>NC_140166.1:157590717-157720717 GCF_963971535.1 Notolepis coatsorum
ATTACTTCCGCCTATTAAAATCACATTCCTATTACTACCACCTATGAAAATCACATTCTTATTACTACCACCTATGAAAATCACATTCCTATTACTTCCGCCTATTAAAATCACATTCCTATTACTACCGCCTATGAAAATCACATTCTTATTACTACCACCTATGAAAATCACATTCCTATTACTACTGCCTATGAAAATCACATTCGTAGGCCTATTACTACCGCCTATGAAAATCATATTCTTATTACTACTGCCTATGAAAATCACATTCTTATTACTACCAAGCGTCTTTGAGCACCTGGAAAAGCGCTATATAAGATGTATTATTATTATTATTATTATTATTATTATTATTATTATTATTATTATTATTATTATTATTATTATTATTATCATTATTACCACCTATGAAAATCACATTCGTATTACTACCACCTTGGAGGGGACCCATTGATTGACGTCTAGTCTCATGAAAGGGAGGGCAGCCTGACAGCTGAAGATTGCTGAGAGCTATGGTTCAAACGATTTCTTGTTTACCTTTCATAATTAACTTCCCCGACACATGTAAACAACCTCAGTTGATGCATTGCCGGTATTTGCAAAATAAGCATTTCAGGTTTGCTGCTCAAAGAATTTTATCTACTATTTTGTACTTCAGAAACATGTAAAGGAGAGGCGAGGAAAGGGGCAGGAGAGGAGAAGAGAAGAGAAGAGAAGAGAGGAGATGATAGAAGAGAGGAGAGGAGAGGGGGGTAAGAAAACTGGGGAGTACAGAAGAGGGGGGAGTAGAGTGGAAGAGAGGACAGGAAAGGATAGATACAGAGGACGGGATGGAACATGAGAGGAATGGGACCTAACAGAGGACAGCAAAGGAGAGATAAGGAGGAGAAGAGAGAAAAGTAGAACAGAATTAAAGGGGAATTTCCACCCATTTTAAGAATCCACACGTGCCCCAGTACAATTCAATCAGTATTTGTGAACACGCACCACTCTCCTCTAAAGCTAAATCAAAGGGAGAGAACCCTCGGGAGAGAACCCTGCACACGGTGATGTAACTGGGATGTAAAGGCCCGCGGCGGCTCCTTAGACAATGAACGAGGGGCTCTGACTTTATGAGGCCATAAAATGTTTGCGTGAGCTCTTGCACCTAAATGAGCTTTTAATTCTGTGCTCAGACCTTCCAGCAGTGGTCGAGTAATTTGGATGTAAGAGACCACACACGTTGTTATGGCCTCATAAAGTCTGAGAGAGGGGCGGCTACGTGGCGTAGTGGGCAAGGCGCTCGCCACGAAATGCTGGAGACGCTGGGCTCGTCAGTTCGAGCCCAGCGCTCCACATTTGCTTTCAGTTTAGCTGGTCGTCCGTACTAATACACATTGGCCGTATTAGGGGGTGGGAAACTGATGGGTGGGGATCGGGCGTTGTGGACAGCGACTCCTACAGGTCGGTTGGTGCGCCTGCGCAGTAGAATCAGGAAGTGTCGGGGGCAGCGTGAGCCTCCCACAAGTTACTCCTCGCCACTGAGAGATCGAGCTGCGCAGGTGAAAAGATGTTACCTCAAGTACCGGAGGGGACTTGTGCTATGTATGACTTAGTCCACATTGCAGCCGGCTTGTGGGAGGCAAGAAACAGCGTCCGTGACAGGGGAGGGTTGAATTGGATGATACGAAATTGGGATGGGAGAAAATATAGAAAATGGGAGAAAAAGTGGATCAAAAAAAAAAAAGGTCTGAGAGAGAGACCCGATCAGAGAGGCCCCGGGTTTTACATCCCGGTTACATCATCCGATCGGAGGGTTCCAGCTCGGATTTCTAGCGGAGCACCACGTTCCCGAATATTGACCGAACCGTCCTGGGGCACAGGAAGAACATTATGTGACTTGTTCTATCATTTTCAGTCACAGTGACGCCAAAACATATTTTGAGTTTCACATACTGTTGGAAAGAGGAGGTTCTTCTCTTTCTAATTTGATTCCATTCAGTTAAAATGTATTGTATTGTAAAGAGGTTTGGCATCCAGCCAGAGTGCAAATGTAACAGTAAAGTAATATACAACAGCAATATACAATGTACATGTGATTAAATTGATTCAAGATTCAAGATTGTTTATTGTCATGTGCACAGTTAAACAGACAGTTTGCCGTACAATGAAAATCTTACTTTGCTAGTCGGCCCTTCACACAAAATCACACAATACTTAACTAAAACAATTAACAATTTAAATACAAGCGAATGCTAAAAATAAGGTAAAAATAGATATCTTATTAAAAAAAAGGGTATAAGATATATACAAGGCACAAGTGAGTAACATTGATGTTACTGCCAGTGATGCCGGTAACGCGTTACTAAGTAACGCGTTATTGTAATCTGATTACTTTCCCCCGAAAATAGTAATCTAACGCGTTAATCTTTAAAAGCCAGTAATCTGATTGCAGTTACTTGTCCAAGTGGCTGTGCATTACTATTTCGTTACTATCTCATCATAAATTCATAATGCAGGCGGAATGCAGTATTTTATTTCGTTTTCGACAGTCAAAAATACATTTTGAGCTGTTTTTCTTTTGGGAGTGACGTAGTGTGGCAGTGAAAGGGTTACACAAGAATGTGTCCCGCGGGCCGCGGCGTGACTGGACACTCTGTCTGTGAGTGACTCTGCTTTGGTACAATCACATTCCCCATCCACAGTCTGCGAATCAGAGGCAGAGTAGGGCGGGTCTTCACAGCACGTCATGTGACATATGCGCCAATCGTGTGACAGCAGGGCTCAGTCGTCGGAGAATTCCACCCCAAAACGCTTGGCAAAATTAAAAGTGAGTTTCTGTTCAGACTTCCATCCCAAAACGCTCCTCAGTCACTACTTCACGTTCATATGCGGAGGAAACAAAATACTGTCTACCGCTAAAAACAGCACATCCAATTGCATTGAAAGCATCTGGAATCACAACACTAGCCGACGCTTCGACTAGTAGGTACAGGAGGACTCGGAGGCCAGCCAAACAGCAAAAGAGAGAGATTGTTTCTTTCCCTTTTGATTAATGTATATTTGATGGTGGCAGAGCAAAAGCTCTTATTTGCCAGATTTACAGTTAATTTACATGTTAAAGAGAGACTGATTGTATGTTTATAGAGAGACATTTATAAAAACAATTTAATAGTTACAGTTGATATAATTGAATAGTTCAGCCTGCATTTGTTAGATGTGAATGGATACACTGGTTTTGTAAAACCACTGTCTGGCTGCTCTAATGCTGTGAGCATCATAGACTGTTGCTTTACCATACTTGATGGTACAGAAGCTGAAGCACTAGTTTAACAATTTACGTTATGTGCAGAGAAACAAGTTAAAAACAATTTATGCACTTTCAATAAAGCGTTTAAAAAAACGGTTGGGGGAACGACGACGACTTCGTAACCTAGTTACTTTCAAAGTAACTAAGTTACTCTGATAATCAAGTAATCAGTAAAGTAACTTGGATTACTTTTTAAAGGAGTAATCAATAATCAGTAATCGGATTACTTTTACAAGTAATCTGTGGCATCACTGGTTACTGCACATTCCGATTCACAGTGTAGGATCCAGTAGTGTTTACGAATATAAATATGGCGGTGACAAAGGGTCACAGCAGCAGTTAAAGTGTCTTTAGTGTATTTTGTGGCACCTATATGATGGAATCAGCTACCCTGTGAAATCAGGTCTGCTGATAGTGTGGAGTCCTTTAACCTCTTAAATCCCTGAGCGGTCCGGTACCGGTACGAGATTGATATCACGCCCATAAATCCATCTCTACAGAATGTACATTAATCTAGAAAAGCACTATACAAATAAAAATGTACCTTACCTTACCTTTTGTGATTCGCAGTTCGGGGGAAGGGTGACAGTGAGGTCACAGCAGCAGTCAGGTCAGAGAATCTGCCTGGCACAAAATAAAAAAGGGGTGGGGATCACAGTTAAAAAAAAAGGGGGGGGGGGGGACTAGCTGGGGGAACTATCATTCACAAGCCTGATGGCCTGTGGGTAAAAACTGTTTGTCAGTCTCGTAGTCCTGGATTTCAGACTCCTGTATCGCCTGCTTGATGGCAGGTCATTGGGGGTCTGTACTGTCCTTAATGATGTACAGTATGTGCTCTCCTGGTGGCCCTAGTATAGTATATACCTAATGTTTCTCTTTCTCTCTCTGTATGCGTCTCTCTCTCTCTCTCTTTGTGCGTGTGTGTCTCTCTCTCTGTGTGTGTCTCTTTCTCTATCTCTCTCTCTGTGTCTCTCTCTCTGTCTGTCTCTGTGTCTCTCTCTCTATCTGTGTGTGTGTGTTTCTCTCTCTCTGTGTCTGTGTCTCTGTGTGTGTGTTTCTCTCTCTCTGTGTCTGTGTCTCTGTGTGTGTGTGTCTCTCTGTCTGTCTGTCTGTCTGTCTGTCTGTCTGTCTGTCTGTCTGTCTGTCTGTCTGTCTGTCTGTCTGTCTGTCTGTCTGTCTGTCTGTCTGTCTGTCTGTCTGTCTGTCTGTCTGTCTGTCTGTCTGTCTGTCTGTCTGTCTGTGTCTGTGTGCGTGCGTGTGTGTGTTTGTGTAGCATTTATCGTGGGAAAGTGAGAGGTTTTTCTTTCTCGAGGGGCACAGAGCTCACCTGTGAGAAGATATGATACATTGTATCATACAGCGCGAGAAAGTGAGAGGTTCCCGCAACTTAGAGTAAATCGTTTTTTCTGGAAGGTTTTGCGGAACATAAGCACAAGAAATGTATGTGCGTGTGTGTGTGTGTGTGTGTGTGTGTGTGGGGGGGGGGGGGGTTCCAGGGTTTTGTGTGACCTTGAATTGAGCAGAATGTATTATTGTGACTCCAGGAGAATTAGGCTACACTACGGTATGCTCCAAATTGCATTGAGTTTCTCTCGTTCTATGTCACGGATAGGCTAGGGGACACAAATTCAGCCTGAGACGCTCAGAGTCGCTCCGGCCCGTGCGCACACACACTATTGTAACCTACAGTATGTGTGTCGTTGCACTCTTGGTAGTGTATCTGTAGTAGAGCGCTGTGTAGGCTACATCATCTGGACGGACTGTTTCTGTGCGAGCGAGCATGCGTACTATGGAATTTAATCCTGCCGACAGTGGTCCGGTTACCGTCGGTAGTGTGATAGTAAAGGGTTAACCTTCTGTAGTGTGGCAGTGAAAGGGTTAACCTGCTGTTGTGTGGCAGTGAAAGGGTTAACTTTTTTTATAATTTTTTATTATTATGTTTTTGTAGATTTTTATCGTTTTTTTACTACCGGGCAGTCCGGTAGAGAGAGAGAGAGGAAGAACGGGGGAGATAGATGGGGGGAAGACATTCGGCAAAGGTCGCCAGGTCCGGGAGTCGAACCCGGGACGGCCGTGTTGCGATGCAGCGCAGTATGCAGTGTGCTACTTGAGCGCCCGAAATGGCTAACCTTCTGTGTATTGTCGCAGTGAAAGGGTTAACTGTTTGGTAGTGCGGCAGTGAAAGGGTTAAGGTGAGGGAAAGGACAGATAAGGAGGGGGACAGGAGGAGAGGACAGAGGGAGAGTCACAGGAGCCCATTGAGATGCTCCCTACACCTCCGTGTTTCCCCGGAGGGACGCCGGCACCACGTCATATCTCAGTCCTGCCTGATTGAAATGAGAGGTGATGACACAGGATTTATTGATCCTCTCAACATATCTGCATTTTGTGAAAGGACAGATCCAGCTGTATCGATTGACCCGGCACCTCTGGGATAATGTTAAAGCGCTGTACAGTCCTCAAGCCCATCTCGCAACATAAAAAATCTTGACAATAAAAAGAGATGGCAATTACTGAGTAAGCAGTATTCAAATCAGACCATTCGGGCTGAGCTATGCTGTCGAAGATTATTTCAGCCCCGGACAGAATATGCTGACTGAATTCTTATTTTGTCCCAAATGAAATGGTTGCTATTTCATTTGGGACATGGCATATATAATGTTGTGGTGTTTGTGGTATAGTGTATTTCTGTGTGTGCACGTGTGTCTGGTCATTTTTATCAGATGACTAATAGTATTCACAGAAAATACAAAATCTGTCCATGGGAGCAAGAGTTATCTTTACATGTTATGTTGTGCCTTACGTCTCCCATTCAGAAAATTATTTAAAAAAGACGAAACAATTGCATAGCAACTCACGTTATAGACCGATTTCCTTGCTTCCTCAGTTCACATAAATACTCTTTGTTGAAGGACTAGACAGTTTCATTGAAAAGCACAATTTGATAATGTCGTTACATTTTTAACAATGTAATGTTAACTGTGATTTGTATGTTTGATGTTCAAGATGAATAAAGATCGAATCAAAATAAATGTTTTACTTTAAACTAGAGCTGGGCTGTTAACTGTGTTAACACGAGACTATAGTATCGCGCGATAATATAATTGACGCCGTTAATCTTTTTCTCAACGTTGGGTCTGTATTGTCCTTAAATACTTGCCGTAGTTCACAGCTGTGGTACCCGGAAGTGATTGCACAAGTATGTACCGGAGCTGTAGTCAGAATAATGTGTTAAACTAAAGTAGTGGTCCGGTAATCATTGTTATACAGGTGAGGTTAAGAAGTCCTCAGGATATAACACAATTCGGCGATGAGGACGTCTGAATCTGTGCAATGCAAGAAAGAAGAAGTCCATTGGGAGCTTCGTTTACATTATTAACGTTAGCAGTTAGCGAGTTAGCATGTTAGCTCACGTTGCTCGGCGGCACTTGGAAACATCTACAAGAGGAGGAAATCCACTTCACACACTAAAGGAAGGATCGACTGGACTATCGTGAGTGTTTACAACAGAAATGGCTTGGGTTATTGGAAATATTGGACCGTTTGATGACAATGTGGAGCAATATGAAATGAAATGGGGGACCCTGATGTAAACAAGACAAACGTCTTTCTCTGGTCTGCATCCCCTTAACAATTGTGTGTATTGAGCCGTACTGTATTGTACCCATTCTGCAATCTGTTAAATAAAGTTTTCATTCATTCATTCATGGAACTCTTACACTGAGCTTGCACTGAATTGGTTGAGAAACCTGCTTCTGCAGCAGTCTGTGTGTGAGCAACCAGTCAGCAGCAATGTGAATTCAGAGATTCACTAAAAGACACATTGAGAGACAGGTTTGTGTGTGGATTACTGTAAGAAATGAAGGTGCACGGAAGAAACGACTGACAGAGAGTGATTTGACACTGGAGAGAGCTGTCAATATCAGTGTATAACAATGTTAATGGCATCAAAGGAAGGGCACAGAAAATTACGATAAATCTGGTTTTAAAAGAAACACTGGAAATTACAAAAAGAAGAGACATGTTCATGCTGTTGAACAAGGAGATAGAACAGCTAGTGACTCCTCAGATGAAGAGGAGAGGATACATCTCCTCCTCTGGTCATTATTTGGGTAGAACACACATATTTTGAATGCCTTCGGCAGATTTTTATTTTCTTTTTCTATTTTAATCTAGATTAATCTAGATTAATTCCAGGATTGCAGGTAGATTAATCTAGATAAAAATGTTTATCTATGCCCAGCTCTACTTTAACCCATTTAATCCCAAATTTGTTCATGCAATGTAAGTGCTTGCATTTTGTTCCTTATACCTCCCTAACAGATTATCTGTATTTATTTTTTTATTTTATGATGGTTAAGTTGGTGAAAATGTTAGTTTTATGCTTGGTCCAATAGTGACCATTGGGATCTAACATAGTCAAAATTTTAATAAATAAACTAAATAATGGCAGTAAAGTAAAGTGGCAGTGTGTGTGTCAGTGGGGGGGGGGTTTGTCCAGAGTCTGTGGGGGGGGGGGGGGGGAGTAAGAGAGGAGTCCAGATTCTGTGGAGGCAGGTAAGAGAGGGGGGGAGCTGGGTGTGTGTATGTGTGTGTGTGGGGGGGGGTTTAGTCCAGGTTCTGTGGAGGCAGGTAAGAGAGGGGGGGGAGCTGGGTGTGTGTGTGTGGGGGGGGTTTAGTCCAGGTTCTGTGGTGGCAGGTAAGAGAGGGGGGGAGCTGGGTGTGTGTGTCAGTGGGGGGGGGGGGGTTAGGGGTTAGTCCAGGTTCTGTGGAGGCAGGTAAGAGAGGGGGGGGGGCTGGGTGTGTGTGTGGGGGGGGGGGTTAGTCCAGGTTATGTGGAGGCAGGTAAGAGAGGGGGGGAGCTGTGTGTGTGTGGGGGGGGGGGGTTAGTCCAGGTTCTGTGGAGGCAGGTAAGAGAGGGGGGGGGGGGAGCTGAGTGTGTGTGTGTGGGGGGGGGGTTTGGTCCAGGTTCTGTGGAGGCAGGTAAGAGAGGGGGGGGGGGGCTGGGTGTCTGTGTGTGGGGGGGGGGGGGCTGGGAGAGAGTTCAGCTTCCTGACAGCCTGGTGTATGAAGCTGTCTCTTAGTCTGCTGGTCCTGCAGCTCGGAGGCTCCTCATTCTCCTCCCGTAGGGCAGCAGAGTGAAGAAGCGTTGTGAGGGTGGTCATTATGTAGTCTGGGTGGTCATTATGTAGTCTGGGTGGTCATCATGTAGTCTGGGTGGTCATTATGTGTAGTCTGGGTGGTCATTATGTAGTCTGGGTGGTCATCATGCAGTCTGGGTGGTCATTATGTGTAGTCTGGGTGGTCATTATGTGTAGTCTGGGTGGTCATTATGTAGTCTGGGTGGTCAATATGTAGGCTGGGTGGTTATTATGTGTAGTATGGGTGGTCATTATATAGTCTGGGTGGACATTAGTCTGGGTGGTCATTATGTGTAGTCTGGGTGGTCATTATGTAGTCTGGGTGGTCATTGTGTAGTATGGGTGGTCATTATGTAGTCTGGGTGGTCATTATGTGTAGTCTGGGTGGTCATTATGTGTAGTCTGGGTGGTCATCATGTGTAGTCTGGGTGGTCATTATGGGGGGCTGGGTGTCTGTGTGTGGGGGGGGGGGGCTGGGAGAGAGTTCAGCTTCCTGACAGCCTGGTGTATGAAGCTGTCTCTTAGTCTGCTGGTCCTGCAGCTCGGAGGCTCCTCATTCTCCTCCCGTAGGGCAGCAGAGTGAAGAAGCGTTGTGAGGGTGGTCATTATGTAGTCTGGGTGGTCATTATGTAGTCTGGGTGGTCATCATGTAGTCTGGGTGGTCATTATGTGTAGTCTGGGTGGTCATTATGTAGTCTGGGTGGTCATCATGCAGTCTGGGTGGTCATTATGTGTAGTCTGGGTGGTCATTATGTGTAGTCTGGGTGGTCATTATGTAGTCTGGGTGGTCAATATGTAGGCTGGGTGGTTATTATGTGTAGTATGGGTGGTCATTATATAGTCTGGGTGGACATTAGTCTGGGTGGTCATTATGTGTAGTCTGGGTGGTCATTATGTAGTCTGGGTGGTCATTGTGTAGTATGGGTGGTCATTATGTGTAGTCTGGGTGGTCATTATGTGTAGTCTGGGTGGTCATTATGTGTAGTCTGGGTGGTCATTAGTAGTCTGGGTGGTCATTATGTGTAGTCTGGGTGGTCATCATGTGTAGTCTGGGTGGTCATTATGTGTAGTCTGGGTCATCATTATGTAGTCTGGGTGGTCATTATGTGTAGTCTGGGTGGTCATTATGTAGTCTGGGTGGTCATTATGTGTAGTCTGGGTGGTCCTTATGTAGTCTGGGTGGTCATTATGTGTAGTCTGGGTGGTCATTATGTAGTCTGGGTGGTCATTATGTGTAGTCTGGGTGGTCATTATGTGTAGTCTGGGTGGTCATCATGTAGTCTGGGTGGTTATCATGTGTAGTCTGGGTGGTCATCAAAAAACGTGGATGAATAAGAGAAATCGTCAAAATCGCCCATTTCTGACTATGTTTTGTGACCATGGTTACATTTTCACCTCTTGAGGTTAACATATGCATGCAAGCATATCAGTAGAATACCCTTTAATTAGTATATATACAACATACTATAGTTTAATCTGTAAAGTAAGATGTTGTACTTACTTCTTTTTGTGGGGTGTTCTGGCAGCCATTTTGTGCTGCATGGACAAACAATAAGTAGACTGGCCTGGTCTTGTGATGATTCAAGCTAGTCACATGACCTTTATACAATTTGAAAGTAGACAACATGTTGTTTCTTGTGAAAGTTTATTTTTTTATCCAGATCAAACTACCATGCTTCTAGAGCTTCTAGAAGTAAAAAAAGAAAAGTATCACAAATGTGACCATTAGGATTAAATGGGTTTTAAACACAAGATATTGATGTATTCACTCTACACACATGACTGTGTGGCCAAGTTCAGCTCCAACTCCATAGTGAAGTTTGCGGACGACACAGAGGTGGTGGGGCTGATCTCTGACAACGACGAGAAAGCCTACCGGGAGGAGGTTGATGCACTGGCACGCTGGTGTCAGGACAACAGCCTGCTCCTGAACATTGGTAAAACCAAGGAGCTGATCGTGGATTTTAGGAGAACACAGCAGGGGACACACACACCACTGTGGATAAACGGGGCTACCGTGGACAGGGTGAGCAGCTTTAAGTACCTGGGAGTCCACATCTCAGAAGACCTGACATGGACAACACACATAGACTCAGTCGTAAAGAAGGCGAAGCAGCGCCTCTACCACCGGAGACAGTTAAGGAAGTTCATTCTACTCCGGAGCTGTAGAGAGCATCTTGACTGGAACCATATTTGCCTGGTATGGAAACAGCAAGGCACAGGACAAGAAGGCCCTACAGAGAGTGGTGCACTCAGCTGAGCGTACTACGGGTATTGCACTACCACCCCTGCAGGTCTTATATAACAAGAGGTGCAAATCCAGAGCCTGCAGAATAATGAAAGACCCTCACCACCCCAACAACAGCCTGTTCAAGCTGCTGCGGTCAGGCAAACGCCTGTGCACACGAGCAACTAGGACAGAGAGACTTCGGCTCAGCTTCTTCCCCCAGGCCATCAGAGTCTTGAACACTGAACTCTCCACACACAAGCACACACACAACAATACTGTATACGCTCACACACTAACAGTCACTTTAGCTTGAACACACACACACACATGCTGCACAGTGCACACGCTCACACTCAACGGTCACTTTACACAATGAAAAGGTAATTTTTTATTTAATTTTTTATAAATAAAGAACAGGAGTGGTTCTTGTATAATAAATAGATGGATATAGCAAGATAGCATAAGGATATATAGTATAACTGTAGATTGTATAGTATAGTATTGTATAGTAGTGTACATAAGACCCAGTGCCTCATCCGTAGCTAACATTGTATTGCACTATCGCAGGACCTTAGCATGTCTTTTACCATGCTTTTTGTAAACTTTATGTACATTATACCTGTTATGTCTTATTCTTATTACTTGTATTATTGCACAAATGTCTTATTCTTATTACCTGTATTATTGCACAATCGCTGCAGGCATGACCACCCGCATTTCACTGTATGCTTGTATGCCATGACAAATAAAACTCTTGACTTGACTTGATATTGACAGCCTCGTTTTCTTTCCATCAGAACTCTGCTCCTCAAAAGCCTTCAAACCAGATCACAATACATCGTTATCTCCACCAGGTGGCGTGTTATGTTTTTGGTCATGGCATGTGTGTCTCGTCTGTCTATCCGCGGCTAATCTTGCGTGCTATTGGGCCGATCGGCCTTGAATTGGTTGTGCATGCCGACAACTACGCCGCAAACAACTGATCTCATTTCAAACTTTTATTTAAACGCGAAAGGCAACTGAGGTTTCCCTCATTTGCAGTCACATCAGGTGTAGATACAGAATTAAGCTAAAATCTTAACAATGAGACAACAAGACGAGGCAAAAAGGATAACAAATCAACTAAAATAAAACATATATAACTTGATTAACAAAGGTTGGAGATCAAGGTTTTAAACTCTGCAACAGAGGGGAGAATCTCTAGCTTTGGAGTTCAGTCCATGAGCTAGGGGCATCATAGCAAAATGCAGACTTACCCTGTTCAGAGCAAACTCAGGGGACCTTAAGGACCACTAGAACGAAAGGTTATCCTATAACCTAGTTATATGAATACTGGCTGAGCGTCTCGCTCTTCGCCATATTGAGATATATCTTTATCTCCAGTACCTACTGTACTTCATTAACGAAAACAATGCACACATGCACTTGACCAGGCCCCACCCCAGTGTCCCCCTAAAAGACACCGGACATGGTCACACTCACCCTTCCTCGGGAAAAAGTTTCCATCATAGAAAACCCAACCAAGGGCCTCAGGGCGCGCTAAGAGCGAGACGCTCAGCCAGTATTCATATAACTAGGTTATATAGCATTACTGGCATCGCGTCTCGCTCTTCGCCATATTGAGATATGGGGCAGAGCAGATGCGTGGCCCGACAAATGTACCCCTGAGGACCCGCAAGCCTTACCACCAGGGGGGAGGGGAGTCCCGTTCACCCGCCCTTTCTAGTGAAGAGGGGGCGGCAGTCAACTCCACCAAAGTGCGAAAAGAGAGGGAACCAGAGACCCCTAAAAACGCACAGCACAGGCGGGACCACGTGTGACACATCACCCCGTGGCACACACCCACACACCCCAGCTAACCCACCGAAAGGCGGGACGCAGAGGAGGTCCCAGACCTCAGAACCGCCTTGGAGACAGAACCCCCAGTCATGTCCATGAGGTAAAACCTAACGAAGGAACCCGGGATGGACCAGGAGGCCGCAGCACAGATGTCCTCCACCGAGGCCCCCCCTAACAAGGCGGCAGAGGCCGCCACTCCACGAGTGGAGTGCGCCCTGACACCCCCAGGGTGGGCCAGCCCAGCCAACGTGTAGCAAAGGGCAATGCCCTCGCACAACCAATGTGACAGGCGCTGCTTGGATAGTGCCTTACCAGCGCGAGGGCCAACGTAACAAACAAAAAGTTGATCGGCAGCCCTGAGATCCCGAGTCCGACTGAGGTAAACCCTCAAGCACGGACAGGACATGACAGGTGAAGGCTCGCCTCTAACTCACCAGTGTGAGGAGGCGGAAGAAACGTTGGAATCACAATATCCCTGGAGCGAAAAGAGCTCCGGATATTCTTTGGCACGAAGACTGGATTAGGCCTCAGAGTCGCACCGCTATTGGCAAGAATAGACAAGCACTCAGGCCGCACCGAGAGAGCACACAGCTCACCCACGCGCTTAGCGGAGGTGATGGCCAGTAGGAACGAAGTCTTGAAGACAGCTGCTCCAACAACGCCTGCTCAAGAGGCTCAAACGGGGCCTCAGACAACCGGCCGAGGACCAGTTGGAGGTCCCACTCGGAAACAGAACGTTCCACCGGCTTGAGACGCCGAGCGCCAAGCAGGAACGTCCCACGAGAGGGTGGCTGAACAACGTTCCGCCCCCACACTCGACCATACGCCACTCCCCAGCGTAAGCCGCGGTAGAAGACGGAGCGTGCGCGTACCGGATAGCGTCAACCACAGAATAGTCAAGACGCATCCCCACCAGATTCACACTGACAGCAGCCAAGCCTAGAGGCTGCCCCAGAACAGGAAGGTAGAACAGAGTTCCGCGTGCCTGAGAGAGGGCCCGCGGTGACCACGGAACAGGCCACGGCAGGGCCACACAGAGCTGAATCAGGGCCGGGGACCACACAGCTGAGCCCCGGCCCGGCACGACCAGGACCAAATCCCACGCTCCCGACATACCCGCCCCAACAGCTGAGCTATCAGGTGTAAGGGGGGGAAAAGCGTACAGAATCCCGGACGGCCACGGAATCAGTCCCAGACCTGCCCGACTATGTCTGGACGTAATCCCCACTCGTCAGGGTGAGGACCGCCCCGTGACATCACACCTGCACCCACATTCACCCTGCCGGGGATGTGGAGAGCCCTCAGGCTGCGCAGATGGAGAAACGCCCCTAGCCAGCCGACCGCCGCCCGGTGCAGACGGGGGGAGCGTACTCCTCCCTGTCTGTCGATATACGATGCTGACGTCGTGTTGTCCGTCCTGATCAAAACACTGTTTGAGGACCAGAAGGACTGCCTTCAATTCCAACACATTGAATGTAGCGCAGACTGGGCAGCATGGTCTTGCCAGCTGCCCCCTACTGCGTTGGCCCGACACGTCCCCCCCCCCCAGTGAGGGAGGCGTCGGTGAAGACCGTGACGTGTGACAGCCTGCTGCCCATGGAGACCCAGCTGGTGAGGGCCCCAGGCCCTCCCCAGAGGGCGAGGTCCCCCAGTACTGACATGGGAACCTTAGCCGCTTCCACTTGCCTCTCACCGGGTCTATTTCCATACTGGAAAACCACCTCTGTATCCTCCTCACGAAGAGGAGGCCAAGAGGGACCACAGAGTGAGCAGATGCCATCATACCGAGCAGGCGCATCACGGACAGCACCGTAACCGTCCTAGGACGGAACCTCCCGAGCGTGCCGAGAACACCCACTCGCCGCCGCTCTGAGAGGGATGCCCATATAGACCTTGAGCTTAGAATAAGCCCAAGTACTCCACCCATTGACTGGGAAGAGGAGTACTCTACTTCCAGTCTACAGCAAAACCCAGGCTGGTGAGGAATTCCACCACCTGCCTGGTATGAGACCTGACGATCTACCCTGACCGGTAGACCAGAACGTCATCCAGGGCAGAATACACTTTGTAACCCCCGACGACGCAGAGGCCCCAGTGCGGTCTCCACGCACTTGGTGAAGATGCGGGGAGCCAGAGAATAGCCAAACGGCAGCCTCTGGTACTCCTACGATGACCCTGCAAAGGAAGCGTAGGTAAGCCCTAGGATGGAAGATTGTGATGCGAATACGCATCCTACAGGTCTATGGAGGAGAACCAGGCCCCCACCTGACAGTGTTCAACAGGTGGGAGACGGTCAAAATGCTGACCCTTCCATGGGACAGGTCCAGCATAGGTCTGACACCCCCCCTCCAAAATTTCTCGGGCACCAGAGAATACCGGGAGGAAACGCCACGCATCGCGTCCTCCTTTGGGACCACAACGATGGCTTGCTTCACCCACAAAGATTGGATCTCGTTGGCCAGAGCTGTCACTGCTGGTGACCCTGACAATAGGGTCTGTACCAAACCTGAAAACGGGTGGGGTTGTGTAAACACAAATCCCCGCATCAGCGTTCTCTCCATCCACCTCGACATATGGCACTGCTGTAGCCATATGTGATGATAATCCCAAGCGCACCCGCCTCCACTTGCCGCTGGTCCGCCAGAAACCGTAGATAGGCGGCCCGGTCCCACCCGCTGTGCGTTGCCAACCCTGGACTCGCGAGCAGGGCGTCTCGTGGAGCTGGGATACCGCACCCCAACACTACCAACAAGGCAATCGCACCCAAGGGGGGACCCCGACAGAAAGGGCCGGTTTGATACGGGAGAAGCTGACATCATACTAGGTCAGGGGTCAGCAACCTTTACTATCAAAAGAGCCACTTTTCCCCCATCCCACAAAATAAAATGCTCAGGGAGCCGCACAACCTATTTACCCTTAAAATGAAGAGAACACAGTGTATAACGTTTTATATATCCCCAAGCATACCGCACATTTAGCATAAAACACCTGACAATTGCATACCCAAAGTAATTTGCGATTTATTATACTTTATACTTATAGCACACAGTTTGTTGCATTAATGGGATTATAAAGCAACAAAAAGAGAAATTTTTACTTTTGATTGCTGTTTTTACCTGTTATAACAAAGGAAAACCTCAAACTCTTATGAAGAAGAGAAAGAATACTGGCTGTGTAGACCTATTTTTAAATAAAACACAGAAGAGGAGACAAAACACTGGCATCTGTAGACCTACTTTGAAATAAAACCCAGAACTATTCAGGTATATTTGAGTCCTTCCCTTATTTGTGGAACATTTATAAAATAAAAAGTAGTCCACTATGAAAAAATACTACCATGTGTAGACCTACTTTGAAATAAAACACAGAAAAGGAGAAAAAACACTGGCATCTGTAGACCTACTCTGAAATAAAACCCTGAACTATGCAGCTCTATTGGAGTCCTTCCCTTATTTGTGGAAAATCTATAAAATAAAAAGTAAATTTTTCGTTGTTTGCAAATTCCGCACCACATATCAGCCATACAGGTAAGCCTTTTGTTGACTAAATATCTTAGTTGATGACATATTTTTTCATTTCAGTGTCACAGTATGACATCGATCTCCAAAATAAGAAGAACAAAATTTGGGGCCAGGGAGCCGCAGCTGATTTAGTCATTTAGCTGACGCTTTTATCCAAAGCGACTTACAAGTTCTGTACGACAAGTCATCAGGAAGGGCACAACTCTATCAGCTGAGTAACAATGTTCATAAAGTGTTGAGTGCTACAGTGTAGGTTAGTTTATTAGGACAAGTGCATGACAGTAAGGTTAGTTAGGGTTAGAGCCGCCGGTTGCCGACCCCTGTACTAGGTGATAAAAGCTCCCCCACTGAACACCCCTCCAGCATGGACTGCTGAGGAATTGTTCTACAGCTGAACATGCAAGGTGTGAGGCCCCCACACTGCCGATATGGTGGGTTCCTACTAGTGGTCTGCAAGGGCCTTGAAATGAAGCCCGTGCCCAGCCCGAGCCTGTGAACTTCAGGCCCTGCCCGAAAATAAGCCTGACTGTAAATAATATTTTAAGCCCTAGCCTGCGTGAAAACCAGAAGAAAAAAATTATTATTATTATTATGAATTAAAAAAAATTGTATAAATAAACAAAAACGTCCAATAGGTCTAACTAAATAAGACATATCACGCTGAAAACTAACAACCATTCTATAGCCTGATTCGCAAATTCTATTATATAGCCAAATATTAAATAATTTTTTTGTTTTAAATATTCTAAACACTGTTTATATATTAACTTAATAAATAAACAAAAACGAAAATGTCCAATAGGTCTGCCTAAATAACGCATATCACGCTGAAAACTAAGAAGCATTTACATAGCCTGTTTCGCTCTTATTAGAATGCCGTCCCAGTGCTCGCTTATTAGACACTCACACGGCAGCCTCGTAAAACGTATTGAAGGCTATAGAATCTTCTTTGACACACACACACACACACACACACAACACAATAGCCTACTCAGTCACTATACAAACAAACAGAAAACACTGTCGCCCCCATTTACTTTCATTCATTTTGGAGACATAAATCTCCAATCTCCAGTCTAAATATCATACTTCTGAAGTAACAAAACTACTGTGCAGATTTCAATAAAACAGACCATTCCGAGTCAAAGGTATGTGTTTGATTTGGGATTTTATGTGTCTTTACAGGTTTATTACCTTTGAAAAACAAAAGCAGATCTGTGTTAACAGTTATGGAGGGTTTTGGGAGGTGAAACCGTAACAATCTGGTCAATTTGTTGTAGGTTTAGGTGTAGGTGTGCTGTGTATCTTTGCCCTGCATGTAATGCATGGAGAGTGGTTTCCACGGTTACCTGCTGCCTTGCTGGAAGAAACATTCTAAACATTCTGTAAGAGGGTGACAGTGGGTCAAACCACACCTCAAGTGAGAAATAAATTGGAAAACTCATTCAATTCAAAACATAATTGAATAAGCTCCAAAAAAATACAAATGCCTTTGACTGAAAAATATAGTAAACATATAGTATTCCTGTATTCTTAGTTAATACATCAGACATTTATATATACTTAGTCCACAAAATGAATGGAATTGGAATGAGGAGCCTGACACCTGGGGGGAATTGTGGTGTTGATGACAGCAGATGACAGGGGCAGCAGTGGTCACTAGCTTACTACAAGTGACCTTAGATCTTCTACTAAAGTTCTAAAGTGTTGTGGCCGTTACCATTGTGAAATGGATGCAAACAACAGTAAAAGCAATGTTCTTGCATGTATGATACTTTTGTAATCTTCAAAATTTCTTAGCAGAAATACACGTATCTTACCTCAACGTAACATCCCAGAATGATGTCATAGAATGCTGTGCTGGAACAATTATTAATGCCATCATTGCTGAAATGAAGCAATGCACAATGTATGCCTTCATGGACATAAAGAACAGTTGGCATTGTGTGTTCAGACTGCAGGTAAAAGTGGGTCGAATCAGATATTTTTTTCCTATGTGACTCTGCATTCAGTAGAGAGCTCTCCAGCTACAAGCTATAGCCTAGTTTAGCACAAATGAATGGAAGCGGATCAGCTAGTCTAGCTATTGACCAAAAAAACTCCTCTCCTGCAGTTCTTAGCTAGGCTAGTGGTCCGTATCCGCTTCCATTAATTTGCGCTAAGCTAGGCTAGCGTGCAGCCGGATAGCTTTCTCCTGAACGCACAGAGAGGAAATTGGTGTCTATCTTCTTGTCTCTCTCTGGAGAAGACGGTAAGCACATTTCCCATGATGTTTCCATGTTCCATTAACCTCATCTTGTTGTCACAGTTCCTACCTGGCTTCTCTCTCTCTCTCTCTCTCTCTCTCTCTCTCTCTCTCTCTCTCTCTCTCTCTCTCTCTCTGGTGTAGAGTGTGCTGCTGTCAGCGGAGCAGCTGATTGGCGTCTGTGAGCCAATTACGTCAGTGATATAATCCATGATAATGGATGAGGCTGCCAGATCGTAACTTCGTATTTCCCAGTTAGTCGTGTTATTCTGCTCTCTTGTATTGTTCTCTAGTCCATTGTTCTTCGACCGTGTCTAACCCTTGTTGTCCTCCTTCCCCGCAGTCCAACCTGGCTCTTCACCCTGATCTCTGGCTCTCGATAAGACGTGCTCTGACTCCTGCCTGCTTGACAAGTCTCCTTGCCTTTTCCCGGAACGTATGAGGACCTGCACCCATTTTGACCCCTGCCTGGCTGACTACCCTGTACCCGTGTATCGACTCCTGCCTGTCTGACTCTCATGTCCCGCGCACACCCCTGGACTGTACGAGTGCTCCCCCCGTGTATCGACCTCTCCCTGAATACCTGACTACTATTTTTTTTTTTTATTATCTTTTTCCCCCTTATTTTTTTCGTTTTTCTCCCCTCCCTCCCAATGTTAGTCGTTATGCCAATTCCCAATCCCCTTCCTGGTCGTTGCGCACTCTACCCCCTACCGTTGGTCCGGGAGGGCGGAGACTATCACATGCTTCCTCCGACACATGTGTACCCAGCCCACCACTTCTTTTCACCTGGCAGCGCGGACTCTCACTGGGAGAGTGTAAGATCCTTCCCTCGCTGTGCAGGCGCCCCGACCAAACTGTAGGAGTCGCTGTTTACAACGACCCGGACCCACCCACCGGCTTCCCTCCCGCTGACTCTGCCAATCGAGCCAGTATGACGGCCGGCCAAGCCGGAGGCAACGCTGACAGCCGGATTCGATACCAGTGTCTCTTGCGTTGGTGACTACTCTTTTCTAATTAAATATACCCGTACCGGGTTTAAACAATACCCGTCTACCATTGCTCTTTATCTGCATATTGGGTTCAATACCCTGAGACGTGACACTTGTGCCACACCTGTAAACCAGTCTCTTTTTTTGGAGAATGTTTTTTTCTTTTTTCAAACACCTCCCTGGTAAATCACGATACATTTGCAGACACTCAAAAGTAAAAAGGGGTTGAGATCCTTTGAACTTGTGCAGCTCTCTGAGACCCACTGAGCACGCCACCTGCCATCTGTCGGCGCAGTACTCGACGACCTCCCTGCAGTTGTTGAGTCAGGTGTCGAGTGCCTCTCGACTGCCACAACATCAATCGCTGTGGGACTGAGGATCAAGCTTTCTAAACTCCGAGGTACTCGCCGCAGTTGTTTCACACACTCCTCTCTGAAACCCAGGGACTCCACGAGTACCTCCGAAAGGAGACCGTTGACCTCGCAGAAGTGGTCGTTTACAAAGATGGCGGAACGAACTCCCCACCACAGTCAGGACAGCTGACACCCGGGCAATTTTCCGCCATCGACTAAAAACACACCTCTTCAAACAATATCTGAAATAAAAAGAAAAACGAACCTTCTTACTGACCCTACTAATATGCTACTATACTTATACTAGTACCTATCATGCTAATATGACTATGAGTGTAACACTCAAGTCAGACACTATTTGACGAACAATGCCCCTGACCGGGACCAGATGTGTACCCCTCCTGCTGACTTGTTCACAATTTGTATGTTGCTTCGGATAAAAGCAAAATCACTCAAATAAAAGAAGCTGTGTGTGTGTGTGTGTGTGTGTGTGTGTGTGTGTGTGTGTGTGTGTGTGTGTGTGTGTGTGTGTGTGTGTGTGTGTGTGTGTGTGTGTGTGTGTGTGTGTGTGTGTGTGTGTGTGTGTGTGTGTGTGTGTGTGTGTGTGTGTGTGTGTGTGTGTGTGTGTGTGTGTGTGTGTGTGTGTGTGTGTGTGTGTGTGTGTGTGTGTGTGTGTGTGTGTGTGTGTGTGTGTGTGTGTGTGTGTGTGTGTGTGTGTGTGTGTGTGTGTGTGTGTGTGTGTGTGTGTGTGTGTGTGTGTGTGTGTGTGTGTGTGTGTGTGTGTGTGTGTGTGTGTGTGTGTGTGTGTGTGTGTGTGTGTGTGTGTGTGTGTGTGTGTGTGTGTGTGTGTGTGTGTGTGTGTGTGTGTGTGTGTGTGTGTGTGTGTGTGTGTGTGTGTGTGTGTGTGTGTGTGTGTGAGTGAGAGAGAGGCCCTGAAAGAGAAATGCACATGCTGTGGCTACATAGGTTCATGAGAGAGAGAGAGAGAGAGAGAGAGAGAGAGAGAGAGAGAGAGAGAGAGAGAGAGAGAAATGAAAACCCATGCAGTGCATACATGATCACAGTGCCTGTGGTCTGGACAAAGGAGAGAGCAGAGAAGAATACATAGCTTTGTCCAGTAAATACTTAATGTTCAGGTAGTCCAAGAACTCACCAGGCAAAAATGCAGACGGGTAATTCAAACGGGGGAACCACGGAAAGGTGAATACACGGCGAATTATCCGCGGGAGAATAATACTTCCAAAGCAGGAAACGACTCGATGCTTCTCACAGAAGACACAGCACAAACTAGGAACGAGCAGAGGGAAGCCTGCTCACTTAAACCTCTCCAGAACGAGCTGATTGCCAACAGGTGCGGGACGAGCAAATGATCCTCAGTTGTGTGTGATAACTCCTGCTTGGCTCGTCCCCCGTTGGGAAGAGCGCACAGCCGGGCCCAGCCATAACAACTTCTTAAATGAGACGTGTTTGGCCGAGCTCGCAGCCCACTTCAACATCCACCCCGGGGTCCACTCCGCTGTGATGTCCACTGGGAAGGACATTCTAGAGGGACTGAGCCTGAGAAGTCTAGTATCCAGTTGCAGACAAAGGGGTTGATGTCGATTAGCACTACTACTCAGTAGTACTAATTTATATATTTTATACCCCAGTTTAATCACCTGTACATTGTATATTACTATTGTACTTTACTGTTACATTTGCACTCTGGTCGGATGCCAAACTTATTTTCGTTGTACTGTACTTGTAGAATCTAATCTAATCTAGAGAGAGAGAGAGAGAGAGAGAGAGAGAGAGAGAGAGAGAGAGAGAGAGAGAGAGAGAGAGAGAGAGAGAGCCAGAGAGAGCCAGAGAGATGAGACATAGGAACAGATGAAAAGTACAGTATGATGTATGATGTACTATATTAAATCAATTTGATGCTTGAAGGCACAATTGCAGAAAATATATTTGGCAGATTTAACATGACTTAATCTAATGTTAATCTGTTACCACCTTGTATTGTACACTTTTTGCAAAAAACTCATCCAGTATAAACCAGGCCCACTTCCATTCTTATATCCGAATACAAATACGGCTAATGTTGTGTATTGAACAGATACAGCTATTGATGATGGCTGCATATGCCTATATGAAACCATGTTAATTCCCATGATAAAACTATTAAAATCCTTAGACTGATATTTTATGGTTTATCATAGGATATTACAACAATACACCATGCAGGAACGGCCATTTTTTTTAACTTATTTTTTAAACGATATGTAAAGTTCCAATATATTTAAATGTATTTTATTTACGGATGACACTAATATTTTTTTTTCTGGTGAGAATATCCAGCAGCTTTTAGAGGTCATCACATCTGAAATGAAGAAATAAAAAAAATTGTTTGATAGAAACAAATTATCATTGAACTTGAGCAAAACTAAAATTATGTTATTTGGAAACTGTAGATTAAATACAAGTTAAAATAAATGATGTGATTATTGAAAGAGTTTATGAAAATAAATTCCTAGGTGTAATAATAGACCATAAAATCTGTTGGAAACCACACATAAAACATGTCCAATCTAAACTGTCAAGAAGCATTTCAGTCATGAGTAAAGTAAAGCACATTCTGGATAGAAAATCACTCTACATTCTCTACTGTTCACTAGTTTTACCATATTTAAATTACTGTGCTGAAGTCTGGGGAAACACTTATAATTCCACACTACAACCACTTTTTATACTCCAAAAAAGGGCCATAAGGATAGTTCACATTACAGGTTATCGTGATCACACAAACATATTATTTTTAAAGTCAAAAACATTAAAGTTAAATGATCTTGTGGAATTTAAAATGGCACAATTAATGTATAAAGCAAAAGGTCATGTACTTCCAGGAAACATTCAAGAACTGTTCTTTGATTGGGAGGGGGGTTATAATCTGAGGGGAGAACTCAATTTAAAAGTTCTAAATGTACGCACTACCATGAGAAGACACTGCATCTCAATATGTGGAGTGAAACAGTGGAACAGTCTAAATGTGGTGCTAAAGCAATGTCCAAACATGAGACAATTCAAACTGATGTATAAGGAAATGATGTTCACGAGGTACAGGGATGAGGAAGGGACTTGATATTCACGGTTGTTTACATTACCTTATTTACATTACATTACATGATTTCTTTCATGTTTTACATATATATATTTTTTTTTGCATAGCTATATATATATATATATATATATATATATATTTTTTTACGTTTTAAATTAGTACACTCATTTGAGTAGTGGAAAAGGGGTAGGATTAAATAAATGTATACTTCTTCCTACTCCTTTTCAAACATGTAAATTGAGTTATGTTTTGCTTTTGTTTAGTTATTATTCTGTTTGAGTTATGTTTTGATTTAGTTTAGTTATTTATTTTGTTTGTATTCATTTACATGTTCGAAATAAAGATTTCAAATCAAATCTCCCCATTTTCAATTTTTCTCCCATCCCAATTTCGTATTATCTAATTCTACCATTCCCTGTCTCGAACGTTGTTAGACCATGCCTCCCACTGGTCGGCTGAAATGTGGATGAAGCCTTGCATTACGTGTCCCCTCCGGTACACGAGGAGGCAGCCGTCGCATCTTTTCACCTGTACAGCGCGATCTCTCAGCGGCGAGGACTAACGCGTGGGAGGCTCACGCTGCCCCCGTTGCTTCCTGATTCTGCTGTACAGGCGCACCAACCGACCTGTAGGAGTCGCTGTCCACAACGTCCGATCCCCACCCACACCCACCCCCTAATACTGCCAATTGTATTAGTATGAACGACCAGCCAAGCCGGAAGCAACGCAGAGAGCTGGGCTCGAACCCAGCATCTCCTGCGTTAGTGGCGAGCGCCTTGCCCACTGCGCCACTTAGCCACCCCAGGAACGGCCCTTTCTATCTTTTCCAGTTCTACGTTATAAACACCATCATGGCTGAATTATACTGTGGTGCTCAACATAAAGGACGCATTTTCCACAGGAAAAAAGTGTTGCACGACAATTTGCTTTTAATGTTGCGCACCTCCAGATTTTTGTTATAGATTGTCGCACAGAGTAGACAAACATGGAATGCCAACCTTGCCATGGATATACTTTTGGTTTCACTTTGGTTTTAGTTGTAGCTTCTATCCCAGGCCATCAGGATGCTCAACGAACAATAACACTATGTAACAACCATCAAATGCACTCACAGCACACACATCCACACGCACACACTCACTTTAAACATACAACTCACTGCAGCACCCACTTTAACCACTTTAGAACACCTAAGCACACTTTATATTTATTGGTAAAGAATTTGCACTACAACCCATACCTCACTACACCTTACTGTGAATTGTACCTAAATTGTACCTCATCCCACATCTGCTTTGCACTGTACAGACAAATACAAATACAGGAGGAAGTTGGAAGGTCAGCTGGAGAACAATAACATGAAACAAGTGTGGACTGGAATGCAGACCATAACCGGCATCAAACCGGCAGGGGGAAGGGGAGTGGATGGAGATGTGGACCGGGCCAATGAGCTAAACCTGTTTTACAATAGGTTTGATACAGCGGCCCGGGCCAGTCTGCCCCCCCCCCCCCCCCCACACTCCAGTTGCCCTGCCCACCCCCATACCTCTCAGCCCTTCAACTCGAGCAACCCCCTCCCTCCCCCCAACTGCCCACGCCGCCTCATCTCTGGTGCAGCCTGTCTGCCCCCCGCGGCTTGAAGACCCGCTCCTCCCCCCAACACCTGAGATCCCCACAGTATGGCTCTCTGCAGACCAGGTGAGTACACAGCATGAGCAAGTTACACGCAGGCAAGGCTGCAGGTCCTGATGGGGTGAGCCCAAAGCTACTCAAAACCTGTGCCTCTCAGCTGTGTGATGTGCTCCAGCTCATATTCAATATGAGCCTGAGGCTGCAGAGAGTCCTGACACTGTGGAAAACCTCCTGTGTGGTCCCTGTCCCTACGTGCCCGCGTCCCAGCACGTCCAAGGACTACAGGCCGGTGGCTCTAACCTCTCACATAATGAAGACCATGAAGAGGTTAGTCCTGGAGCAACTCCGCCCGGTGACCAAACCCCACCTAGACCCACTCCAGTTCGCCTACCAGCCCCGACTGGGGGTAGAGGATGCTGTCATCTACCTGCTGAACCGAGCCTACACTCACCTAGACAAGCCGGGGAGCACTGTGAGAGTCATGTTCTTTGACTTCTCCAGTGCTTTTGATACCATAAGGCCTGGGCTACTGGGTGAGAAGTTGGAGGCGATGCAAGTAGAGGCCCCCCTGGTGTCCTGGGTTGTGGACTATCTGACGGGCAGACCACAGTACGTGCGCCTACGGAGCTGTGTGTCAGACAGACTGGTCAGCAACACCGGGGCCCCGCAGGGGACAGTCCTCTCTCCCTTCCTCTTCACTGTCTACACCAACGACTTCCACTATCGGTCAGAGTCCTGCCACCTTCAGAAGTTTTCTGATGATGTATAAAGGACGGTGACGAGAGGGAATACCGGGAACTGGTAGTGGACTTCGTCACATGGTGCGATAAAAACCACCTGCAGCTAAATGTGGCGAAGACCAAGGAACTGTTTGTGGAGCTGGGGAGGAGGAGGAGTGCACCTGTGACCCCCATTTCCATCAGGGGAGTTGATGTGGACATGGTGGAGGTGTACAAATACCTCAACAACAAACTGAATGGGTCAAAACATGCAGAGGCACTATACAAGAAGGGCCAGAGCCGACTCTACTTCCTCAGAAGGCTGAGATCCTTCAATGTCTGTACAAGGATGTTGAGGATGTTCTATGAGTCGGTGGTGGCGGGCGCCTTCTTGTATGCTGTGACCTGCTGGGGCAGCGGACTGAGAGCAGTGGACACAACCAGGCTGGATAAGCTGGTCAGGGAGGCCAGCAGCGTGGTTGGGGTGGAGCTGGACTCTCTAGCGAGGGTGGCGGAGAGGAGGAGCCTTGCTAAGCTCCAGGCCATCATGGAAAACCCCACCCACCCACTATACACAGACTTGGCTGACAGGAGGACTGAACAGCACAGGAAATCCTTCATTCCAACAGCCATCAGACTATACAATGCATCACTGTGCCTCACTGCATCACTGAGCACAGAGCGGCAGCTCAATAGTGGCAGGAAGCCGCGACTAGCGGCCTCCAGGCTCCAAAACAGGGGGCAGCGATGGCTGCCAGACATTGACCTTGGATTAATAGGAACCCAAGGAGGACAATACACTACCTGAAGCATACTGTGCACCTTATGTGACACTGTGAATATAAATATATATTTCATTTAGTTAGATAGTTAAATCATATTGACCAAATTGTTTACACTGCTGTGTTGTTTTTTACTATACCCCCCATGCCCCATGCCCTTCCCCCATGCTCAGTATATTTTTACTCTATTTATTTCTCTATATTTTATTTCATTTTTATTCTATTTTACTCTACTCTTATCCTAGGCAACTTGATTGATTTGTGTTATTATTCAAATTTGTGACCTGTGCTGTCTAAATGTTTAAATGTTGAGCGATTTGCAGTGTCAAATTTCCCACGGGATAATACAAGTATTTCTATTCTACTCTATTCTATTCTATAGTATATTGTATGGTAACTCAGTTACTTCTACTCTACATTGAGCATTGTATATATGTAAATACTGAACATTTTTGTCTACGTACTTGACTTCTATTTTATACTTGCTATACTTATTTTATACTTATCTATTTTTGCCTAGCACAGTCTCTGGAGCGAAACAGAAAGAAGCATTTTGTATAAAAGTATTCTGTACTTATGTATGACAACTAATAAAGAAACTTGAACTTGAACTTGAACTTGAACTTGAACATAGCTGACACACTAATAAAGAAACTTGAACTTGAACTTGAACTTGAACTTGAACATAGCTGACACTTCCGTAAATACATCAATATATTACTTATGGCTATAACATAACATACAATACGTACAGTACAGTACAGTACAGTACGTACATACAGTATTGTATGTTATGTTATAGCCATAAGTAATATATTGATGTATTTAGTACCTTTTTCCTGTGGTCGACAAGTACTTTATTTACATATTTTAAGTGCGATCGGGCTGGACCTGTTTACGAATGCAGGGGACAGAGGACAGATTGGCAGAGCAGATAGACACAAACAGTCGGGAGCTTGCCGTTTTCTTGTTACCATAGAGACAACCGAAACCTTCACCAAAGCGAAAATGATATACGTCGAGCGACACATTCATTCCCATCGAGGGACAATCGTCAAAAGTGTCAAGCGCACTCGCATAAATAATCCCTTAAGTGTGCGTTACAGACACCGCTTGGGAATCCCTTGGGAGGAAGGGCTATTTATCATCCCCTTTGATCCCCGTCCCTAATCAATCAAGTCAATGTGGGTGTCGATACATGTGGAACACGTTTGATACGAGCGTGTGACAAAATCCTACAGGGGAGGGGGTCGCATTAAAAATGCAGGCCATGCAAGAAAACCTCAAGTTGCCTGACTGGATCTCGTCCAAATATAATATTGTACCTTCGCAGCAATTATAGGGATCGCTGCCGGGTGTGGAAATGAACTCGGGATCAATCTCGCCACTTATCAGGGGTGTAAGCGACTCCTGGCACAGCGTGGGTTCAAGGAGACCGGGAGGAATCTGTTTCACACACACACAGTGCAGCCCCGTTGCCAGGAGGAGAAGGAGGAGGAAGAGGGCGACGACCGTGGGTTCAGAGACATAACTTCTGAGCTCATTTAATTATGCGACGCATCTCATTTACGCAGAACCTCTGATGTGAATCCCGTTCTTTAAAGTGCTCCGCTGACAAACCCGGGGGGAGTCATTATGACTTACAGTACGGATGTTCCTATTTTCTGGGACGGCGTTTTTATTATTTATTACCTTAGTTATGCATCTGATGTGGGCTACAGTAGATTCACGCTGGAGGAATATCTATTCCAGTCGGTTTACTTTGAGCTCTTTATTAAATCAAGTGGGTGACAAACGACTAATAATTCTCACAGCGCTTTTCTGTGAAGCCGCACTCCCGGCGTTTACGGCGTTCGCCTACCGAGATGACAGGAGTCTTGTTTTTAAACGCCACCCGCCGATCGATAAATCCTCCCCACCTCTGAACGAGTGCCATAATTTCCAGCCCTGATAAGATCACGTTTATTTGACTTTGTTATTAATCATAACCCTGCCTGTCAAGCACACTGTGGAGGGGGGGGGGGGGGGGGGGGGGGGGCATCCACATCTGTTGAAAAGGCTCTCGCGCTCCACCTCCATTTAAATCAATACGGCGCATTGTGATGTAAATGACCCAGCAGGGGCTTTTAAATATGGGTTTGCATGAGTGAGAGTTGGGGCTGTCTGAGTTATATGGTAGGCCTGTCTAATGGTTGCTCATAATTTCAAGGATCAATGAGCATTACCTACAGCAGTAAAAAAGGTTGAATTTGTAATGGGACCAAACTCAATATTCCACTCCCATTGTTCGGCAAGGACATAGCCTTTTAAATTCTAGGGTGCTGCCGTTGCTGGTGAGTTATGTCTTTAAAGTGCAGAACCTTGTGTGTGTGTGAATGCGCTATATCTCAACTATAATGAGTTATTGTGGGAATGAGATATTTTCCTTGTAATGTCTCGCCTCATGTTGCCACAGTATTATAGATAGTTGCATGAAATATAAATTCTGGTGTGGAACCAGTTAGCCAGTCAAACATAGGCAGCCAATGCCCCGGGGCAAGTGCAATAAAATATTTGTGCAGGTGGAGTTTGCTTTCTGGTCGCCTGAATGGGCAGGCTTGCAGTTTCTTTCTTTTTCTTTCTTTTTTGAGTGTTCTTAGAGACTGGGAAGCAACCTTCTTTTGCTCCCTATTCATATAACATGAGAATGAGATACAGTATTTCTGTCCTTAAACACTCAACATCTTTCTCTATCTCTCTCTACAGGAAGTTCAGAGTATCAGGGAAGATACTCCACTCCTTCTATTCCGGGGCTGTGGAGAGCATTTCTGACTGGGAACATCACTGCCTGCTTTGGAAACAGCACAGCCCAGGATAGGAAGGCCCTACAGAGAGTGGTGCGCTCAGCAGAATGGACTACGGGGTACTGCACTACCATCCCTGCAGGACTTATACAATAGGAGGTGCAAATCCAGAGCCTGTAGAATAATGAAGGACCCTCACCACCCCAATAACACTATGTTCAAGCTGTCAGGCAAGCGCCTCCGTATACACACAACAAGAACAGAGAGACTAAGGCTCAGCTTCTTCCCTCAGGGCCATCAGAACAATGAACACTGATCTCTCCACACACAAGCACACATGAACACACACATACACACAGACAACACAACATTCTGCGCTCGCACACACACAAACGCACCACAGGTCACTTTAACCACACAAGAAAAGGACACTTTAAAGAAGGAAAAGGACACTTTAAGAAAATAACTTGTTGTGATTGTTGTATAGTATAGTTAGTAACAGCAAGTATAGCATAGGGACATAGAAGAAAAACTGCACATTGTATAGGAATGTACACACAGGGCCGCCTGGGAGAAATGCGAGCCCTGTGCAAGATTTAAACGCGAGGCCCCCCCCCCCCCCCCCCCCCCCAAAGGTAAAATATATATATATATATATATATATATATATATATATATATATATATTTTTTTTATACAGTCAACATATTCTTAAATAATAGCGCTGCCCGAGGCTGGGCATGATACAGTCAACATATAGCAAGAGAGAGAGCGAGAGAGCGAGAGAGAGCTCCCGTTCTACAGTCAATATACAGTGTTATCGCTGCACAGACCCGCAGGCCGGCAATGCCCCTGACCCTCCACCAGAGCAAGGCCAGAGCGAGGGAGAGAGAGAGAGAGAGAGAGAGAGAGAGAGAGAGAGAGAGAGAGAGAGAGAGAGAGAGAGAGAGAGAGAGAGACATTGGAAAGAAACAACCCAAAACCAGAGCAAATGAAATGCTATTTGGCCCTAAACAGAGAGTATACAGTGGCAGAATACCTGAGCACTGTGACTGATCCAAAACTAAGAAGATCCTTGACTAGGTACAGACTCAGCGAGCACAAGCCTAGCCATCGAGAAAGGCCGCCATAGGCAGACCTGGCTCCAAGCGAAGACAGACTATGCACCCACTCAGGGCCGCCTGGGAGAGATGCGAGGCCCTGTGCGAGATTTAACGCGAGGCCCCCCCCCCCCCCCCCCCCCAAGGTAAAAAAAAAAAAAAAAAAAATTATATATATATATATATATATATATATTTTTTTTTTTTTTTTATACAGTCAACATATTCTTAAATAATAGCGCTGCCCGAGGCGGGGCATGATACAGTCAACATATAGCAAAAGAGAGAGCGAGAGAGAGCTCCCGTTCTACAGTCAATATACAGTGTACAGAGAGAGAGAGAGAGAGAGACACATTGGAAAGAAATTGAAATGCTATTTGGCCCTAAACAGAGAGTACACAGTGGCAGAATACCTGAGCACTGTGACTGAAGATCCTTGAGCACAGCCTACCCATCGAGAAAGGCCGCCATAGGCAGACTGTGTGTGTTAGAAAGAGAGAGAGAGAGAGAGAGAGAGAGAACATGTGTGTTTGTCATGTGTGTGTGTGTGTTAGAGAGAGACTATAGCATGTATGAGAGATTCAAAAGGACAAAGATCAACACTTAAATCCAACAAGAAGAGGGTCAACAGAGAAACCAAAGCAGCAAGGAGCCAATGGCCGACATCAGCTAAATAGGCTAGCCAGGTACTGTGACACCAGGCCACGTGACACACAGCTTTGGCCAACGGCCCAACGCTACCCAAGCTACACAAACGACCATTCACACACAGCACATGTCGTATCTCCAAATGTTGTGAAGTAGCATATGTTTTGCCTGGAAAAAAACATCGTTATTAACAAAACATTCGGGAGGGGAAGGAAGGAAGAGTGGGGTAATGTCATCATGACATTTTCATTAATCCAAGTTACCTGCACGATGAACGCAGGGCGAAAGGCCGCAAGGTCTCCACGTTGACGAAAGGCCTCTCGCTGGCGGGACAAAAAGAAGCTATGGCCAGAGCCTTGTCATGGTGCAGGCCCGACTACATCTTCTGTCAAAGGGCCTGCTATTCTCAAGGCTAACTGATAGCATCAAACGAACGTTCCCAGCTGACGCTAAACAGCTAACTGGCTAACAGTTAGCTCACACAGTTAGCTACTAGTAGTATTAGCTAGTCGACCAGTTTGGCTCCACAGAGAGAAAGAGAGTTAGGGTCAGGTGACTAAGATCCACGGCGGGTATATAATCATAAGTTGACTCACCATAACGCAGTATCAACGTGGAAGGATACTTTCTTGGCCCCACGGTGTAATTTCGGCGTATTGCTGCCTAACAGATTTATCTGCTCACAAGTTCTCTTCTCCTTCTTTTGAAAAGACATCCACTCGCCTCGCCTCGCTAGGTTAGCTAACGCTAGTTACTAGTTAGCATTTAGCTAAGCTAGCTACTAGCCGACATGGCTATACCATGAAAGGCTCCGGCCATTTGTCCCGCTAGCGAGAGGCCTTTCGTCAACGTTCCTTGGTTGGTGACCGACCGACTGATAATGACCGACCTCTTTCTTCGTCTTGGCTATTGGGCATAACTAAGCATAGTCAAAAGCTGCACGCGCGAAAATGTCAAACGCAGCCGACTCACGCTGCCGGCGTACTACACTGTCTACACATGATGTAAGTAAAACCACTCCCTTCGTTGAAACCAATGCTGCTGCAGAACCCCAGAGGCTGAGCTCCAATAGTGAGTATGTCTGCCGCTGCAGGACTGCAGACCCAGGAACAAGTCAGACACATTCTACAAACGTGTCTAATGTGAAATATATAAGCATATAAGCAAAACTAGATTTGAGGTCTGTGATGAAAAAGGGCCTCGCGGGAAGGGGGGCCTCGCAAAAAAAAAATAATAAAAAAAAAAATAATAAAATAAAATAAAAAAAAAATATTTATTTTTTATTTATTTTTTATTTGTTTTTGTGCGAGGCCCCCCTTCCCGCGAGGCCCTGTGCGACCGCACTGCTCGCACACCCCCTGAGGCGGCCCTGCGTGCAGTAGCAGTGGTTGGTGGTTGGGACCGCCCTAAGCACTGCGGTAGTGACTATAGACTATACAGACTATACAGACACATAGGGTGAAGCCGTTTTTTTTGTTGTTGTTGTTGTTCGCTGTGTGTTGATTGTTTCTTTCTTTTATAGAGGGTTTGGTCGTGTTTAGTGGTATCCGGTTTTGTTTCTCTCTCCTCCCCTGTTTATTTATTTGGCGCAAAGATGCCGGTAACAGTGGATGATAATGTAAATTTGACCAGAGCCTTCTGATCGTAATACTCTACTCACTTGCGTTGTGTATGGCTCTAAGTATTTTACCAAAAAGAAGAAGGAAACAATGAGAGTGTTTCTATTTCTCACATGGTTTGTTTATTCAAAGTCCAAAAAGTATACAAAAATGTTTCTGGTTCAATCAATGAAAGCGCAATGATACTAGTAGGAAGAGCACTATGCCGCAATTCCACTAATATCAGTCTAATAAAGTAGTTAAGAGTAACAATCTTCAATGTATCTTCGGTTGTTGATTCTTGTTGTTATGGTAACAACGGACTTCTCTGTTCTCGTGGCAAAATGTCTCAAGCGGGTTCTTCTCCGTTCTGCTGTGCATAAAAGATTTCAGGAGGTTCTCTCGTCTGCTCCTGTGCAGACTCTTTTAACAGCTAAGTCCCGCCACCTGGGCGAACGTCAAACTGACGTTCGTCAGGGGGCGAATATCTAAGTCCTGATTGGCTAAAGCTCACATCGGCCATTTTGGATAGGGGTCGTCTGCCATTTTGAATCTTAAAGGGGCAGGTAATTTCTATTTTTGGGGACTAGTTACCGTTCTGGAGTTTAGCGTTTAAATGTATACAGTATCTGATTTTACTATCTTAAGAATTAGAGATAAATTATTACTTGGTTCAGACAGTTAATTCAAGTCTTTTCCCGAATTATGTGGCATTCTAAATACCTAATTAAACCTATTGTTGGTTTTAAGACAAAGTGTTTTACTTTATGTATTCTAGGTTAATATCTTTGAAGTTAGTTTGATGCTTTCAAATAAATTACATTTGGATTCCTAAGTATAATCCTTTGTGGTCTTAGTATTTGCTAAACATTTAAAACTAGAAGCTTACAGTTTTTAGGCCAATTCAGAATCCATCTCCCCCTCTTTACAAGAGGAGGTGGGGAAGAGGATTCTTCCTGCCCCTCCTTCAGAGCAGCTGTATCTATAGAATGTGTCCTGTTTAGTATCAGTTGAGTGCCTGAGGGGGCCGTTCCTATTGTTCTACTCTTGCTTAGTAAACAGACCCACCTATTGACAGCTGTCTGTCTCTGTGTGTCACCAGAGATCCCAGCTAGATAACAGTCATGTGACCCATTGTCTTAAGCTCTTCCTTGGCCTGGCAGCTATGTTCAGGTTTCCTGTTGTAAATAGAATTATCTGACCACTCACTCTATATGTAAATCGAGACACACACTCTCTAGGGCAACTGGAGTCCCACTATTGTTCCAGCTGTGTGTCCAACTACTCTATGTTAATCGACCTGTAGTGAGCACAATGTCAATCAATCTCTGTAGTTGTTGTTAGTTTAGACATCAAATTGGTATTCTCCTAAAATAATCTATTGAATAACAGCAGAATTGGGCCAGAAATGTATTGAAATATATCAGAGTATTACTGAATTTAACTGTTATCTCCTATTACAAAACTTACACACAGCTTTTGAGACCAGTCGCTGGAGATTTCTGGGAGTTAAAACATGGTTCTGATTCAGAATATACCACAATGACTTTATGAGTAGGCCAACAGGCTCCGTCCGCAGAAAAATATATATAACGTTATACAGTATATACTTTTTATATACCATTCACCTCATACACGTCTTCTCATCATCAACAGTTGTTTCATGGTGGATTGTTGGATAAAAACAAACATCTAAAGTAACAGAATGAAAGCTCACAGATAATCAATGCGATCCGCCATTTTGCCACTATTGAGTTTACTTCCGCTTGAGTAACGCCCTCCCCCCCCCCCCCCCCCCCCCCGTTTATGACGGAGGACGGTGGAACTTTGGTTCTGCTTAAACTGGCGTGAACGCAGGCTGGTTCGCAAAGGTTCAGAGGCTCCAGAACCGTGCCAGAGCCAGAACGAGAACTGTGTCTGTCTGAAAGCCCTAAGAGAGGAGTTAACTGTAGAAAAAGCATGTTTCAGAGTGGAGGGGACCTTTAACCCTTTCACTGCCGCACTACCAAAACGGTTAACCCTTTCACTGCGACAATTCACATAAGGTTAACCCTTTCACTGCCACACGACAGCCGGTTGTGTGATAGTAAAGGGTTAACCTTCTGTCGTGTGGCAGTGAAAGGGTTAAGGAGCATGGCCCGCAATGTCGGCGCTCAGAGAGATGGGTGTGACTTACTTTTAGGCACGATCTGCAAACTCAGCGTAACATTTTAACTAGCCACGGAGGCGGCTAGCCACCGGCAACGCTGCACATATCGCAGGATGATGAATGGGTTCGCCCCACAACACTCCGAGCAGCTCTCACCCTCTCTCTCCGTACATAGTTTAAAGAGCATGAAATTCAAACGCAAGGTAATGGAATCACAACTATACAATTAGAATCCGTCCCATGCAAGGAAGCCATCATTCCACCTCCGCTCTCCGGGCCATTTCCTGTAAGCATTCGGAATGAGGAGTGAAAAAAGGGGAGCTTTGCAACATAAATGCAATTTACAGTGGCCAATTGCATATTCGCTCAAAAGATATGGAACGGGTCCGGCTTATTATGATCTGCGCGGGGCAGATAAATAGAGTCCACAAGCGGGTGGGGAGGAAAGGAAAGCAGCACTTTCTCTTCGCATACGTGTTTACTGGACCTGCAGGGCGAATGCGTGAAAATTGGCGTAAAATTCAATTAACATGTAGCCTTAAAAACATCCACGGCACGTACCAGCTATTTAACTGCATTAAGAGATGTTGTGTTTTAATTGACACGGCTCAGTGAGGTGAAACAGCGACGCTACAAATGAGGAGAAAAACATTTTATCGATCGAAGAGACTGCTATATATATCATACCAGGGCGAACCCGGGAGGCGCATCCATCGCTATTGACACCTGGCATTGATGGGCCGAGAAAGTAAGGCAGGTTTTACGGGAACATTATAAGCAGGCTGTCCGGCCCTTTTTAAAGTCACATCACTCACGCCGCTGCGGGGAATAGGACCACTGTGTGTGGACTCTTAACGGAGCATCTTCATTCACATACAGTATCTCTCTCTCTCTCTCTCTCTTTCGCTCTCTCGCTCTCTGAGTCTCTCTCTCTCTCTCTCTCTCTCTATCCATCTCTCTCACTCTCTTTCTCTATCCATCTCTATCACTCTCTCTCTCTCTCTCTCTCTGTCTCTCACTCTCTATTTCCCTCTCTCTCACACGCTCTCTCTCTCTCTCTCTCGCTCACTCACTAAAGGTTCCAGACATTTACAGAGATGAGCGTCGTAAATACAGCAATCAGTATACAGAATCACAACGATAAGACAACAAGACAAGGGTAGTCAAAAGCAAGGATACAAAATCAATGAAAACACGTACAACTTGATTGACAATGATTTGTGATAATAATAAACAATGAATAAACTCTGCAACAGAGGGGAGAATATATTATTTATTTATATATTTAGGGACTTGTTGGAGTTAATTCCATTAGCAAGGGGCATCATAGCAAAATGCAGATTCACCCTGTTCAGATCAACCTCCAACCTTAAGGACCAGCCAATCATTAGAACGGGTTCTATAAGTTCCAAAATTCTATTTCAATAATGAAAGTGATATAAGGAGATAGCTTACCAATAAGGGCCAGTGTTTGTTGCACCTCTCCGTCAAAGAGGGCCTACCAACCTTCTCATGAAGGACACAGTGATGAGTGTCATATCTATAACTGACACTGAATCTGATACACACACAACTAGAAAGTGTGCCCAGTAGAGCACAAATGTCCGCCACTATGCTACTTGAATGCATATTTATTTACATTGCACATTTAAACTTTCGTCCAGTGCAAATGGGCAATAGTGTTATTTGTTCTAAAATATTTCCCCCATAATGAATGAAGACAACAACTAGCTATGGGATTACATTCAGCTCTCTCTCTTTCCACAGCACCAGCTGCTAGATTGGCATCTAAAGACCAAGATGAACGAGCAGAATTATCTATAACTCCAAAAGCACACAAATCAAATCAAATCAAATTTATTTGTAAGGCCCGACAACACACGTTAATGTCCCCATGGGCCGGACACGTCTTCTTTAAACAAGTCAAGAAGAAACATAACAATAAGTCAAGAACAAAACAAGAACACCATAAGGTCCAACAAATTTAAAATGCAAAATAAATGAATGAATGCAAACACTACCAGACATACCCCACACGAAGGTAAGGAAAAACTCACTAAAACCTAACAATAGGGAAAAAAAATTCACCACAGGCAGTGTGGAGGAGAGAAACCTTAGAAGGGCCATTCAAGGGGGGATCTCCCTTCTTAGATGTTGGTGATAGTAGTGTTGCAGACTGACAGTTGGTAAGCATGCACTCATGTGTGTAGTGAAACACAGATGAGTGCATGCAATAGCAACTGAACATTTTGAAAAATTAAAGATAGAGCTGATAGCGATGGCAACTGAACATTTTGAAAGATTAAAGATAGAGCTGATAGCGAATCTATTTGAGGCACAGGGGCGGCGGAAAGAGGGTTGCGTCCTCTCCGTCTTAATCACGGGACGTTCTCGTCTGGAGTGGAACACATCCTAACGTAGTGTTGTTGATGTAGGTGGTGTAGAGAGGAGGGTGTTGGTGTAGGTGGTGTAGAGAGGATGGTGTTGGTGTAGGTGGTGTAGAGAGGAGGATGTAGGTGGTGTAGAGAGGAGGGTGTTGGTGGTGTAGAGGGTGTTGGTGTAGGTGGTGTAGAGAGGAGGGTGTTGGTGTAGGTGGTGTAGAGAGGGGGTGTAGGTGGTGTAGAGAGGAGGGTGTTGGTGTAGGTGGTATAGAGAGGAGGGTGTTGGTGTAGGTGGTGTAGAGAGGATGGTGTAGGTGGTGTAGAGAGGATGGTGTTGGTGTAGGTGGTGTAGAGAGGATGGTGTTGCATGTTGGTGTAGGTGGTGTAGAGAGGATGGGGTTGGTGTAGGTGGTGTAGAGAGGAGGGTGTTGGTGTAGGTGGTGTAGAGAGGATGGTGTTGCATGTTGGTGTAGGTGGTGTAGAGAGGATGGTGTTTGCATGTTGGTGTAGAGGATGGGGTTGGTGTAGGTGGTGTAGAGAGGATGGTGTAGGTGGTGTAGAGAGGATGGTGTTGGTGTAGGTGGTGTAGAGAGGATGGTGTTGCATGTTGGTGTAGAGGATGGGGTTGGTGTAGGTGGTGTAGAGAGGATGGTGTAGAGAGGATGGTGTTGGTGTAGGTGGTGTAGAGAGGATGGTGTTGCATGTTGGTGTAGGTGGTGTAGAGATGATGGTGTTGCATGTTGGTCTAGAGAGGATTTATTGATTGATTGATTTTATTGTGGATTAGAGACATCATCCAAGGGATAAAAACATGATAAAATGCAAGCACTTATTTCCATCATGGTCCCTGGTATTAAAAAACAGGACATACATCAACATAAAACAACATCATAAAACATTAAGATACAATATGCATACAGTTTAAGATAAGAGAATAATAAATAAATATGCTACCCTCTCTTTCCTATGCCGATAGCCATGATCGTACATGCTTTTTGAAGCCAGTTAACCCGGGGGCCTGTTTAATGCTGCTGGGCAGGCTGTTCCACAGAACTGCAGCTGAGTAAAGGAAGGTCTGCTGGCCGTACAAAATGAGTTTAAATCTAAAGGGAACTATGTTTGTGTCTCTACCTCTGGTTTCATGGCTATGGTTGATTTTTACATATTGAAAGTAATTTTGAAGGTAGTTTGGCACCTCCCCTTTATTAATTCTATATACTAGGCATAGCTTTATCATTGATACTCTTTTGTTCACCCTGAGTGGGGCTGGTCTAATATAAGTGAGTACGAGTGTGTGAATACGAGCTGCAGGACTATGCTAACTAGCTTGTTCTGGGCAGTTTGAAGTCTATTTCTCAAGTTGCTGGGGGCACTGTCATACCAGGACAAGCAAGCATAGTCAAAATGACACTGAACCAGTGCCCCTGCAAGTGCTCTAATAGCTTTCCTGTCCAGGTATTTTGAGTTTCTAGCTAGGAATTTTATTCTGTTGTTGACCTTGGCTATTACTTTTTTCGCCATGCTTTCTCCTGAGAGTGTGTTTTCTAAAGTACACCCTAGATACACCACTGATTTGGTACTGGTGACCACTGAGCTACCTAACTGTATCTTGAAACCTTCCTGTGTTTTCTGTTTCCTTGTGGTAGAAAATTTAAATGGATTCTGTTTTACCTAAATGTAGACAGCCGGTTTTCTGAAAGCCACTGACTGACATTCCCTAACTCCATGCTAAGTCTGCTTTCAATATCCGTTTTGCTTTTATTTGACACCATGAGAGCCGAATCATCCGCGTAGAGCAGGAGATCACATGATCAGGCTGACTGCATATCATTTATATAAAGGAGGAAGAACAAGGGCCCCAGCACACTTCCCTGAGGGACCCCGCAGTCCACCGTCCTCAGATCTGAAAGGACCCCTCCCACCTCTACACGTTGTTCCCTTCCCCTCAAGTATAAGCTGGCCCAGTTTGTGGCCATATCATTCAAACCTATCGCTGTTAAGAGGATAGTGTGGTCCATCATGTCAAATGCCTTTTGTATAGGTCTAACATCACCATGATTTCCTCTGTCTATCTCTTTCTTATTGTAATCTGTTAGAAACAGAAGACAGGTGTCAGTGGAGTGGAACTTTCTAAACCCTGATTGAAATTCATATAGCAGTTATGGGATGTAATATATTGATAAATTTGTTCATATATAATCTTTTCTATGACCTTGGACATGACACATAAGATGGACACAGGCCGGTAGTTTCCATGGTCCTGCTTGCTGCCTTTTTTGTAAAGTGGTATTACTCTGGCCAGCTTAAGCTCACTTGGAAACGTTCCAGATTCAATGGAAAGATTCACAATATGCGTTATACTGGGGGAAATAACGATAGGTTATGTAGATAACCTAGTTATATTAGTATTGGCTGAGCGTCCCGCTCTGAGCCTTACGAGATACTCCTATCTCCTGTGATACTTAATGTATCTCCCACGAATAAAAACACATGCACCCCACCTGTATGGGGCCCCGCCCCTTATGGTGGCACCACCCATATAACCATGACTCTGGTCATGAAACACCCTTCCTCGCCAAAACCCGTCCCAGGAAAAGATCCCTCAAGAGGGAACTCAGGGCCGCGCAGAGCGGGACGCTCAGCCAATACTAATATAACTAGGTTATCTACATAACCTATCGTTATATATCGTATTTGCATCGCGTCCCGCTCTGAGCCTTACGAGATAATGGGGAAGAGCGGGCGCGAGACCCGACAGATGTACCCCCTGAGGACCCGTAAGCCCACATCAAGGGGTGCGGGGAGCCCTGTCACCCCATCCTCCCTAATGAAGGGGGGGCGCAGTCAACTCCACCTGAATGCGAACAAGAGGGAAACTAGAACCCCTTGAACACATCGTACAGGCGGAACCACGTGTGACTCAACACACTGTGGCCCATACCCATACACTCCTGCTACCCGACCAAAGGACGGGAAGCAGGAAAGGCCACAGACCCCAGAACCGCCTGGGAGACAGAACCCCTGGTCATGTCCATGAGGAAAAACCTTACAAAGGAGCCCGGGGAGGACCATGAAGCTGCAGCACAGATGGCCTCCACCGAGGCCCCACCCAGGAGAGCGGCAGAGGCAGCCACCCCACGAGTGGAGTGCGCCCTGACGCCCCCAGGGGGATCCTGCCCAGCCAACGTGTAGCAGCGGGTAACACCCTCGCACAACCAATGGGACAGGCGCTGCTCCGACAGTGCCTTACCAGCACGAGCCCCACCGTAACAGACAAAAAGCTGGACGGTAACCCTGAAATCCTGAGTACGGCTGAGGTAAATCCCCAAGCACGGACTGGACATGACAGGTGAAGGCCCGCATCTAACTCACTAGTGTGAGGAGGAGGACGAAACGCCTGAACCACAATATCCCGGGAGCGGAAGGAACTCCGGATATTCTTAGGCACGAAAGCAAGATCAGGTCGCAGAGTGACACCGCAATCGGTCCGAAAAGACAGGCACTCTGGACGTACCGAGAGAGCACAGAGCTCACCTACGCGTTTAGCGGAAGTGACAGCCAGAAGGAACGCGGTCCTGAAGGACAGCTGTCCCCACGGCGCCTGCTCGAGCGGCTCAAACGGGGCCAAGGACAACCGACCGAGGACCAATTGAAGATCCCAAGTCGGAGCCAAGGAGCGTTGCACCGGCTTAACGCGTCGAGCGCCAAGCAGGAAACGCTTCACAAGAGGGTGGCTGAACAAGACATCCCCTCAAACCCCTCATGATAGGAGGATATAGCTGCTGCATATACCCTCACCGTCGAAGCCGACAGTCTATCAAGGAGAGACTGGAGGTAACCAAGGACAGCATCCAGGGGGCAGGAGACTGAGTCCCGGCCCCCCGCCTTACACCACACTTGGAACATACGTCATCTGCCCGCGTAAGCGCGACAGTGGAGGGAGCATGCGCATTCCAGATGGTAACACCATCAGGATCAAGAACCTGCGCCCCTCAACGTACCCGTCCCAACAACTGACCTAACAGATGTATGGGGAAGAATCCCTGGCGGCACGGCATCGGTCCCAGACCTGCCTGGCCATGTCCAGACGCAATCCTCACCCGTCAGGATGAGGGCCGCCCCGCGACAGTACACCTGCACCCACATTCTCCCTGCCGGGGATGTGGGGAGCCCTCAGGCCGCGCAGATGGAGGACGCCCATAGCCAGCCGCCCGCCGCCTGGTGCAGACAGGGGGAGCGTACTCCTCCCTGTCTGTCGATACACGACACTGACGTCGTATCGTCCGTCCTGATCAACACCATTTGTGGACCATAAGGACCGCTTTCAACACCAACACATTGAACGTAGCGCAGACCGGGCAGCATGGTTTGCCAGCTGCCCCCTACTGCGTTGGCCCGACGCATCACCAGCGAGGGAGGCGTCGGTGAAAACGCGACGTGAGACAGCGCCGTAACCGTCCTAGGACGGAACCTCCCGAGCGTGTTGACAACACGCTCTGAGATGGATGCCCATAGCCCTCCAACCGTTGACTGGGAAGAGGAATACTCTACATCCAGTCTACAGCAACCCCAGGCTGGTAGAGACCTGCCTGGTATGAGACCTGACGATCCACCTTGACCGCGAAGGACCAGAACGTCATCAGGGCAGAACACCGTAACCCCGGACGACGCAGAGGCCCCAGTGCGGCCTCCACGCACTTGGTGAAGATGCGGGGAGCCAGAGAAAACCGAACGGCAGCCTCTGGTACTCATACGCTAACCCTGCAAAGGAAGCGTAGGTAAGCCCTAGGATGGAAGATCGGGGATGCGCATACGCATCCTACAGGTCTATGGAGGAGAACCAGACCCCCACCTGACAGTGTTCAACAGGTAGGAGACGATCCAAAAAATGCTGAACCTTCCCATGGGACAGGTCCAGCCTGGGTCTTACACCCCTCCCTCCCGACTTCTCGGGCTGAGAACACCGGGAGGAGAACGCCACGACGATGGCTTGCTTCGTCCACAGAGATTGGATCTCGTTGACCAGAGCTGTCCCTGCTGGAGACCCCGACAACAGGGTCTGTACCAAACCTGAAAACGGGTGGGGTTGTGAAAACACAAGTCCCCGCCTCACCGTTCTCTCCATCTACCTCGACATATGGTACTGCCGTAGTCATATGTGACGACACTCCCAACGCACCCGCCGTCACGTGGCGCAGGTCCGCCAGGAACTGTAGATAGTTGGCCCGGTCCCCCCCCTGTGCGTAGACAACCCCGGAACCGTGCGAGGAGCGCGTTCCGTGTCGGAACACCTGACCCTGACACACCCACGAGGCAATCGCACCCAAGGGGGAACCCCGACAGAAAGGGCCGATCTGATACGGGGGGCTTCCGATGAAAAAAGCCCCCCCACTGAACACCCCTCCAGAACATGCTGAAGGAGTTGTTCTGCAGCCGGACATGCAAGGTGTAAGGCCCCCATGGGTTCCTACACACCGTAGCCCTGCAGTGATATTACTACCACCCCAAACCATGTGAGCTGCGACCACTTGCCAATATTTCAGGAGTGGGAGGCACCAACATGATACCTGGCCTGGCGAAGGCGAGGCCGGGGAAGCCCGCACTGTGTGCCTCAAAAGGTTTCGAGCCCCCCTGCTGACAACACTTAAGTTGACAGACGTAACACCAGGCTCAACCAACACAGTTCAAGGTGTGGGAGCCGCTTGACAGCACAACATTCTCACGGACAGACCCAGGCTCAGCCATCAACTGGGTGTTAGCCCCTGTCCCCATGAGAAGCGAAAAAGGGGGGGCCGCCCGCGCATCAACGAAGGCACGCGGCCCGCAGCCAAAGGAAACAATCAGAGCCCACTTCTTCCGCTGGTGTTGGGGAAGGGAGTGATCGGAGAGCGGGCTGCTCGCGGCAGGACGGTGACGGCTTGTTTGTTCAAGCCGAACCCATCCTACATGGCCGATCCCTCGGCCGCCAAGGCTGTCGGCCTTGTGGACACCTGTCGAATCAACGCCCAGGATACCTCTGGCGGGGGAAAAACATGGCCGCCTGTCGAGGGCCCCGTCATCGCCGCTGACGAGGCCGTGCTCTCTCTTCTTCTGGCTGCGCGGTGTGAGGCGGTGTAGGGCCTAGGACAATACCGCCCTCGCTCCAGCAGAAGACCAAAATCCCCTGCGGAGAGGGGAACCCTGAGCGGTTATAGCTTGCGGCTGGGTCAAAGCTAATAACGTCAACAACCTCGCGCGATGTGTCGAGGTCGGCTGGCCCTCAAGGCCCCTCCACCAGACACCATTTTTTTAATAGAAAAAACAGCAATTCAAACACAGTTCTAATCGTTGCCAATTCCATACCGTGGCGGTACAAGCCTTAACAGCCCACCAGCCACTCGCCAGGCCGACCCACCCATGGTGTCGGCCGGGCGGGGCATTGTTTCAATATATCAAAAACAAAGGACTGACGTTAACATGGAGCACCAGTGGTGATTGCAAACAGCACCCTCCACTGTGGTGTGCACCATGAAAGGGTTAAATGAATAAAAGAGCTAAACCACAAAAAACTGTAGAATGAGCAAACCCATACACACAAAGTTTAAGGGGAGACGGACCAGACCCGTCTTCATTCAAAATATTCACAACAGAACACCAGCCCTAGTTTAGCCCATTTACCAAAAAAGTTAAACAAAGCCCCCCCCCCGCACTACTCCCCCAGTATACCGATTGACCGTCAGTATGAATGGTTTGAGAGGAGAGAAAGCTGTAGCAAGACAGACCTTCTCATAGCAGAGTGACAAAACGAAACAATAGCCCCCTACACAGGGCCGCCCCAGGAGGTGGGGGGCCTCGCGTCTAAAACACACAGGGCCTCACATTTCTCCCAGGCGGCCCTGCCCTTATACTACTGCAGCCTAACGCCAGGCAATGTGGGACCCAAGACAGACCTGCCTGGCCATGTCCAGACGCAATCCTCACCCGTCAGGATGAGGGCCGCCCCGCGACAGTACACCTGCACCCACATTCTCCCTGCCGGGGATGTGGGGAGCCCTCAGGCCGCGCAGATGGAGGACGCCCATAGCCAGCCGCCCGCCGCCTGGTGCAGACAGGGGGAGCGTACTCCTCCCTGTCTGTCGATACACGACACTGACGTCGTATCGTCCGTCCTGATCAACACCATTTGTGGACCAGAAGGACCGCTTTCAACACCAACACATTGAACGTAGCGCAGACCGGGCAGCATTGTTTGCCAGCTGCCCCCTACTGCGTTGGCCCGACGCATCACCAGCGAGGGAGGCGTCGGTGAAAACGCGACGTGAGACAGCGCCGTAACCGTCCTAGGACGGAACCTCCCGAGCGTGTTGACAACACGCTCTGAGATGGATGCCCATAGCCCTCCAACCGTTGACTGGGAAGAGGAATACTCTACATCCAGTCTACAGCAACCCCAGGCTGGTAGAGACCTGCCTGGTATGAGACCTGACGATCCACCTTGACCGCGAAGGACCAGAACGTCATCAGGGCAGAACACCGTAACCCCGGACGACGCAGAGGCCCCAGTGCGGCCTCCACGCACTTGGTGAAGATGCGGGGAGCCAGAGAAAACCGAACGGCAGCCTCTGGTACTCATACGCTAACCCTGCAAAGGAAGCGTAGGTAAGCCCTAGGATGGAAGATCGGGGATGCGCATACGCATCCTACAGGTCTATGGAGGAGAACCAGACCCCCACCTGACAGTGTTCAACAGGTAGGAGACGATCCAAAAAATGCTGAACCTTCCCATGGGACAGGTCCAGCCTGGGTCTTACACCCCTCCCTCCCGACTTCTCGGGCTGAGAACACCGGGAGGAGAACGCCACGACGATGGCTTGCTTCGTCCACAGAGATTGGATCTCGTTGACCAGAGCTGTCCCTGCTGGAGACCCCGACAACAGGGTCTGTACCAAACCTGAAAACGGGTGGGGTTGTGAAAACACAAGTCCCCGCCTCACCGTTCTCTCCATCTACCTCGACATATGGTACTGCCGTAGTCATATGTGACGACACTCCCAACGCACCCGCCGTCACGTGGCGCAGGTCCGCCAGGAACTGTAGATAGTTGGCCCGGTCCCCCCCCTGTGCGTAGACAACCCCGGAACCGTGCGAGGAGCGCGTTCCGTGTCGGAACACCTGACCCTGACACACCCACGAGGCAATCGCACCCAAGGGGGAACCCCGACAGAAAGGGCCGATCTGATACGGGGGGCTTCCGATGAAAAAAGCCCCCCCACTGAACACCCCTCCAGAACATGCTGAAGGAGTTGTTCTGCAGCCGGACATGCAAGGTGTAAGGCCCCCATGGGTTCCTACACACCGTAGCCCTGCAGTGATATTACTACCACCCCAAACCATGTGAGCTGCGACCACTTGCCAATATTTCAGGAGTGGGAGGCACCAACATGATACCTGGCCTGGCGAAGGCGAGGCCGGGGAAGCCCGCACTGTGTGCCTCAAAAGGTTTCGAGCCCCCCTGCTGACAACACTTAAGTTGACAGACGTAACACCAGGCTCAACCAACACAGTTCAAGGTGTGGGAGCCGCTTGACAGCACAACATTCTCACGGACAGACCCAGGCTCAGCCATCAACTGGGTGTTAGCCCCTGTCCCCATGAGAAGCGAAAAAGGGGGGGCCGCCCGCGCATCAACGAAGGCACGCGGCCCGCAGCCAAAGGAAACAATCAGAGCCCACTTCTTCCGCTGGTGTTGGGGAAGGGAGTGATCGGAGAGCGGGCTGCTCGCGGCAGGACGGTGACGGCTTGTTTGTTCAAGCCGAACCCATCCTACATGGCCGATCCCTCGGCCGCCAAGGCTGTCGGCCTTGTGGACACCTGTCGAATCAACGCCCAGGATACCTCTGGCGGGGGAAAAACATGGCCGCCTGTCGAGGGCCCCGTCATCGCCGCTGACGAGGCCGTGCTCTCTCTTCTTCTGGCTGCGCGGTGTGAGGCGGTGTAGGGCCTAGGACAATACCGCCCTCGCTCCAGCAGAAGACCAAAATCCCCTGCGGAGAGGGGAACCCTGAGCGGTTATAGCTTGCGGCTGGGTCAAAGCTAATAACGTCAACAACCTCGCGCGATGTGTCGAGGTCGGCTGGCCCTCAAGGCCCCTCCACCAGACACCATTTTTTTAATAGAAAAAACAGCAATTCAAACACAGTTCTAATCGTTGCCAATTCCATACCGTGGCGGTACAAGCCTTAACAGCCCACCAGCCACTCGCCAGGCCGACCCACCCATGGTGTCGGCCGGGCGGGGCATTGTTTCAATATATCAAAAACAAAGGACTGACGTTAACATGGAGCACCAGTGGTGATTGCAAACAGCACCCTCCACTGTGGTGTGCACCATGAAAGGGTTAAATGAATAAAAGAGCTAAACCACAAAAAACTGTAGAATGAGCAAACCCATACACACAAAGTTTAAGGGGAGACGGACCAGACCCGTCTTCATTCAAAATATTCACAACAGAACACCAGCCCTAGTTTAGCCCATTTACCAAAAAAGTTAAACAAAGCCCCCCCCCCGCACTACTCCCCCAGTATACCGATTGACCGTCAGTATGAATGGTTTGAGAGGAGAGAAAGCTGTAGCAAGACAGACCTTCTCATAGCAGAGTGACAAAACGAAACAATAGCCCCCTACACAGGGCCGCCCCAGGAGGTGGGGGGCCTCGCGTCTAAAACACACAGGGCCTCACATTTCTCCCAGGCGGCCCTGCCCTTATACTACTGCAGCCTAACGCCAGGCAATGTGGGACCCAAGACAGACCTGCCTGGCCATGTCCAGACGCAATCCTCACCCGTCAGGATGAGGGCCGCCCCGCGACAGTACACCTGCACCCACATTCTCCCTGCCGGGGATGTGGGGAGCCCTCAGGCCGCGCAGATGGAGGACGCCCATAGCCAGCCGCCCGCCGCCTGGTGCAGACAGGGGGAGCGTACTCCTCCCTGTCTGTCGATACACGACACTGACGTCGTATCGTCCGTCCTGATCAACACCATTTGTGGACCAGAAGGACCGCTTTCAACACCAACACATTGAACGTAGCGCAGACCGGGCAGCATTGTTTGCCAGCTGCCCCCTACTGCGTTGGCCCGACGCATCACCAGCGAGGGAGGCGTCGGTGAAAACGCGACGTGAGACAGCGCCGTAACCGTCCTAGGACGGAACCTCCCGAGCGTGTTGACAACACGCTCTGAGATGGATGCCCATAGCCCTCCAACCGTTGACTGGGAAGAGGAATACTCTACATCCAGTCTACAGCAACCCCAGGCTGGTAGAGACCTGCCTGGTATGAGACCTGACGATCCACCTTGACCGCGAAGGACCAGAACGTCATCAGGGCAGAACACCGTAACCCCGGACGACGCAGAGGCCCCAGTGCGGCCTCCACGCACTTGGTGAAGATGCGGGGAGCCAGAGAAAACCGAACGGCAGCCTCTGGTACTCATACGCTAACCCTGCAAAGGAAGCGTAGGTAAGCCCTAGGATGGAAGATCGGGGATGCGCATACGCATCCTACAGGTCTATGGAGGAGAACCAGACCCCCACCTGACAGTGTTCAACAGGTAGGAGACGATCCAAAAAATGCTGAACCTTCCCATGGGACAGGTCCAGCCTGGGTCTTACACCCCTCCCTCCCGACTTCTCGGGCTGAGAACACCGGGAGGAGAACGCCACGACGATGGCTTGCTTCGTCCACAGAGATTGGATCTCGTTGACCAGAGCTGTCCCTGCTGGAGACCCCGACAACAGGGTCTGTACCAAACCTGAAAACGGGTGGGGTTGTGAAAACACAAGTCCCCGCCTCACCGTTCTCTCCATCTACCTCGACATATGGTACTGCCGTAGTCATATGTGACGACACTCCCAACGCACCCGCCGTCACGTGGCGCAGGTCCGCCAGGAACTGTAGATAGTTGGCCCGGTCCCCCCCCTGTGCGTAGACAACCCCGGAACCGTGCGAGGAGCGCGTTCCGTGTCGGAACACCTGACCCTGACACACCCACGAGGCAATCGCACCCAAGGGGGAACCCCGACAGAAAGGGCCGATCTGATACGGGGGGCTTCCGATGAAAAAAGCCCCCCCACTGAACACCCCTCCAGAACATGCTGAAGGAGTTGTTCTGCAGCCGGACATGCAAGGTGTAAGGCCCCCATGGGTTCCTACACACCGTAGCCCTGCAGTGATATTACTACCACCCCAAACCATGTGAGCTGCGACCACTTGCCAATATTTCAGGAGTGGGAGGCACCAACATGATACCTGGCCTGGCGAAGGCGAGGCCGGGGAAGCCTGCACTGTGTGCCTCAAAAGGTTTCGAGCCCCCCTGCTGACAACACTTAAGTTGACAGACGTAACACCAGGCTCAACCAACACAGTTCAAGGTGTGGGAGCCGCTTGACAGCACAACATTCTCACGGACAGACCCAGGCTCAGCCATCAACTGGGTGTTAGCCCCTGTCCCCATGAGAAGCGAAAAAGGGGGGGCCGCCCGCCCATCAACGAAGGCACGCGGCCCGCAGCCAAAGGAAACAATCAGAGCCCACTTCTTCCGCTGGTGTTGGGGAAGGGAGTGATCGGAGAGCGGGCTGCTCGCGGCAGGACGGTGACGGCTTGTTTGTTCAAGCCGAACCCATCCTACATGGCCGATCCCTCGGCCGCCAAGGCTGTCGGCCTTGTGGACACCTGTCGAATCAACGCCCAGGATACCTCTGGCGGGGAAAAAACATGGCCGCCTGTCGAGGGCCCCGTCATCGCCGCTGACGAGGCCGTGCTCTCTCTTCTTCTGGCTGCGCGGTGTGAGGCGGTGTAGGGCCTAGGACAATACCGCCCGCGCTCCAGCAGAAGACCAAAATCCCCTGCGGAGAGGGGAACCCTGAGCGGTTATAGCTTGCGGCTGGGTCAAAGCTAATAACGTCAACAACCTTGCGCGATGTGTCGAGGTCGGCTGGCCCTCAAGGCCCCTCCACCAGACACCATTTTTTTAATAGAAAAAACAGCAATTCGAACACAGTTCTAATCGTTGCCAATTCCATACCGTGGCGGTACAAGCCTTAACAGCCCACCAGCCACTCGCCAGGCCGACCCACCCATGGTGTCGGCCGGGCGGGGCATTGTTTCAATATATCAAAAACAAAGGACTGACGTTAAGATGGAGCACCAGTGGTGATTGCAAACAGCACCCTCCACTGTGGTGTGCACCATGAAAGGGTTAAATGAATAAAAGAGCTAAACCACAAAAAACTGTAGAATGAGCAAACCCATACACACAAAGTTTAAGGGGAGACGGACCAGACCCGTCTTCATTCAAAATATTCACAACAGAACACCAGCCCTAGTTTAGCCCATTTACCAAAAAAGGTAAACAAAGCCCCCCCCCGCACTACTCCCCCAGTATACCGATTGACCGTCAGTATGAATGGTTTGAGAGGAGAGAAAGCTGTAGCAAGACAGACCTTCTCATAGCAGAGTGACAAAACGAAACAATAGTCCCCTACACAGGGCCGCCCCAGGAGGTGGGGGGCCTCGCGTCTAAAAACGCACAGGGCCTCACATTTCTCCCAGGCGGCCCTGCCCTTATACTATTGCAGCCTAACGCCAGGCAATGTGGGACCCAAGACAACAATTGCCTGTGCACAGACACGCAACATGTTTATCATGTCGGCTGGACCCATAGCCCCACTACCCGACGCCAACCCAGATGGGAACACCGTTCAACAAAACCCCGCCGGAACACAAGGTAAAATACCTGGCTAGGAACCTAGCCACGACCTACCCCGTTGTCAACCCATTTACCCGAAAAAGGTAAATAGAACTCAAAAAACCCCACAACAGCTACCGACTGACCTTCATTGATGAACCGGGCAAGAGGCGGGAGAGTGACAACATCTCACGGCGGAGACATTAAAGCAGCATAGCAATTAGCAGTAGTAATAGCATGCGGCAGTAGCGATAGCATGTAGCATAGCTTTAGATGTTTTATCAGCACGCCCAAGACGGCTTGGAAACCGTTCCCTGCAGAGAACGTTCACCAAACCATCCTGCCCCCGGCGCCAACACACAACATGGTTGTGTTAACAAAACAAACCAGCATTACTAACACTAATACCCATGCCTGAAGACACAGGGCCTACCTGAGTACAAGCTGGCCCGACAGCCAGCCTTGTACAGCTGAACCTCGATGTGCAGTCATCAAACGAGGAACATCAACACAGGCCCGTCGTGTCGCCGAAAACATGCGTCGAAGATGCCAGGGGCCAGCAACCTCCGGTAAGCTTCCAACATTATTAATCTTCCTTAATCTTTTCATTCCGCTAGTCTCGTATGGTGCACGCATCCAATACGCTGGGACGAAAACAGAGGAAGGGTGTTTCATGACCAGAGTCATGGTTATATGGGTGGTGCCACCATAAGGGGCGGGGCCCCATACAGGTGGGGTGCATGTGTTTTTATTCGTGGGAGATACATTAAGTATCACAGGAGATAGGAGTATCTCGTAAGGCTCAGAGCGGGACGCGATGCAAATACGATATATAACCTGAGCTGCATCCCTAAGGAACATAGCGGGCATGTTGTCTACTCCTGTAGCTTTAGTAGGGTTGAGCTCCAGAAGCTTTTTAAGCACTGTCCCCTCTGTCACTTTCTTAAAGGAAAAGGCATTTGTCTGTACCCCCTTTTTTGCATAGTGATCCTGGATATTGGCTATTCCATATCGGTCTGTCTGAATGGGCAATTTGCTACTAGGTTTTTGGCCACTGTTGTAAAATAGTAATTCAGGCTGTTTGCTACTTTTTTCAGATGTTGTTTTCCGATTGATCTTCAGGCTTATGCTACTAGTTTTGGTGTTTAATCTGTTACTATATCCCAACAGTTTCAGGGTTTTCCACATTTAGCTTGGGTTGTTTTTGTTCCCCATAATCTTGTAATTAAAAAAGGTCTTTTTAGCATCATCAATTAATTTGCTCACTTTATTTCTCAATTTCTTAAATTCAATCCAATGCCGCTCTTCCTTGGTCTTCATAAAAAAATGTAAACTAGCATTTCTCTCCTTGATGGAATTTAAAATGATATCATTAATCCATGGTTCAGTTCTTTGTTTAATCCTGACAATTTTATCTGGTGCCAGTTTATTTACAGAATCCAAGAACATGGTTTTAAAAAGCCCAAAGGCATTGTCTACCTCAGCGCTTTGCAAAACAGTGGCCCAGTCTGCTTCATTAAGAATATCTATAAAAATGTCCTTGGAGTATCTTTTGAGGGGTCTGATCTTGATGGAATTATGACAATTAAAAACATTTCTAGGGATCTTCCTTGTGCAAAAAATAAGACAATGGTCACTAACTTGGTAGTTCACCACTCCACTTTTAGAAATCCTCATCTGGTCTGATACTATCATGAGATCGATGACGGTTTCAGATGTTTCACAGACCCTAGTGGGCTCTTTAATTAGCTGTACAAAATCAAAAGCGCGACAGAAATGATCAAGTGCATTGAAGGGGATCATCCCTATGTTCCCCGGGTCCTATGTTCCCCGGGTCCAATGTTCCCTGGGTCCAATGTTCCCCGCTTGATTGATTCTTAGATTGAAACATTTATTAATTATTAATGTCCGCCTTGTTTCGAACTGGTTAAGCTTAGGCCCTCTTTCGAAGTTGGTTAAGGTTAGAGTTTGGAATCAGGGCTGGTGGTCTAAAATGTTCAATCAATCAATCAATCAAGCGGGGAACATAGGACCCGGGGAATATAGGACCCGGGGAACATAGACATGCTCCCCCTTGAAGTTCTGACTGTCCTGTATGTCTGAGTTAAAATCACCAGTGATGATTACTTCTGAGTTGATCAAATCTGAACATTTAGAGCATACTTCTTCAAGTATTTCATAAAAGTTGTTCTGGTTAGGGGGTCTGTAACATGCACCAACTATCACTGGTTTGCTTTTGGGTAAGAGGATGTCAACAAACACTGCTTAAATTTTATCATGATCTAAATCTGTTCTGCGATTAAATCCAATATCGGCCCTAACAAATGTAGCAGGGTGGATTATCCCTGCTTTATGGGAGTGGTTGTACACGGCCACCTGGTAGCGGGACGCAGCAGGATCCCCGACTTTAGGCCAGGAATGTCAAAGTGGGGGTCGAACAGCAGGAGCGGATGGGGCCTAGGATTCACTGACCTAGGAATGGTACTCTGGTCCTTCTGGCCCTCCAGGGCGATCAGCAGTAGCTCCCCACACACCCCCACTTCCCCCAATATTTCCTGTGCCCTCCCACACCTGATGGCAGTAAGATGGATAATGTTTTCGCTCCCCAAAGCAGTACCCTTCTTTAATGACCTGTAGAGACCTTTAACCATGAACTAGAGACAAGAGTGGGGAAGGGTTAAATAATGATGAGCATTACCCGGACAGAAAATGGTTAAGACAACAGACTCAGTAACAGACACACACACAGTACTCCCATTCAGTATTTGTTTAGTGGAGCATTTGGTTCTCAACACAACTACAACCATTACAATGTTATCAAAAGGCACCATGAGCAAAGCTCTTCCCGCTTACACCACCATGAGCAAAGCTCTTCCCGCTACACAACCCTGAGCAAAGCTCTTCCCGCTTACACAACCATGAGCAAAGCTCTTCCCGCTTACACAACCCTGAACAAAGCTCTTCTCACACTAGGCTAGACACAGTAACAAGACCTTCCCTTTAAGGATTTATATATACTGTTCCACTACTCCATAGGTGAGGAGAGAGGGGACGACAAGGGAAGGGATAAAAGGGGTTACTGAATGGGAATTTTATAAAGGAACACACATATTATTACACTCAAAAGAAATTAACAGTGGGCCCACATTTAGCACCTAAACTCCTATATAAAGCCGGCTGTAATAGTTGGGGCGCCCCCTTTTACACTGCTCTCCAGTGTGCATTCAAAGCACTGTTTATCTTCACTCTCATAGAGCTCACTCCACACAGTGTACTGTCTACCGAACATGTTTCAACACTCCGAACACTGCTACTTATCCAAGATGGTGGGCCCAAACTCAGCACCGCTAGTCCGGGTGCTAAGATGGCCGACGGAGATCCCGCGATAACAGCCAGCGGGGCGGAGTGAATGCTGGGGCAGGTGCGATGGGCCACGGCTTGAAGAGGCTGGAGCAGCGTGCAGTGTAGTGGCGTCCTCTGCTGGGCTGACGAGGGGAGCCGTCACGCGTGCTAAACTGTAGTGCTCGCCTAAACACAGTTAAACTGCGGGTCGTATTGCACCCTCCTACTATGACGCCTATATACACAGCTACCGCAAGGTGACCAATGTCTTCCACCTGCTCTTCGACGATGCTCGTCTGTTGATTCCTTCACAGTGTCTCTAGCACATGAACCAACCGCCTGCTACCCTCCGGGCAACCCGGGTACGCCCTTCCCGATCGGAAGTTAGAAAGGAACGGGGCTTGAGCTGGTCCCAATGTACAGTCTTCTCCGGGCCCCCTTCTTCGGGCCGGACAGTGAACACCGGCGTCCCCTCGTGGCTCTGTGCAACCACCAGATAGGGCGTAGGTTCCCCTCTGGACTTTCGGCCGTGGATCCGCTTGCGTCTACAAGACGTCGGCTTCGCTGTGGCTCCCGCGGCCTCCGCCGCAGCCTTCCGTCGCTCTTTTTCCGTGTGCACAATCTCTGGTTCTGACCGCATCGGGATGTGCGACAGGGCACCAGTGCTTCCGTCAGGCCGGCCGCATTGGTAGCGAATCCTACGGCACGCCACCACACCTCCCTCCCCAGCCCATTGTCTGGCGGTCGCCAGGTCGGACGACCCGCCGGCTGCTGTGTGGGTGGCGCCCTGTACTTGTAGGAGAGGAACCTCACAGCCCGGTGTTTCCGCCAGGCGTGGTTCTCCCATCGCCAGTGGGCACTCGCGGCTGATATGGCCGGGCTGTTGACAGGCGTAACAGATCAGTCTCCCGTCCTCGCTCGGGGTAGTCTGCGCGGGGTAGAGGGCACGTCTCCCCTCCGTCGGCTTCCGGCGAAACTTCTTTGGGGCACGTCCCGCTCCCGCTGCAGGAACCGGAGGAACCGTTCTTGGCCTGTGACCAACTGTTTTTGGCTCGCGACCAGCTGTCCTTGGCCCGCGAACAGCTGTCGGATGGATTCCTGTAGGGCGGCTACGCTAAGAGGTGGTTCGCGTCTCTCCGCTGCGACGGTGTGTATCGTGCCCCGGGCGGAACCGTTAGAGGGGGGCAGGACTAGCTCCTCTTCGGACCAGTCAATCGCCGCCATCATTAATTCGAGGAACGTCCACGTCCCGTCCTCCCTCAGATATTTTCTCATCTCTCGTCGCAGCGCCTCGTCCCTTAGGCCTACCACGAACTGCTCCTGCAGCAGGGCGGCGGCGTCGGAGACCCGTGTGGGTGCCCGGCGCTGTAGGCGACGAATCCTCTCCTGCAAGTCGTAGGCAAACTGTCTCACGGTCTCGCCGGCTGTCTGCCTGCGATCGTAGAACTCCCCCAGGCGGACGCTGACAGGGGCCTTGTCCCCGTACATAGATACACACTCCTCCCCCTTTACGGCCTCTGTTATTTCTGATTACTATATAATTTTCTATTTCTATTTGAGAGTCATTTACCGAGCTGTCAAGCCGACTCTCGGTGCAACACAGTATTCCCACCTTTCCACTCTGACAGAGAATCCGCAGTTCACTTATCTTGGGAAGGAGGCTTCTGGTGTTTAAGTGGATAACATGCAGTCCATTTGAAGATAGTATGTCGTCCAGGTCCAAATCCAAACTTTCTTGTTCGTCCGCGACCTCCACTGAGCCGTCACAGACTCCTCAGATTTTTTGCTCGGTTGACCGCACCGGCGCATCACGTCCTCCAAGCTGACATTCAGGCTCGCCCTAGGTCCCTCGTTAGGTATCCCACCCACGACGCATTGCGGTCCTTCTTCCCTGCTCCGCGAAGCCTCTGGCCTGGTCGCTGAGACCACCACTTCAGCCTCAATGTTCCGCTCCGACATCACCCGCACAAGATCACCAGACAAGCTGAGGTTAGTTTGTTGTTCAACACCATTTTGTACCGTATCCAAACAAAGAGCACGTACCTGAGAAACAGTAACATTGCGCGTAGACCCAGATCCAGATGTGATGTTTACATTTCTTCGCTCGATGTGGAGCGGGCCGGGGCAAGGGTGGACATCGCCAGATAGTAGCAAACAAATTAGAATGATTAAATTGTCACCCTGTTTTTGTCAATTCGGCGTTGTGCTTTTTTGGATCCGCTGGTGCAAATATGGGAAAATGAATGCTGTAGCAAGACCGTGTTTTCAGAAGCCAAAATTCCCCAGGCTTTGATTTGTTTGTTCTCCCAACAGGTTGATATTTCTTATGTTTAATCGACCATGAAAGCTTAGAAAAGGGTCAATATGCACAAGTTTTAAACTTGTAACATTAGTGCCAATGCTGACATTTGCAGGTCTTAAAACGTTTAAAATCAGACCATATAATAAGAGAGCTGTCACAACACCGACTCTGCCTACCGCCATCTTGCATTGGCGCATTCAGGAGTCGGATCGTTGGCCTCCTCTCCAGCCTCGTGTAGCTCCTGTGAGAATGGGTTTTAAGCAGAGCCCAATCGCTGAACACAGGAGAGGAGAGAATGGAGCGTTTCAGGTTGTTTAATAGTATTCCCAAGTAGGCAAGAGTTACATCCAGAAATGTACAACAGATATGAATTGGGAATGTTCTTGGGGAAAGGGAGCAGGTGCACTCCAGTGCTACTGCGGACGGAAAACACAGGCCCGTGTCGAGAGAGGGAGCAGGAACTCCTTGGTAAGCTCCAGGGGGGTCCAGACAGGGGCATGCTGGCACCGAGGTCCTGGGCACAAGAGAGGAAAGTTAGAACAGGGAATAATCACACAGGGATGTCTAGCAGGTCTTCGGACTGAGGCGTCGTACCTAGGTAATGATACTAACACCACAACGACTTCTGGTCAGCGTCGTCCGGTAGAAGTAGGGTCTTCATCAACAGGGGATGGGATACAGCTGTGAGGAGTGAGGTGCCTGACAGCGTGCGAATCAGGGGATGAGGTGCAGCTGAGTTGAGTGACAGAGGGTGAAGGGGTGCTGACCATATATGGGCATGAGGCTTCCGTGGTGGATGGAAGGGAGGATGAAGAGGAGTGAGGAGGGCGTGTGGTGAATGTGAGGGTTGGAATGAGGAGGAGTGAAGAACGCTCTTGCTGTGATTATGACAGGACCCCCCCCTCTACGGGCGCCTGCAGGCGGCCCAGGCTTGTCAGGGTTGGCCCGATGGAAATCCCGGACGAGGTCTGGGTCCAGGATCATCTGGCGGAAGATCCAGCTGCGCTCCTCTGGGCCGTAGCCCTCCCAGTAGACCAGGTACTGGTAGCCGCGGCGCCGCACGTCCAGCAACTCCCGGACAATGTAGGCCGGGTGGTCGTCGATGACAAGCGGAGGGGGAGGCTCCGGAGCAGGGGGAGACAGGGGACTGGAGACCACCGGCTTCAGCTGGGAGACATGGAAGGAGGGGTGAATCCGCATATGGGAGGGGAGCTGGAGTCTGACGACAGAGGGGTTGATGAGGGACAGAATTTTGTAGGGACCAACGAAACGGGGGGTCAGTTTACGGGAAACAGATTTGAGCGGCAGGTCCCGAGACGAGAGCCATACCATCTGGCTGATAGTCGGAAGCCGGGGTCCGGTGGCGGTCGGCGAAGCGACGGTTCTGGTCCGTGGAGCGAAGAAGCGCGGCCCTCGTGTCCTCCCAAATCCTCCTGCAGCGGCGAAGGTGGTCCTGCACCAACGGAACAGCGATCTCCTCCTCCTGGGCAGGGAACGGCGGGGGTTGGTAGCCCAAAGAGGACTCAAAGGGGGACTGACCTCTGGCCGCCGAGGACATAGAGTTGTGGGCATACTCGATCCACGGCAGGAAAGTGCTCCAGCCGGAGGGGTCCCGGGCTGTCACGCAGCGGAGGGCGGATCCCAGGTCCTGGTTGGCCCGCTCCTACTGGCCGTTGGTCTGTGGGTGGTACCCGGAGGAGAGACTGACCGTGGCCCCCAGTGCCCGGCAGAAGGCCCTCCAGACCTGGGAGACGAATTGAGGGCCCCTGTTGGAGACGATGTCCACCGGGATCCCGTGGAGGCGGAAGACATGGAGCACCATCAGGTCCACGGTCTCTGAAGCAGAGGGGAGTTTGGGGAGAGCAAGTGCACAGCCTTCGAGAAACGGTCAACAATAGTGAGGATAGCTGTGTTACCGTGTGAGGGAGGAAGGCCGGTGACGAAGTCCAGGGCGACGTGCAACCAGGGCCGACCGGGAACAGGGTGCGGACGGAGGAGACCGGCAGGTGGTTGATGGGAAGCCTTTCCACGAGCACAGACGGTGCATGCAAGGACGAAGGCGCGGGTGTCCTCCCTCATGGACACCCACCAGACGTGCCGTTTCAGCAGGGACAGGGTACGGTCGATCCCAGGGTGACAGGCGAACCGGGAAGCGTGAACCCACTGGAGCACCTGGGAGCGGACAAGGTCTGGGATAAAAAGCCGGTTAGGTGGACCGTTACCTGGGTCCGGCTGGGCACGCTGAGCCTCCCTGACGATGGACTGGATCTCCCAGGTGGCGGCGGCCACCAAGCAGGAGGAGGAGAGGATGGTGTCTGGGTGTGCGGGACCCTCTTCGGGGACAAACTGCCGGGAGAGAGCGTCCGGCTTGGTGTTCTTGGGGCCAGGCCTGTAGGTAAGGGTGAAGTTAAACCTGGCAAAGATCAGCGCCCAGCGGGCCTGGCGGGAGTTCAGGCGCTTGGCCGTCTGGACGTAGGCGAGGTTCTTGTGGTCCGTCCAAACCAGGAAGGGGATCTCTGAGCCTTCCAGCCAGTGCCTCCATTCCTCCAGGGCTAGCTTGACTGCCAGGAGCTCCAGGTTTCCGATGTCATAGTTGACCTCAGCTGGGGTCAGGCGGCGCGAGAAGAAGGCGCAGGGGTGCAGCTTCTGGTCAAGGACGGAGCATTGGGAAAGAACCGCCCCTACTCCGGTACAAGAGGTGTCCACCTTCACCACGAACTGGCAGGACGCGTCTAGCTGGACAAGGATGGGTGTGGTGGTGAAGCGCCGGCGCAGCTTGGCGAAGGCGGAGTCCATTCTGTCAGACCAGACGAAGGGCACGGAAGGCGAGGTGAGTTGGGTGAGGGGTGCAGCGACCCGGCTGTAGTCCCTGATGAAGCGCCGGTAGAAGTTAGAAAACCCCAGGAAGCGTTGGAGCTGCTTGACATTGGTGGGACGGGGCCAGTCGGACACCCCCTTAATCTTCTCGGGATCCGCCCGGATCTTGCCGCCCTCGATGATGTAGCCGAGGAACCCGATGGAGGAGACGTGGAACTCACACTTCTCCGCCTTGACGAACAGCTTGTTCTTCAGAAGGCGTTGGAGGACCCGGCGGACGTGCTGGATGTGCTCCTCCATGGAGCGGGAAAAAATCAGAATGTCATCCAAATAAACAAAAACGGAGCGGTTAAGGACATCGCGGAGAACGTCATTGACGAGGGCCTGAAAGACATCAGGGGCGTTGGTCAGCCAAAGGGCATTACCTTGTACTCGAAGTGACCGAGCGGGGTCTTAAAGGCCATCTTCCATTCGTCCCCTTCCCGGATGCGGACAAGGTGATAGGCATTCCTGAGGTCCAGCTTCGTGAAGATGGTGGCACCTTGCAGGGGCTCAAAAGCAGAGTTAATCAAAGGCAGGGGGTACTTGTTCTTGACTGTGATGTTGTTGAGACCCCGATAGTCGATACAGGGGCGAAGGGAACGATCCTTCTTGGAGACAAAGAAGAACCCTGTGCCGACAGGAGAGGAGGAGAGAGTGATAATGCCTGAGGCCAAGGACTCGTGGACGTACTTCTCCATCGACTCCCTCTCTGGGCGAGAGAGGTTGAACAGGCGACTAGCGGGGAGCGGTGCTCCTGGGAGCAGGTCAATAGCACAGTCGTATTGGCGATGAGGAGGTAGGGAGAGAGCCTCCTGTTTGCTAAATACAGTGATGGCGTTCGTTGGGAGGAAGGCGCGAGTGGTCTAGGTCCATGGGCTCGGGGGAACTACTTTCAGTGCGGACGGCGCGGGGAGAGCGAGTTGAGCTGGGCACAGGTGGGCGAGCGGCGCTAGCCCTCTCTCGGCGGCGTTCACAGAGGCGCATGTCCAGTTCCCTGGCTAAATGGATTAGCTCGTCTAGGGACTCCGGCTTTTCTTAAGATGCCAGTTCATCTTTTAAAACGTCGCTCAGGCCTTGGCGGAAAGCCCCTCACAGTGGCGTGTCACCCCAGTCGGAGCCAGCTGCCAGGATATGGAAATCGATTGCGTATTCGCTCACACTGCGACTTACTTGGCGGATTGTGAATAAACCGGCGGCTCTATCCGAGCCCCCCGGAAGGTGGTCGAAGACTTTGCGCATGTCGTCAATATATGCGGAATACGACTCGCAGAGGGGAGAATTATTGAAGTGGAGAGCGGTTGCCCATTCTAGCGCAGCACCCGTGAGCAGGGCCGACAGGTAAGCGATTTTAGACCTCTCGCTTTGGAAAGTGTCTGGCGGGGCTTGCTGAGCCATGACGTATGCCTCGAAACGGCCGTATTGTCTGTCTCGCTCCGCAGAGCCGAGTGTGAGAGCGGTAAGCTGAGCAGTGACGACCTCTATTGACTGGGCGAGTTGGTCTACCCGAGCAGTCTGGCCGTTGATAATACTCACGGATTGCCTCTGAAACGTCCTCCATTCCTCTATCTCGAGTGTAGCTGGTTCTGACATCATTGGTCGTGGTGTTCTGTGAGAATGGGTTTTAAGCAGAGCCCAATCGCTGAACACAGGAGAGGAGAGAATGGAGCGTTTCAGGTTGTTTAATAGTATTCCCAAGTAGGCAAGAGTTACATCCAGAAATGTACAACAGATATGAATTGGGAATGTTCTTGGGGAAAGGGAGCAGGTGCACTCCAGTGCTACTGCGGACGGAAGACACAGGTCCGTGTCGAGAGAGGGAGCAGGAACTCCTTGGTAAGCTCCAGGGGGGTCCAGACAGGGGCACGCTGGCACGGAGGTCCTGGGCACAAGAGAGGAAAGTTAGAACAGGGAATAATTACACGGGGATGTCTAGCAGGTCTTCGGACTGAGGCGTCGTACCTAGGTAATGATACTAACACCACAACGACTTCTGGTCAGCGTCGTCCGGTAGAAGTAGGGTCTTCATCAACAGGGGATGGGATACAGCTGTGAGGAGTGAGGTGCCTGACAGCGTGCGAATCAGGAGATGAGGTGCAGCTGAGTTGAGTGACAGGGGGTGAAGGGGTGCTGACCATATATGGGCGTGAGGCTTCCGTGGTGGATGGAAGGGAGGATGACGAGGAGTGAGGAGGGCGTGTGGTGAATGTGAGGGGGGAATGAGGAGGAGTGACGAACGCTCTTGCTGTGATTATGACAGCTCCTAGTCACAGATAGACCGAGGATGGGGTTGGGTTGGTGTAGGTGGTGTAGAGAGGAGGGTGTTGTATGTTGGTGTAGGTGGTGTAGAGAGGAGGGTGTTGTATGTTGGTGTAGGTGGTGTAGAGAGGATGGTGTTGCATGTTGGTGTAGGTGGTGTAGAGAGGATGGTGTTGCATGTTGGTGTAGGTGATGTAGAGAGGAGGGTGTTGCATGTTGGTGTAGGTGGTGTAGAGAGGATGGTGTTGGTGTAGGTGGTGTAGAGAGGATAGTGTTGCATGTTGGTGTAGGTGGTGTAGAGAGGATGGTGTTGCATGTTGGTGTAGGTGGTGTAGACAGGATGGTGTTGGTGTAGGTGGTGTAGAGGATGGTGTAGGTGGTGTAGAGAGGATGGTGTAGGTGGTGTAGAGAGGATGGTGTAGGTGGTGTAGAGAGGATGGTGTAGGTAGTGTAGAGGATGGTGTAGGTGGTGTAGAGAGGATGGTGTAGGTATAGGTGGTGTAGAGAGGATGGTGTTGGTGTATGTAGTGTAGAGAGGATCTGGTGTAGGTGGTGTAGAGAGGATGGTGTAGGTGGTGTAGCGAGGATGGTGTTGGTGTATGTGGTGTAGAGAGGATGGTGTAGGTGGTGTAGAGAGGATGGTGTAGGTGGTGTAGAGAGGATGGTGTTGGTGTATGTGGTGTAGAGAGGATGGTGTAGGTGGTGTAGAGGATGGTGTATGTGGTGTAGAGGATGGTGCCTGACAGCGTGCGAATCAGGAGATGAGGTGCAGCTGAGTTGAGTGACAGGGGGTGAAGGGGTGCTGACCATATATGGGCGTGAGGCTTCCGTGGTGGATGGAAGGGAGGATGACGAGGAGTGAGGAGGGCGTGTGGTGAATGTGAGGGGGGAATGAGGAGGAGTGACGAACGCTCTTGCTGTTATTATGACAGCTCCTAGTCACAGATAGACCGAGGATGGGGTTGGGTTGGTGTAGGTGGTGTAGAGAGGAGGGTGTTGTATGTTGGTGTAGGTGGTGTAGAGAGGAGGGTGTTGTATGTTGGTGTAGGTGGTGTAGAGAGGATGGTGTTGCATGTTGGTGTAGGTGGTGTAGAGAGGATGGTGTTGCATGTTGGTGTAGGTGATGTAGAGAGGAGGGTGTTGCATGTTGGTGTAGGTGGTGTAGAGAGGATGGTGTTGGTGTAGGTGGTGTAGAGAGGATAGTGTTGCATGTTGGTGTAGGTGGTGTAGAGAGGATGGTGTTGCATGTTGGTGTAGGTGGTGTAGACAGGATGGTGTTGGTGTAGGTGGTGTAGAGGATGGTGTAGGTGGTGTAGAGAGGATGGTGTAGGTGGTGTAGAGAGGATGGTGTAGGTGGTGTAGAGAGGATGGTGTAGGTAGTGTAGAGGATGGTGTAGGTGGTGTAGAGAGGATGGTGTAGGTATAGGTGGTGTAGAGAGGATGGTGTTGGTGTATGTAGTGTAGAGAGGATCTGGTGTAGGTGGTGTAGAGAGGATGGTGTAGGTGGTGTAGCGAGGATGGTGTTGGTGTATGTGGTGTAGAGAGGATGGTGTAGGTGGTGTAGAGAGGATGGTGTAGGTGGTGTAGAGAGGATGGTGTTGGTGTATGTGGTGTAGAGAGGATGGTGTAGGTGGTGTAGAGGATGGTGTATGTGGTGTAGAGGATGGTGTAGGTGGTGTAGAGAGGATGGTGTAGGTGGTGTAGAGGATGGTGTATGTGGTGTAGGTGGTGTAGAGAAGATAGTGTAGGTGGTGTAGAGGATGGTGTATGTGGTGTAGAGGATGGTGTAGGTGGTGTAGAGAGGATGGTGTAGGTGGTGTAGAGAGGATGTTGTAGGTGGTGTAGAGAGGATGGTGTTTCATGTTTTCTGCTGCTGTGACTCCAAGATGTGTGTCAGTCACTGCTTTGATGCCGACCCTGGCGTTCATTGACATCAATGCAGCTTCACCAGACTTCACCAGACTTCACCAGATTTCACCAGATTTCACCAGATTTCACCAGATTTCACCAGACTTCACCAGACTCCACAAGACTTCACCAGACTTCACCAGACACTTTACTGTTACCTTGCACTCTGGTTAGACGCCAACCTCTTTCCGTTGTGCTGTATGATGACAATAAATCTGAATCTAATCTAATTGTTTCACCCCCCCCCCCTCCCTGCATCTGATTGTTCCTATCCATCTTACATTTATATTTTACTCATTGCTCTTACAAAACATTACAATTGAGCATGACATTTTGTTCTAATAAAATGTATTTATCGAGACACGTTATGGGAAGTTCAAGACCGGACCACAAAGCTTCTGAAATCTGGAATTACACGCTACGGCGCTTCCGACGGCGAAGGTCTACTGATAGCAGAAAAAGTGAGTCCTATCAGCCACTGTGTTGTATATTATACAAAATGTAACTGTTGTACTATTCTCACCGGAGCTTCGACCTCGGAGGGTTTTAAACACTGGGTAATAGCGATGCACTGCTCTGTTATATTTTTATTGCACTATTTTATCACACTTTTAACTTTTTACTGATGCACTGCTCTGTTGCATGTTAAATACCCTGTTGTATGTCTGTTCCATTTTATTATTTTTAGCCTATTTTTAAACTGAATCTATTTTTACTCTGTCTATTCTATTTTTATTATTTGTATTACTGAATGAAACTGTAAACAGAGAGGCCTATTGGGATGCTAGATCCTAATGTGAAACACTGTGATTTACCTTACCTTGCTACCTCTCTATCTTTTTTATGTTCGCTTATGCCTGTATTTTTTAACTGTTGTGAAGCACTTTGAACTGCAACTTCTGTATGAAAAGTGCTATACAAATAAAGTTATTATTATTATTATTATTATTATTATTATTAATACAATAACAGGTGCATTTTATTTAAAGTATTTCCCCTTTGCTTAGCTAAACAATTGACTAGAAGGGCACTCTAGGACAGGCATCCTCAAAGTCCGGATCACAACTGTCTCTGGACTCTGAGAAAATTATACATTTTATATGTATTATCTGTATTATCTGTGAGACATCACCACAATGCAGCGATTCTCCGCTATCTCCACTGCAAGCAGCGCTCTGCATGTGCGACTGTTCCACTGTCTGTGTGTTTGTCTACTCTGCTTTGGTCCAATCACATTCAGCGTCCCGTTAGCATTTTTTCCCCCACCCACAGTCTGCGAATCAGAGGTAGAGTAGGGCGGGTCTTCACGGAATGCGTGTATTCTCTTTCAATGGGTCTGAGTCAGAGCATGACAGCGCATCTACAGGTAGTTTCATCTGCAGGTACTGTAGCTAGTAGCCTAGTTTCACCAGCAGGCAGCTAGTAGAAAATAATTGCATGTTCATCATCATCATCATCATCATCAAACCTTTATTTGTATAGGTTCTTAATTTTCAATAACTGCCATCTGTTCAAAGATGGCCAGTAAAATAAAAGTTGACAGTCAGCAATTCAAAGATGAATGGACTGAAAAATATGCATTCATCCTCCCTCCAACGAGCACCAAACCAATGTGCCTAATATGCCAAGAAACGTTAGCTCTTGTGAAGAGTGGCAATTTGAAACAGAATGCAACCTTTCCTCAAAATTCAGAGCTGAGAGCCACACAAATAGCTGGAATTAAATCATCATATCAAGCTGCAAGCAGAATTCTTGTTACAACCGAGTCCTCACTCAGAGTGGCATGGGTGTTGGCTAAACACAAGAAGCCATTCTCTGATGCAGAAATAATAAAATAATGTATGACTGAGGTGATGGAGACCATGTTTGAAGGCAAACAAAAAAGAAGGAGGAAATAGCAAGTAAAATCAAGCAAATCCCCCTCTCAGATAGCACAGCAACCAGAATAACTGAAATACTGGCTGATGATTTGATTAAACAGCTATGGGATGGAAGAAAACATGCACAGTGCATTTCCTTAGCTGTGGGTTAGTCCACTGACACCACTGACACTGCTCAGTCATGATGAGGCAAAGGGGGAGTTTGTTGAAGATGTGTTGGGCCTGACAAACCACAGTGGACACACAGGGGGTGAAGACATAAGAATCTTGTTGCAATTGTTTAAAAGTTTGACTCACCGTAACCTCTTAAACTGTTAAGCCCTAGTCATATTTTCAGAAATTTCGCCTAATGGTACATGCCCAAGTAAATGGAAGATTGCTCCACTTCTACACTGTCAATTTGCATGTTCTGTATCTAGGAACATCTAGGGACCTGGAGGTATGTATTGCCAGTGTCAGATATATTGTGTCTATTACTAGCCTTGAGTAAATTGTGATGAAACAAAGGAGAATATAAATTATCAATTTGTTTTGCATATTTGCCGGTGAATAACACCATGTTACAATTGTGCAACCACTGAGCTCGCTCACTGAGCTCATTGAACACCTTCTTGAGATCAAGTGTACAAAATATCTAAGAAAAATGTATGAAGGGAAGATGATTAAACAAGGATTTGTAGATCAGTAATAAATTATAAGCCATTTGAATTATACATTCAAAATGTACCTTGAACTTGACCTTATTATGGCCAAATCATACATCTATGGATAGGGAAAACGCTCATCTTTCCAATGGCAGTGGTAAATCTGGATTTAGTAATTTCCTCACGATTTTTACGATAAAAGAGAGATACAATTAGAATTTTTTTATTAATTCTTATTTTCTCTCAATCTTAAAAACATCTGTAAACAAACGTAGTGCTGAAGATATACACTTTGACTGCTGTTTTGATAGGGTTAAGGTCTTTACTCTTGGCTACATTTGAAAAAGAAACACAACATTAATTAATACGGTCTGTATTGATCGTTTTATGATAAAAACAGTTATTGGGGGACCCTAAGGTTTAACAGGTTTAAGTGAAGTTGGATTCTCTCCTCCTCTGGAGACTGCCTTCTGTCCCTAATGTGTGTTCTGCCTGCCTACTGTAGACCAGTCATCTTATTTGACCAAATAGCAAACATAAAAAATACACCCCTTTAAACGTGGCTACAAGATGACAGAGGACAATTGGTCATATAACGAAACATTGAAACACAAACATTAAACTGTTTTGACAGCACAATATTGATGTAACTAAGAGATTGTGCATGAAATATCCGAGCCCTGATTGCTGGTGGCTGACTCCGTCGAGTGAGGTAGAGATTATTTGTAATGGCTCTGAGTGGCAACCTGTGTAGTATCGCCGTCTTGTGTTAGAAAGGTGTGCCATCACTTTCTACGGAACTGTATGCTGGCCAATGGACAATGCTGGAATTTAATTACCCCCAAAATGAATGCCGTTGCCTGATGTGAAACATAATTCCCACACGCTCATCCTTGCGCCCCTGCAACTTTCTGCAGCCAAGCACAGGCTGTTTGGCCCCGTATAATGTGAGCTATTGTGAGCACCCACACACACACACACACGCACGCACACACACACACACACACACACACACACACACACACACACACACACACACACACACACACACACACACACACACACACACACACACACACACACACACACACACACACACACACACACACACACACACACACACACTGAAAATGCAGTGTGTGTATGTGTGCATATGTGTGTTGGTTCTTCTGTGAATCTGTAAACAAATTCGTTAAAATTTCTTTCACAGCTGCAGAAGCAACCATTTTCACATCCTAAATGATGATAATGAGACCAAATCTGAAGCCATCTTGAATGTGATGTTGATTACAATTAACATAAACAAAACGTGTACGCTTTCACTTCAAATACTCAACACTCCTGTTTGTCCTCCAGAGCTCTGTTGATGGATTCAGAGTGATTTCTCAGAGCGTGTTGTGAGGATTCCATGCTTGTTTTTGTCACTTTTAAAGTTCAATTGCGTACTTCTGCCTTCAGCCTCGATGCCCTTCCTCAGTAATTTGTGTGAAACAGACTATCTAATCAACAGATGCTTTTGACATCTAGCCTCCAAAACAACATTTTGTTCAAGGAAGAATTTGATTGAATTTGATTGCTTTGTTGAAAATTATGAAGATTGGACCAATGCTAAAAACAACTCAAGAGGCGAGTGTAGGGTAGCTCCTCCAATGAAAGCACATGTCTTTGGCTTAACCATTTCAAGTATAATTCAGAATCAGAATCAGAATCTGTCCTTCATTTGACCTAGCATAACACACCAAACCATTGTTCGCATTACAGGGAGAGTAATGCTTTTGTCCGGGAAAATTAGGAAGATAAAAACAAGCTTTTATGTGGCTAAAAAATACTATATGATGAATTTTTCACAAATTATTTATTTAAAGGTTAGAGGGCCCCTTTGGGCCTCCCCTTGACCCAGGGTCCGGAACAAATGACCCGGTGTACCCCCCGGCCCCCTTGTGCGAAGAACTAATTGTTTGATTGTTAGTTTGTTTATTTTTTACGGTGATCGCCCAATGCGCTTTTATTTTTTTTAAGTGAGGGGCAGTTGTTATAATGTGTACATGCCATGGGGTTATTATAGTTAACTAAAACTAAACTAACAACAAAAACTAGTTGTGAAAAACATAAAAAACTAGACTTTAGAAAGAAAATGAAAACGATCTGAAAGTATATTGTATTTGTAACGTTCCCCCCGGTCCTGCTTCACAACTCCCATCTGTCCATAGACATTCCCCACTCCTGAACTATGTCTTTCAACCACTAGGTGGCCTAGTTCAGTTGGTTCATCTTTGTTGTCTTGTTTTTATTAATGTCCTTTCTATCATCACCAATCTGTTGTTTGTTCATCTGTTGTCTGTGCTGTGCCCCATTGTCTAGTCTAGTTTTGTCTCCCTTGTGTCTGTATCTATGTGCTGTTTTGTCTCGTCATGTTTCAGTTCATTAACCCAGTTATGTTTCTGTTTAGTTTGTTCCACCCACTGTGTCTAGTTTACCAATCACCCTCATGTCTCTAATTAGTCTGTGTATTTAAGTGTTGTCTGCCCAGCACCCCCCCATGTGCTGTTTACCTTGTGTACCTCCCGTGAAGCTTCCTGTATTTCCATGTGAGTCCGTTCATGTATTGCTTGCCCACGTTTTCCAGCATAGCTGAGGTTTATTTTCAGGTTTGAGGTTCGCTTTTGTTTATTGCCAAGCCTTGTAACGTTCTTTGTTTGCTATGTTGAAGTAAAGCTTGTTATTTACAACGTCGACTCGTGCCTCGTCTCTCTCACCCTCCACTGCCTCTCCTTGTGTCTAATTCTGCATTTGGGTTCTACACACCTCCACCACCGTCATGCCATCTAAACGCTCCCGTTGTAACAGAATGACCCAGCCAACCAAGAACCCAGCGGATAACGGGGTGAGCGACGCGCTGTTCATATTGGGTGCGACGGTCTTGGGTGCCAATGAAGCTGCCGCTCGTGGTCTGGACCCATGGGAGGGAAGTCACCTGGCCTACAGGGGAGCTCCCAGGAAGGGATGGGGTTCCCGACGTCTCAGCCCCAGGGGGAGACGAGGTTCCCGAGGCCACAGGTCCACTTCACCGCCCTGGTCAGGGTCTCCTACTCCCGAGGAGGTTCCGGCTCACGACCCTACGCTCTGGGACTGCTTTCGGGCCCACCTCGCTGGGGGGGCACCTGCCCGGAGTTGTACACGGGTCCTACGCCGGGTCCTGTCATCGAGGAGCCTCCAGCCTGGGGTCCTATGACGGGTCCCGCCACCGAGGAGCCCCCGAACCGCGGTCCTACGCCGGGCCCTGCCGCCGAGGAGCCTCCAGTTCGGGGTCCTACGTGGGGTCCCGCAGCCGAGGAGGTCCCAGGTCCTACCCCTGGGTTATCATCTCCACTCCCCCCCCCTGCTCCAATCTCCCTCGCTCCTCTCATCGACCCCCCCTCCCCGGCCCAATTCCCACTGGTCCTTTTCCTCGACCCCGCTTCCCCCAGCCCCTCTTCGCCGGTGCTGCATCCTACCCTCCCACCCTGCTCGTTCCCGGGTTGCCTGGTTGGCCGTCTGGTACCCGTCCATTGAGGGGGGGGTACTGTACTGTCCCCCCGGTCCTGCTTCACAACTCCCCTCCCGTAAAGCTTCCTGTATTTCCCTGTGAGTCCGTTCATGTATTGCTTGCCCACGTTTTCCAGCATAGCTGAGGTTTATTTTCGTGTTTGAAGTTCCCTTTTGTTTATTGCCAAGCCTTGTAACGTTCTTTGTTTGCTACGTTCAAGTAAAGCTTGTTATTTACAACGTCGACTCGTGCCTCGTCTCTCTCACCCTCCACTGCCTCTCCTCGTGTCTAATTCTGCATTTGGGTTCTACACACCTCTACCACCGTCATGCCATCTAAACGCTCCCGTTGTAACAGTATTACTTAATAACTAAATAAAAAAAGGTGTATACAGAAAATGTCTTTAATTTTAGTCCTGTCAGCACAGCAAGCATAAGGAGGCATTGGTGCTTAATGTTTAGACTGGGACGACTACATGACCGTGAGTCAACTGCCTTCAAAAAGTGATGTGTTTGTATTATTTCATTTCATTTCATTTAATTTAATTTTGTTTCGCACATGGTAGTGTATTACAGTACATTACAAATTCCTAGAATTCATTTAGTTATTATAATCAAATACACCCATAAGCAAAAAGGAGCAGGAAGAAGAATAAATTCTTATTAATACCCTTAAAGTACATTTGATGGTCGGCTCATACAAGCATTACTTGCACTAAAGTGCAAATTTAAACAAATTCAAAACAAAACAACTAGAACTAAAACAAGCAACAAATGAACAGCGCATACAACCATTCCTTGCACTAAAATGCTAATTTAAACAAATCCAAAACAAAACAACGAACAAAAACGAACAACAAATGAACAATCAAACATGTAGAAAAGCAAATGATAAGCAAAAGATAACTCCAGAGTCTAATCCTTTTCGTACTCTTCATATTGTCTAATTATTTTCATCTTATAATTTTTTTTAAATTGATAAATATTTGTACATCCCTTTAGATCATTGTGGAGAGAATTCCAAATTTGTATTCCTATCACTGAAGGACACATTTGCTTCTGAGTGGTCCGTGCAAACTGATATTTAAAATCAAATTTCCTCCTGCTATCCCCACTTTCTGAACTACATACAAACGTATTATTATTATTACACAATAGCTACCTATTCTGAACTTCTTAATCAGAAAAAAAAAATTAACTGAAACTACACAGTACATTTTGCTATGTCAAATTAACACTAATTGGAGTTAAATTGACTCTTGCTCTTGTGTAAGAGTTAAATTAATGAAATAAGCAAGTTTTTACTCTATTTAGAGTTCATTTAACTCTTACACAAGAGCAAGAGTCAATTTAACACCAATTCTGAGTGGGACCAAATACACTCGGGAATAGTGTTAATTTGACACTGCAAGATTTACTGTGTATAGTTAAAACTAAACTAAAACTAAACTATTTTAAACAATAGAAACTAAACTGAAACTAGCAAACCCACTCATGAAACTAGCTGAAACTAAACTGAATTGAAAACCAAAATTAAAAACGAAATAAAAATGACAAAACTATAATAACACTGGAATACATGAATGCACTCACGCACAAACGCACGCACACACACACACACCAGTGGCGTCGCGTGGGTAAAATAACAGAGGATGCCAATTATTTTTTTATAATTATTATATTTAACCTGTTAAGCCTTAAGGTCCCCATATAGGGGGACCCTGCCTTTCTTTATCATAAATCGATCAATAGAGACCGTATTAGATCCCAAATTATCATATCATGGGGTATCATTGGAAAGCCACACTAATTGGCTACAACCCTGTGCAAAGATTTTCGAGATCGCCAAATGATTGACGGAGCTAGAGCCCCGGGAGTCGGGGGTGGTAATGTGTACTTTTGCGTACTTTGGGGCACGCCTCACATATCAGCATGTAACTCGAGAACCGCTGAACGGATTTTGTCACCTGAAAGGGCAATCGACAGGCAACAAATAGGGCTTTAATTCTATCTATATATGGTATTAAAAGAAATGCACACCTGAGCCATTAGAGGTCAGCAAATAATCGTCCACATGTGGGCCCTTGGATGCTGCGCTCGGGCAGGCGTTTCAGCGTCATGCCCACCCGGACTAACAGACTGAAGTTTAGTTTTTATCCCAGGGCCATATGTGCACTAAACTCAGCTAAATTTTAAAACAGTCTCCTTGCCCCCCCCCCCCCCCCCCCACGCACACGCACACACACAACATTAAGGGATAGTGCAATTATATTTTATACCCCCCTGTTTTATTAATGTTATTCGTGCCCCACCCCTGTTTTTATATTTAATACTGTGTTTAGGACTGTTTTTATTTTTTTACTAGCACCTAGGGTTGCATTTTTAAATTTCGTTGTAACAACTGTAACAATGACAATAAAGATCTATTCTATTCTAAGAGGTCAATATTTTCATTTTTACCGATGTTTTATATGTTTTATCGGAAATACAAATTTATCGGAAAATGCTAATTAACGTAAAAACCGCAAGAAATTACTAAATCCGGATTCAACCCTGCCATTGGAAAGAGGAGCATTTTCCCTATCCATAGATGTATGATTTGGCCATAATAAGGTCAAGGTCAAATTCAAGGTCAAATATGAATTTATAATTAAAGTCGATTATCAGTAACACTTTAATCGCTGATGACGTGTTTAGACGTCATTCCTAGCCATGCTCAATCTGCCGAAGACGCCGTAACTCGTCTTTGATGTCAATATTTCAAAAATCTGTGATCGAAATCATATTTCTCCTCCGGGGTCCTGAGATATACTGCTGATCTCCACTCAACTCTCTAGCGGTTCAAGAGCGCCATCTGATGGCCGATCGGCAGATCGCCAACAGGAAGTGACTCGTCAAACAGGAAGTGCTCATCCATAAATCGTCCGGGCACTCGCGATCATTAGCAGGATTCTATCTCAACACACTGGATAATCAATCGCTCGCCCTAACTCAATAAACAACGTTATTTGGACGTATATAGTATTATACAACCTGGAAATGGTTCATCAGGATCAACATCCCATAATCGAAAACTGTCTACTCCACGCTGATCGTCCAACGGCGCGAGGAAGATACGGTGAGTTTCAACGTTATTTTCTAGCGTATTCTATACTAACTGATCTGATGATCATATGACCCACACTAGATGAATGGTATAACGTTGCCCACGGAATTATAAACGCCCCCTCGCCCATCCGGTCAATATCAGATGATACGTAGTACCTTCTAGAAGTACCTCCAGTTGAAATTTTTCATATGGCACCGATCGCTACCAAACTGTATTTGATCATCAATATAATGCATTTGGGGCTATAAATCAAGTTCTGAAGAAAGCTGCAGAAAACGATAAAAACATACTTATACTTTAGACCATATTTTAGTATGAATATGTGAATGAAAAAGTATATCGTTGCTACACCCTGAACAATGGATATAGGACATTGAATGGACCATAATAATGTCAATTTAGCAATATAATTAAAAAAGTTATAGCCCTGCAAAGAAGGGGAACTTCTCCATAGACGAATAGAGCTGGCTAGGGATGGTAAATTATGAATTTAACCATGGCGATCAAAGTGTTAATTACTGTATCTACAAATCCTTCTGTTTAATCATCTTCCCATGGTTCATTTGCTTAGATTTTTTGTACACATGATCTCAATAAGGTGGTGAATGAGCTCAGTGAGCATTTATCAGAACATTCATACATTTTTTATCGTCATCATCAAAATCATAATTAATTTATTCATTACAATTTACTCAGCCTAGTAACAGACACAATATTTCTGACACTGGAAATACATACCCCCAGGTCCCTAGATGTTCCTAGATACCAAGAACATGCTAATTGACCTTGCAGAAGTGGAGCAATCTTCCATTTACTTAGGCATGTACCTTTAGGCGAAAACGGTCTACAGATTAAGCCAAATAATATTGTGACAAAATAACAATGCACACTAAATAAAAATACACATTTCAAGTGTAAACAATAGATGCAGCTGCACTATACACTATTCCATCCATTGCAAGCCAACTCCCCCCCCCCCATCCATTGCTCAACTGGACTGTCACTGTACTATTTATTTGCACTAGCACTATTGCACTTGGGACATTGATGTTATATTATTATTATTGAGGACATTGATATTATATTATTATTATTGACATTATTATTTTGCACATGCTATATTCAGTATGTTTGTATGCCAGTGGTGATGCTCCAAACTAAATTTTGTTGTACCAACAATGCAATTAAAGATTATATTCTATTCTAGCTACTACTGACATTATCACAATGTCAGTAGCCTAGCTATATCTATTATATTGTGATGAAATATAGTAATGCATAATTTATGCACCTTTAGTTTAGTTTATAAACGACAGTGTGCACTGACAATCATTTGCATTAAACAATAGATGGGATATATATACCGGATCTCCTCTCTGGTAAACAAGAATACCCTGAAGACTCTAACAGGAGCACTCATTCAAGGGTACGACTATGCTTGCACCTCTTGGTACCAAAGTGTTACGAGTGCAGGTAAGCAAATGTGAGTCCAGTTGTGGAGGAAATAATGTGAGTCAGAGAATGGTTGCTCTTTCGTTGAGGTGTCTTTTAATGTAAGAACACAGAGCAACAGAGAATCCAGGAAAAGATGCAAAGCGTCAACTTGAGAGAAGAGTAGATACAGCAGATAATTCTAGAGCGAGAAGGTCAGCAATATCTCCAACTCCTTCCACACGATCAAAAGTCTGAAGCCTCGACAGGGGTAGAGAGAAACAACGAGTGAATAAATAGTCAAAACCCAAACATTCCAATGCATCAATCAGTGACAGGTAATTGACAGCTTGTGACAGCAACCAGTGGTGACAGAACAATCAGTGACACATCAGGAATAGGGCGTGACCAACAGTGAGTGCAGATACCAACCACCAGGTGAAATAACTCCAGAATGACAGTAGGGTTCTTAAGACAAGAACCCCAAACGTTACAGTACCTCCCCCCGATGAACGGCACCTGACGTTTACCTAGGGGTCTCGGGATGCAGCCGCCCGAAATCATCGATCAGGCTGGGGTCTAATATATCCCTTTGAGGCACCCAAGAATGCTCTTCTACCCCGTACCCCTCCCAATCCACCAAGAACTGAAACCCCCTACCCCTCCGCCTACAACTCAGGATCCTCTGCACCATATATACAGGCTGACCATCAATAATGCGAGGCGGAGGGACTGCAGGGAGTGGTGGGGACAAGGGCGATGAGAGGAATGGCTTCAACAGGGACACATGAAACGTTGGATGAACCCTCATAGAGGCCGGAAGCCGCAGCCTGTAAGCTACAGGGTTCACCCGACAAACCACTTTAAAGGGGCCTATGAAGCGAGGAGCCAGCTTCCTGGATTCCACCCGGAGAGGGAGATCACGTGTGATAAGCCAAACCTGCTGTCCATGACGGAAAACCGGAGCCGGACAACACTTGCGGTTAGCCTGCCACTGAGCCTTAACCGAGGCCTTCTGCAGCGCCGCCCGCACCCTGTTCCACATCCTGCGACAGCGAGCCACATGTGCCTTGGCCGATGGCACCTCAGCCTCCTGCTCCTGTTCGGGAAACAGGAGGTTGAAAACGATATTGACACTGAAAGGGAGACATACTAGTAGAGGAGGAGAGGAGGGTATTATGAGCGTACTCTGCCCAGGCCAACCTCCTACTCCATGTCGCCTGACACCCAGCAACGTAGCACCTCAGGACACCCTCCAGATCCTGGTTGACGCGCTCCGTCTGCCCGTTCGACTACGGATGGAACCCAGACGACAGGCTGACTGAGGCGCCAAGGCCGGAGGCAAGATGCCTTCCAGAATCTGGAGGCGAACTGAGGACCCCGGTCGGACACTATCCACTGGAAGCCCATGGACCCGAAAGATGTGCTGCACCACCAGGTCAGCCGTCTCCCGAGCCGAGGAAAGTTTGGGAAGGGGAATGAAGTGGGCCGCCTTGGAGAATCGGTCCACTACCACCAAGATGGCAGTGAACCCATCTGACAGGGGGAGGCCGGAGATAAAATCCAGGAATATGAGCAACCAGGGACATTTGGGAATAGGAAGCGGTCTGAGGAGACCCACCGGCGCACGGCGAGAGGTCTTACTGCGCGTGCACACCGGGCAGGCCGCCACAAAGGAGCGTGTATCCCCCTCCTCAGTTGGCCACCAAAACCTCCTACGGATAAACTTCAGGGTTCTGGCGGCCCCAGGGTGGCCGGTGAGAGAGGTTGTATGCGCCCACTGCAGCAGGCGCGAGCGTGCAGCCTTGGGCACATACATCCGCCCCGGAGGACCCCCACCGGGATCGGGCTCCTGTGCCAGAGCCGATCTTACCACCCTATCTATGCCCCATGACACAGGAACAATAGGGTGGGGCTTCTCCTCTCGACCCGGAAAATCAAACTGGCGTGACAGGGCATCAGGTTTGACATTCTTGGAACCGGGCCGATAGGAGATGGAAAATCGAAATTGAGTGAAGAATAACGCCCACCTGGCCTGGCGAGCATTAAGGCGTTTAGCCCCTTGGATGTAAGCCAAGTTCTTATGATCAGTCCAAACAATGAAAGGATGTGCCGCACCCTATAACCAATGTCTCCATTCCTCCAGTGCCAACTTGATTCCCAACAACTCCCGATTACCCACGTCGTAGTTACGCTCGGCCGAAGACAGCCGGCGTGAAAACAAGGTGCAAGGATGCACCTTACCGTCCTTTAAACATCTCTGAGAGATCACCCGTCCCACCGCGGTGTCAGAGGCATCCACATCCACAATGAACAGAGTCTCTGCATCCTGGCGGATCAGTACAGGGGCGGAGGTAAATCGACGTTTGAGGTCGCAGAAGGCCGACTGCCCTAGGCAACCATTCAAAGCCAGGGAGAGAGGACTTAGTGAGAGCTGTTAAAGGATTGACTAAGGCGCTAAAATTGCGAATAAAACGCCTGTAAAGATTTGCAAAGCCCAAAAACCGTTGTAACTCCTTGAGCGACGAAGGCCGTGGCCAATCCAAGACTGCACTCACCTTGGTTGGATCCATGCGAAGATCACCCTTCGTCAACACAAAGCCCAGGAAGGAAACGGTGTCAGTGTGAAACACACACTTCTCTGCCTTAACAAATAGTTGATGCTTAAGGAGACGCTGAAGCACCTCACGAACGTGCAGTTGGTGTTGCACCATATCGCGAAAAAAAATTAGGATGTCATCTAAGTACACAAAGACTGACACCCCAATTAAATCCTGCAGCACGTCGTTGACCAGGGCTTGGAAAACTGCCGGAGCATTAGCTAAACCAAAAGGCATGACTAAATACTCATAATGCCTGTTAGGCGTGTTAAATGCAGTTTTCCACTCATCGCCCTCCCTAATCCTGACCAAATTGTATGCATTACGTAAGTCAAGTTTAGAAAAGACCTGCGCCCCCTGTAAGCACTCAAAGGCGGTGTCCATGAGAGGCAAAGGGTATCGGTTCTTGATGGAAACATCGTTCAATCCCCTATAATCTATGCACGGCCGCTGACTCCCATCCTTCTTCGCAACAAAGAAGAAGCCAGCGCCTGCAGGGGATGTGGACTGTCGAATATGCCCCGCGGACAGTGCCTCTCGAATATAAGTGTTCATGGACACAGTCTCAGGGCGAGAGAGAGAAAACATCTGCCCACGGTGCGGAGAAGTACCAGGTAGAAGATCAATGGGGCAGTCGTAAGGTCTATGAGGCGGTAGTGCGTTAGCATGCATCTTACTAAAAACGTCCGCCAGGTCAAAATAGACCGCAGGTACTCCTGCTAAATCGAGGTTGGGAGATAAGACGGAGTCTGCAACGTTCACCGTCATCCTGGAGAGAGACAAAAGAGGGGGGGGGGGGTGCGAGTGAACTCTCGCCAGCGTCAGCCTTGACGCCGCTTCCCATGGAGAGTTCACCCGTAGCCCAATTAATACAAGGGTTATGCATAGCAAGCCAGGGGTGGCCTAGCACAATCATGGAGCAGGGAGACATAATAACAAAAAACTCTAACAATTCCCACCCATTGCCCCCACCTGCACCCGTAGCTGCCCGGTGCGCTGGGTAATGACTCCACAGCCCAGAGGTTAACCATCCAAAGAGTGGATCGGAATAGGTACCTCTAGGTTTTCCAAAGGAACCCCCCACTCAAGTGCCAACCCTTCATGAATTAAATTGCCCGCCGCTCCAGAATCCACCAAAGCTTTGTTAGTCATAATAACATCCCCCCACCCAACCGTGATATTCAATAAAGTGCAATGGTTATCAGTGACCGGGAAGGAATGCCCACCTGCTATTACTCCCCCCGAGTCTAGCGGGCCCCCCCGTTTCCCGAATATCCCTGACAGCTGGAAAACCGATGCCCCGTGCGGCCGCAGCGGAAACATCGCTTCTCTTCAATGCGCCTCAGCCTCTCTGCCTCGGACAGGCTGAGGGTACCCAGTTGCATCGGTTCGTCACTCAGGCTCTCTCTTGTGTGTGAAAATGCGGGGGTTTCGACACCGGAAAAGGAGCGGAAGAGACCTTGAGATAAGGCTCCTCTCTCGCGCTCCCTCTCCCGATGTCTATTATCAACTTTTATTGCCAGGTTGATGAGGAAGTCCAAGCGCTCGGGTAGCTCACAGGTGGAGAGCCCCTGTGCAAACAGAACGCAGCAAGGAATCTCCGGCCAGGCCGCCTCCCGAGCCACTATGCGAAAAAAAATTGCATAATCCGCAACAGTGCGAATGCCCTGCCGGCAGGACAGGAGTCGACCGCCGGCTTCGTAAATGGAAATCACCCGGGAGGTGTCAAATACATGACGCATCTCCCGGGTGAAGGCATCCACACTGTTGCAGATCTGCGACCCATTCTCCCATTCAGCAGTAGCCCAGGAAAGGGCCCGGCCAGTAAGCAAGGTGATTATATAAGCTACCCGAGACACATGAGTGGGGAAAGTGCTGTGTTGTAGCTGAAAGACAAGAGAGCACTGAATGACAAACTCACGACATCCCTCTGGCGCTCCTCCATACCGGTCCAGGGGTGGCAGCCTTGGCTCGCGGATGTCCTCTCTTCTGTCTGGAAGTCCCAGCTCTCCTCCCCCGCTGGCCAGCGGCGCTCCAGATGCAAATCCCCTGGCTGCTTCCGACTCGGCAGCAGTGGACCGGGCGTCGTTGACTGCCGCTAAGGCCGAATTCGCCGTCTCCCGGGAGGATATTGTCAGGTATCCTAGCCGACCCAGTTCAATGCTGACTGCCGACTGACGCTCGAGCAGGACTCTCAGCTGGTCCCGCCGTGCGATCATTTCATCCCTTATTTCCTCCATGGAGCTCATTATGGTCGAGGCTTCTGTTACGAGTGCAGGTAAGCAAATGTGAGTCCAGTTGTGGAGGAAATAATGTGAGTCAGAGAATGGTTGCTCTTTCGTTGAGGTGTCTTTTAATGTAAGAACACAGAGCAACAGAGAATCCAGGAAAAGACGCAGAGCGTCAACTTGGGAGAAGAGTAGATACAGCAGTTAATTCTAGAGCGAGAAGGTCAGCAATAACTCCTTCCACACGATCAAAAGTCTGAAGCCTCGACAGGGGTAGAGAGAAACAACGAGTGAATAAATAGTCAAAACCCAAAACATTCCAATGCATCAATCAGTGACAGGTCATTGACAGCTCGTGACAGCAACCAGTGGTGACAGAACAATCAGTGACACATCAGGAATAGGGCGTGACCAACAGTGAGTGCAGACACCAACCACCAGGTGAAATAACTCCAGGATGACAGTTGGGTTCTTAAGACAAGAACCCTGAACGTTACACCAAAGCACCTCAAAGGCACTAAAACAAGATTACAAACATCACAAAACAAACTGGTCAGACTACTGCTTGACCTTACTCCTAGAACCCACCTCACCCCTGCCCACTTTGACAACCTAGGATGGCTTAGAGTAGACGACAGAGTACAGCAACTTGCAATGGAACTGGTCTACAAGATACACGACTACACCACCAATGTAGTTCCCCCCACCCCACCTACCCGAACCCCTTCCAATGTACAGTTTCCCTCCCGACCCCACCTACCCAACCTCCTCCAATGTACAGTTTCTTCCCCCTCAAATGTATACACTCAAATGTATATAATGTATATACTCTCTTTTTAGAAACTCTGTCTATTAATCAGAGTTTCCAATGCCAGGGTCTATATGACAGGCATTGTACTCTTAAACAATACTGTATTTGTAAATCTGGTATGTCATAAATGTCTGGATGTAACAGTACTGTCTATCTGTATGCAGTGGCGGCTCGTGAATTTTTCTCTTGGGGGGTCGATCATACCAAAAATATACATGTACCAAGGCACAATGCCACACTGCACACAAACACGAGCGTGCCCGCATCGCGAAGCCACACACTACTGTGTGCGTCAGAGAGCGTCGGTGAAACCAAAAGTATACGGATATTTAAGTAGGTACAGTTACAGTACAACTATCACCATTGCCATCAGCGAGAGAGAGAGTGAGAGAGAGAGTGAGAGAGAGAGTGAGAGAGAGCGAGAGAGAGAGCGAGAGAGAGCGAGAGAGAGAGAGAGAGAGAGAGAGAGAGAGAGAGAGAGAGACCGAATTAACTCACTGTTTACGTGGTCCACTGTTGTCCCCAGACTGTTGATGTATATCCAGTTATCCACTTTGTCCAGACTGCATCCAGATTAGCTTGTTAGCACAACACAACAGTACTGTGATGAATTCAATGAATGAGTGTCTTTGCCCATTTCCGCGTCGAACAGCCTGCAAACTACCTGGCGTTCTATCACCATGCTCTAAGACAAACTCTAACCTTAACCAACTTTGAAAGAGTGCCTAAGCTTAACCGTCGAAAGAACTTGCCGTCACGCTCTAAGACAAACTCTAACGTTACCTAAGTTGTCCTTAACCTACTTCGAACGAAGAGTCAAGAGTGGCTTAACCAGTGTAAAAACTGACGTCGGCCAATCAGAGAGCGTCTCAGCGAAATGCGGCTACGGAAAAAAAAACTGCCGTCGGCCAATCAGAGAGCGTCTCCGCGAAATGCGGCTACGGAAATAAAAAAAACTGCTAAGGCTGCTTGCCTAGACTGCTTCAAATCGTGCCCGGCTTCCAACATAATACATCATATTTCAACGCACAGCGTGTTACGCACTGATTGGCTGCGACGGATACAGCGATGAAACAGTGACGCGCACTCAGAGCGCTATTGCGTCTAGCCCGGGCCGAGAGAAATACGGCTAGGAGAAATGCGGCTATGCGACAGTGAGTCACTTCCTGTTCAGGAAAACGATTATTTTTATTTGATATATTAACGTTATATTGTGCATTGGAAACACAAACATACTTAAAATGAGTAAATATTATTCATTTTAAACATGTTTATATTATTTATAGGGCTATAAAACAAAAAAGAAATATTTCTTGTTCTTCTCTCTTTTAACCAGGGTTCACCAGGGGGGTCAGCGCCCGAGCGCCCCTAGTGGCCAGCCGCCACTGTCTGTATGTCATGTATGTTATGATGAATTGAAAATGGGGGACCCCGATGTAAACAAGACGGAAGTCTTTCTCTGGTCTGCATCCCCTTAACAATTGTGTGTATTGAGCCGTACTGTATTGTCCCCATTCTGCAATCTGTTAATAAAGTGTTCAATCAATCAATCAAACAACGCTGTTTGTTTACACAGTCAGTAATGTTAGTTAGCTAGCAGGCAAGCTATACAGGCTTACCTTTGCCAATGGACCGGACAGATTTGAAGAAAGATTCACAGAATATCCCGTAAAAAGTAAAAATCCAGGAAAAGTCCTCTGGTCGAAAATAAACCGCTTGCATCTTGAAATATCTCCAACAAAAGCTCCTCTGTTTAGCCCAACCATGCAGTTAGCCATGCAGTTAGCCATTCAGTTAGCCATTCAGTGAGCCATTCAGTTGCAACTTGCTTGTAGAGAATTCGAACGTGGCCATGAGGCGATGACGTTCAGACGTTGTTGTTTTCCATGTTAGGCTTTTAATGTGATTAGATTGGTCAATCTGTGGAGACATTCTGGCCCAGGGCAGCAAATTTGAAGACTCTTAGAACGCTTGCCGGCCAGATTGCTCCCATGTTAAGGCGTAGGCATGAACCCAACCCCTTTATTAAGCTCTAATCTTATTGGCTAATAATTGGTTGTGGAGTCTACAACCAACCACAATGTGAGAAAAAGACAACCCGCCATATTAAAATGTTCTCAAATTCTCAATGTCAACCAAAATAATGCTGCCTGAGCAGACAGTGACTGCCAGCCTCAGTGAGTCTGACAGAGTGTTAGAGAGAGTGAGAAGGAGAAGAAAGAAAAAAAAAAAAAAAAAAAACATTATTAACACAGATGAAAAATAATGATTTTTTTAATTTTTGTTTACTGTTTATATTTTTGGGGAAGCTTGGCTTCCCTTGGCCCTCATGAATATTCACCACACACATACACACACACACACACACACACACACACACACACACACACACACACACACACACACACACACACACACACACACACACACATTCTCAGATGAATCAGGCAATCTACAGTATGCAGGTTCTGTTCAGTGCCCACAATATCCATTATCAGCCCCGGTTCGAGTATGCTGAATTGTGCAGCACACTTCAAGTATGCGATGTTGTGTTGAACTGTTATCTGTCTTTCACATTCTCCCTCCCCTAAAATAGCCCTTGTTAGCTAAGAGTCCCAAAGATGGCGGTGCAGAGAGAGGGAGCGAGAGAGAGAGAGAGAGAGAGAGAAAGAGAAAGAGAGAGAGAGAGAGAGAGGGGGAGCGAGAGAGAGAGCGAGGCATTGGTTCTCAAACAACAATTTATGCCATTTATATTGTATTATATTATTCACTTTACATTCTATTTTCATTCTATTTTGTATATATTGTGGCTATGGTACAGTATGTACAGTGCATGTACATCGGTTCTCGTGTTCATGTCACGGACCCCCAAATTGACATGTAACAGGTCTGGGATCCCCATTCGATGTGTCTGAGAAGATCATTGTTTTTAGATGTGATTTAGTCCAGAATGACATCGTTTATAATTATAATGTATGTAGGTGGTGCGATAACAGAGGAGAGAGAGAGACCTATGATCAGAATAGTCATTCTTATACATTATTATATTAAATCTCACCATGCTCGTGCTCTTAGATCTCACAGCCGCGTTTGACACCATAGATCATACTGTCGTCCTGTCGCGGCTTGAACAATATGTTGGCATCACAGGCGTTGCCCTAAATTGATTTAACTCCTACCTGACTGGCTGGAGCTTTTCAGTTTAGCTAGGAGACATTTTCTCATCTGTGGCCTCTCTTACCCGTGGGGTGCCCGTGGGGTGCTCGATAATGGGCCCCATCCTTGTTTTATTGTACATTGCTCATATTGCTCAAACCTTGCGAAGCACAACATGTCCTTCCACTGATTTGCAGATGATGTGCAGATCTACCTACCCCTAAAGGCAAAAGGTAAGGTCACACTGCAGCCACTGTTAGACTGCTTGGCCGATATTAAAACATGGATGAGTGCCAATTTTCTTAACCTAAATGAGCGCAAAACCAAGTTTTTTTTATTTGGAAACGCTTCTGTTGACCCTATTGTCGATGCCCTAGGTCCTCTGGGCTCCAATATCCGCTCCTCCGCTCCTTTGATAGTGCTTTTAAATTTTACAAACAGGTTAGCTCGGTGGTTAAAACCAGCTTTTTCCACCTCAGAATCCTGGCTAAGACCAAAGCCTATTTTATGACTCGGCTAGACTATTGCAATGCGCTGTATGTTGGCATTGACCAGTCGCTGCTCCGTCGCCTACAATTGGTCCAAAATGTGGCTGCTTTGTCTTCTCACCAGTACCAAGAAACGTGACCACATTACACCAGTCCTGGCTTCACTCCATTGGCTCCCCGTCCGTCTCCATATGGATTTTAAATGACTGCTGGCAATGGGCTGGCTCCATTGTAGCTGGCTGAGCTCCTGCGCCACCACACCCCATCCAGAGCCCTAAGGTCTGCTGACCAGCTGCTGCTGGAGGTACCCAGGACCAGGCTCAAAACCAGGGGGGACAAAGCCTTCGCTGCTGCAGCCCCCCCCCCCCTAGAGGCCTTTAAACCGCTGCTCAAAACGCACCTTTTCTCCCTGGCCTTTGATCAGAGTTAGCCTGCCACCTGTCAACTATGTTTGCTGTTAGTCTGGACTTTTTGTATCTATTTTATTACTTGTCTCTTTTTATATTGCACCTTGCTTTTGTTTCTTAGTGTACTATACGTATTTACTGTAATTGTAGTGTATTTATTATTTGTTACTGTACTGTACATGGTTTTTTTATTGTATCTACCTTTATCGTCTACCTGTAAAGCACTTTGGATTGCTTTTAGTCATTGTAAACATGCTACTGTATATAAATAAAGCTGACTTGACTTGACTTAAAGTTAACCTATGATCAGAATAGTCGTTATTATACATGATTATATGAAACCTATGATCAGAACAGGCATTCTTATTCTCTCATTGAGCTAAACCTCTAGTGAAAGAAAATATTAGTGAAATTAAACTATTACTAATTTAGCTGGGGACCCCCTGGAACCCTCTCAAGGACCCCTGGTGGTCCCAGGACCCCACTTTGAGAACCACTGCTGTAAGGTACGCGATGTGACAAATGAAGATTCTGATTCTGAATTATACTTTGAAATTAGGGATGCTCGATATTGGCTTTTTTACCGATACCGATATACCGATATTGTCCAACTCTTCATTTCCGATACCGATATCAACCGATACCGATATATGCAGGGTCCCCCCCCCCCCAAAATTGAATAATTTCAGGTAATTAACATTACATATCTCTTGTCATGGAATTAACACAACATTATGCATACTTTTGACAATAAAAGAATATCAGAATGTGTTCTTACTTGCTTGCCTGGGTAAATAAAGGTTAAAAAAAATATAATAATAATAATAATAATAATAATAATAATAATAATAATAATAATAATAATAATAATAATAATAATAATAATAATAATAATAATAATAATAATAATAATAATAATAATAATAATAATAATAATAATAATAATAATAATAATAATAATAATAATAATAATAATAATAATACAACTTTTTTTTTATTTTTTTATTTTTTGAAAACCAATACTGATAATTCACATTTTAATGCCAATATCGGCCGATAATATCGGTAGCCCGATAGTATCGGACATCCCTATTTGAAATGGATTCCATGAATAGAGCTGAAATGTGGGTGTGAAATGCAGTTCGAAAGCCGAAGAAATGTGTTTTGTGTGGAGAAATGTGTGGAGCTATCCTCCACCCGCTTCTTGAGTTGTTTTTAGCATTGGTCCAATTGCCACCTCTGTGTAAACTAGAAAAAAACACATCTTCATAATTTCAACAAAGCAATCAAATTCAATCAAATTCTTCCTTGAACAAAATGCTGTTTTGGAGGCTAGATGTCAAAAGCATCTGTTGATTAGAGAGTCAGTTTCACACAAATTAGTGAGGAAGGCAGTGGCGGCTCTACCACTAGGGGCGCTAGGGCGCCGACCCACCTGCTGGCCAGCTGCTGTTAAATCAGAGAAGAAGACAATAAAACTTTTTCGTTTTTGTGTTTTATAGCCCTATAAATAATATAAACATGTTTAAAATTAATAATATTTACTCATTTTAAGTATGTTTGTATTTCCAATGCACAATATAACGTTATTATCTAAATTAAAAAAACATCGTTTTCCAGAGCAGGAAGTGACATCACGTTTTTTTTTTTTTTTGTATTTCTCGGCCCGGGCTATACGCGATAGCGCTCTGAGTGCGCGTCACAGTTTGATCGCTGTCTCCGTCACAGCCAATCAGTGCATACGGCGTTGTGCGTTGAAATATGACTATTATGTTGGAATCCGAGCACGATTTGAAGCGGTCTAGAAAGCAGCGTGAACTTCCGTGAGAATTTCCATAGCCGCATTTCGCGGAGACGCTCTCTGATTGGCCGACGCCAGTATTTTTTTCCATGGCAGAATTTCACAGAGACGATCTCTGATTGGCCGAATCCAATTTCTAATGTTCCAATTCTAGCTTCTAGCTTGGTTCCTGGTACTAGGACTGTTGTTTGTCTTAGAGCGTGCCGTGCCGTGACTGCAAGTTCTTTAGACTGTTAAGCTTAGGCAATCTTTCAAAGTTGGTTAAGGTTAGAGTTTGTCTTAGAGCATGGCGATAGAACGCCAGGTAGTTTGCAGTCTGTTCGAGCGGAAATGGACAAAGGAATGTACTTGTTGAGTGTTGTGCTAACGTCGACGAGCTCAGCTGAGCTAACACTTGGCTAACAAGCTATATGGCGGATTATACACGTTTATCAAGCTCTCCTGCCCTGGACGTTTCAACTAAACAGTGAGTCTCTCTCTCTCTCTCTCTAACGTTAGTAGTACTAGGCTGGTGCGGGCTAACTGGCTATCGTTCTGGCAGCTAACGTTAGTAGTACTAGACTGGTGCGGGCTAACTGGCTATCGTTCTGGCAGCTAACGTTAGTAGTACTAGACTGGTGCGGGCTAACTGGCTATCGTTCTGGCAGCTAACGTTAGTAGTACTAGACTGGTGCGGGCTAACTGGCTATCGTTCTGGGAGCTAACGTTAGTAGTACTAGGCTATCGTTCCGTGATTTGTTTACTTGGTAACACGGGTTGCTAAGGAATTTAGGTTCGAGGTTGAAGAAATCTCTCTCTCTCTCTCTCTTTCTCTCTCTCTCTGCTTAACGTTAACATTTGTAAATAGTTTTTTTAGGAGCAGTACTACTGCTGGCCATTCATGAAGCGAGACATTGCTGATTGTTTATTTATCGATGGCTCATTGATTTAACTACTGCAGCTCTCTCGGATTGAAAATACGTGGATTATGGCTTGTTTAATAGATAGATAGATAGATAGATAGATACTTTATTAATCCCCTTGGGGAAATTCAGGGTATCTCGCAGCTCACATAGCATACAGACATTTGACCATTCCCAAACAGTAGTTACACATTATGTCTGTATCATGAATTAAAATAAGTACATGATAAAATTCAATCAAATCATACCCATCAATATTAAAATTAAAATTAAAATAGGAGCGTGATTAGATAAAAGCAGGTGTATAAAAACAGGTGTAAAAACAGGTGTAAAAACAGGTGTAAAAACAGGTGTAACTATAATACGCTGTTGTACAGTCTGATGGCTGTGGGGACAAAGGACCTCCTGTGCCGCTCAGTCCGCGAGTGCAGGGAGATGAGCCGTCCACTGCGACTGCTGCTCTGCCCCACCAGGGTGTGGTGGAGAGGGTGGTTGATATTGCCCATGATGGCCAGCAGCTTGCTCTGAGTGCGGCTCTCCACCACGGTCCCCAGTGGGTCCAGTCTCCTCCCTACCACTGAGCCAGCCTTCTTGACCAGCTTATCCAGCCGTCTGGTATCCCTGGCCGTGGTATTACCACCCCAACAGACAGCGGCGTAGAGGAGCACACTTGACACCACTGCCTGATAAAACATGTACAACATTTCCCCACACACATTAAAAGACCTGAGCCTCCTAAGGAAGAACAGCCTGCTCTGTCCTTTCTTGTAAAGTGCTTCCGCATTAGCAGCCCAGGCCAGCTTATCATCTAGGTGCACTCCTAAATATTTGTATGATTGCACCGTCTCAATGTTGTTTCCCCGTATGCTGACTGGCTGCAGAGGTGGTTTCGACCTGCGGAAGTCCAGTACCATCTCCTTGGTCTTTTTTGCGTTCAGAAGAAGGCCGTTCCGTTCGCTCCAGTCGCTGAAGGCTCCCACCTGGTCCCTGTACTCTCCCTCCTGTCCCTTCCTCACACACGCCACAATCGCTGTGTCGTCCGAATATTTTTGGACGTGGCAAGACTCAGAGTTGTAATTGAAGTCTGCCGTGTAGAGGGTGAACAAGAACGGAGCGAGAACAGTCCCCTGTGGGGCCCCAGTGCTGCTGACCACTGTCTCCGAGACACAGTTGCCCATTCTGACAAACTGTGGTCGATCTGTCAGGTAATCTGTGATCCAGGAAGTGAAGGAGGGATTCACCCCCATCTTCCTGAGCTTGTCTTTTAGTATGGGAGGTTGAATAGTGTTAAAAGCGCTTGAAAAATCTAAAAACATAATCCTCACATAACTCCCCGGCTCATCCAGGTAGGAGTAGGCCCGATGTAGCATGTAGAGGACCGCGTCGTCCACCCCGATGCTCTCCCGATACCCAAACTGCAGGGGGTCAAGGGCGTGTTCAGTCTGTGGCCTCAGATGGTGTAGAAGCAGCCTCTCCAGTGTCTTCATGATGTGTGACGTGAGGGCCACTGGTCTGTAGTCGTTGAGCTCGGCCGGGCGCCCAGCTTTGGGTACCGGCACAAGACATGATGTTTTCCACAGGACCGGCACCCTCATGTCCCGCAGGCTCATATTGAAGAGCTTCTGGAGCGGCTCAGCCAGTTGGTCTGCACAGAGCTTCAGCAGCCTCGAACACACGCCATCCGGGCCAGCCGCCTTTCCTGGATGCAGTTTCCTAAGTTCCGCCCTCACCTCATCTACTGTGAGGGACAAGGGGGGGGGGGCTGGGTGACACAGGGGGGGGGGGGGGGGCAGGTGACAGGGGGGGGGGACTAGGTCACTGGGGGGGGCTAGGTGACAGGGGGTGGGGCCAGGGAGCGGAACTGCAGAGTTGTGGTTGCAGCAGTGAGGAGGAGATGGTGCAGGGGGAGGAGCTGCAGCTGGAGAGGTGGGAGAGGGTGTTGGTGTGGCCTGGTCAACAGGGGCAGAGCGAGCCCTGGCTGCCGTGTCAAACCGGTTGTAGAATTGATTAAACTCGTTGGCCTTGACCACATCACCCTCTGCCTGGCAGTTTACCTGCTTATAGCCGGTGATGACTTATATCGTCTATGTTTGAATGAATGAATGAATGAGAACTTTATTAACAGATTGCAGAATGGGTACAATACAGTACGGCTCAATACACACAATTGTTAAGGGGATGCAGACCAGAGAAAGACGTTTACATCAGGGTCCCAGATTTTCGATTCATATCGATAGTTTAATAGCTAGCCTTGGCTCGTTTAATAATATGCAAAATATGTGTACAGCCCTGTACTCATACTGAAGTTATTCTTGGTATATAATAGGTCTGATTGTGTAACGAATCGATTCCACGTCGCGCTGTGTGTGAGAGAGAGAAGGAGAGAGGGAGAGATCTGCCTGTGTTTGTAGACGGGCGAGTTTTGTTTCTAACTTTTCTATTTATATATTGTGTTTCAAGTTGTGAATTAGAGTCTAGACTATACTTTATTTGACTGGTTGTGTGTTGTTGTAGTAACAGCTGAGCGACTCGTTCATAAGAGCCGATTCATTGCCGTGAGCGTGAGTCGAATCGCTCACGTCTTGCCATGAGTGTTGCGTGGTACTGTACTGTACATGTTTGCATTTTGCAAAATGTTTGGTATAACGCCCCTAGTGGCAAAGTACCCACCGGCCGCCACTGGAGGAAGGGCATCAAGGCTGAAGGCAGAAGTACGCAATTGAACTTTAAAGCTGACAAAAACAAGTACAGAATCCTCACAACACACTCTGAGAAATCACCCCATCAACAGAGCTCTGGAGGAGAGGACAAATGGTGTTAGGATGAGGTGTTTTCTAGAACCCAGGAGCAGAACACAGGCACAGGAGAATAGAGCGGTTTAGAATGTTTAATTGAAGCATGAGGGAGGAGAAGGGTCCAAGGGTCGTGAGAGGAGGTAGAGACAAGGAACAAGGAGTGGAAGAGTGCCAGGCCGATGATGTGTGTAGGTGCAGGCTGTTGAGGTGAGGTCCAGGGGGGTGCAGGCTGTTGAGGTGAGGTCCAGGGGGGTGCAGGCTGTTGAGGTGAGCTCCAGGGGGGTGCAGGCTGGTGAGGATCCGTGGGCGAGGTGTAGGCAGGAGAGGTGGAGGTCTCTGAGCACACAAAAACATACTTTAGGAAGGTCTAGAAGAGTCCTATAACACGGGAGGTGTAAACAACACTCGGACAAGGAATGGCAGGAGTGCAGGCCTATTATCCAGGTTCGGTGATTGGGTGATAGCCGGCAGGTGAGTAGTCTGGCACAGATGAGTAGGTTGACGTTGAGACGATGGGAACAGGAAGGGAACCATGTATGGGCATGGGAACCTGCTGACAGACAGGGGAGAGAAAAGCAGTGATGTCCCGAGAACCAGTCAAGCGAGACAGATGAATCTTGTCATCTTCTGAGAGGCAAGAGGGTTGATTGACCTGAAACGGTCCAGCTAATGTATTAGATACACAGTTGGAGAATGGAAACTCAATCGAGGTCCCCTTTCGAGAAGAGGATTTAGTTTGTAAGTTGCATCCCCAGGGGGGCAGTTAGTCTGGTACCCTGTGCCGTCCAGAGGAATTAGTTGGAACAGAATGCCACAAACAAATCGTCAAGGGGCCCAATTATAGGTTTTAGAACCCTATTCATTGTATACACCCACCGTCCATGTATGGGCATGGGAACCTGCTGACAGACAGGGGAGAGAAAAGCAGTGATGTACCTGATCGTTCATGAACTTGTTCATATTTTGGGCGAACGTGAACTGAACGTACTGTATTTCCGCTAGATGAACGTAATTGTGAACACGTTCATTCTCTGCGCTCTATCACATTATAACTTCGTTCAAAAGTGTGCCAGATTTGGGACGGGAGCACGGGTGCACACACTCCGAAAGGTTTCGGAGTTTGCGTGTTGCGCGCAGAGAGAGAGACTCATTAGGCGCGCCGCTGGCCGTCCCTTCAAGTCAATGGTAGGGGACACACTGATAAATAATCACAGTGTGATGGAAATGGCAGTATTCTGATTTCTGTCTGTGGTTCTATATGGGTTGTGGCAATATTTTTTACAAATAATAGCTCGCAGCAACGTATTGAAAAAATTACTATAAATGATAAACTAGTTAATTTATTAAACCATGAACTTTAGTTAAACATTTTGAATTATGAACTATATGAACTGAACTAGTTCATTTAAAAATGTGTGAACTGTGAATTGAACTAGTTCATGTAGAAAGTGAACTTTCCCAACACTGCTGAGCACACAAAAATATAATTCAGGAAGGTTTAGAAGAGAGTCCTATACCACGGGAATGTAAACAACACTCAGACAAGGAGTGGCAGGGGTGCATGCCTCTTATCTAGGTTCGGTGATTGGGTGATAGCCGGCAGGTGTGTAGTCTGGAACAGATGAGTAGGTTGACGTTGAGATGGGAACAGGAAGGGAACCATGTATGGGCATCGGAACCTGCTGACAGACAGGGGAGAGAAAAGCCCTGGCTGTGGCTGTAACAAACGGGAGTTTTGAGTCTTTGAAGCAAAAGCATACAGGTTTTGTTTATGTTAATTGTAATCGACAGAACATTCAAGACGGCTTCAGATTTGGGCTCATTATCATGAAAATTGTTGTTTCTGAGATGTGAAAGAAATTTGAACAAATTAGTTTACCAGCGATTCACCGTAGAACCAACAAAAACATGCACGCACATAACCACACACACAAGCAAACACTTGTACACATAGAGATCATGTGATCAATATGATCCCATCTTGAGGGACCTGTTATACCATGTGAGAAGAATATGATTGCAGCTGCTCAATAAGACCTCCTCTATAAGGCAGAGTAATTGATATAACGCACAGCACCTACAAAATATTATCCATATTTCTCCTTTAATTCGGTCAGTCGGCCATTAATAGTCTCTAAAAGTCTACATTACAAAATAGTACAGACCCGCATTTTCAGACATCAAAAGCAACTGGGAGGAGGTTTTTTTTCCATCTCCTATAATTGCTATAGAATTAGCGGCCTGCTGCCAGGTATGTGGAGGGGCTTATTCCCTTCTGTGTTGCCCCGCAATTTAATCCCGAGAACCAGTCAAGCGAGACAGATGAATCTTGTCATCTTCTGAGAGGCAAGAGGGTTGATTGACCTGAAACGGTCCAGCTAATGTATTAGATACACAGTTGGAGAATGGAAACTCAATCGAGGTCCCCTTTCGAGAAGAGGATTTAGTTTGTAAGTTGCATCCCCAGGGGGGCAGTTAGTCTGGTACCCTGTGCCGTCCAGAGGAATTAGTTGGAACAGAATGCCACAAACAAATCGTCAAGGGGCCCAATTATAGGTTTTAGAACCCTATTCATTGTATACACCCACCGTCCACTTACGCCAGTGTCTTTTTCCTGTGCTGGAAGAAGTGCACGGTTCCTTTACATAAGTAAAAATAGAAATACCCAGATAAATGAGTACTCTGGTAAAAGTAAAAGTCCTCCATTCAAATTATACAAAGTAGAGAGTTATTTGCTATTGAATGTACTCATGTATCTAAAGTAAAAGTATGTATTCTACATGGCGTTTGTGTATTCCAGTGCTTGGGAGCGTTTCATCCTCGATCCATTGACCTCTAAAGGTTATGTTAAAGTGGTATGGGATCCAGTTATGCTACTCTGATTAACGGTTATGTTAAAGTGGTATGGGGTCCAGTTATGCTGCTCTGATTAAAGATTATGTTAAAGTGGTATGGGGTACCGTTATGCTGCTCTGATTGACGTCATATTGAAATTGACAGGCTTCAAATGTGGAGGTATATAATCTCCATAAATGTTTGCCATGTTTTCTATACAAAATATTTTTCTTAAAAGTAACTAGTAACTGATGGAGTCGAGTAAAAAGTACAATATTTCCTTTGAAATGTATTGGAGTAAAAGTTCCCTAAAATGAAAATACTCACTACAAGTAGCCTACTCAAGTTTCAAGTTTCTTTATTAGTTGGCACACAAAAATACAGAATACTTTTATATGAAATGCTTTTTTCTGTTATGCTCCTGAGAGTGTGCTAAATAAAAATAGATAAAGTATAAAATAGAAAGTCAAAAGTACGTAAACAAAGTGCAAACAAAAGTGTTCAATATACATATACAATATACAATACAGAGTAGAAGAAATGTGTAACTGAGTTACAATACAATACAGTATACAGTACGCTGGGTAACACTTTATAATAACACTCAGTTATAAGACCTTTATAAGGTATTTGTAGATAATAAACTAATCATGAACAAACCATTTATATACATTCGTAAGTTATTATTAAATCATTTATAACTATATTTGTATAACATTTACAAATTAGTTCTACATTATTTATAATTCATTATCAACATTGTTTGTACTTGATTTGTTCATCATTAAATAATGTTGCTAATGTGTAGTAACATGCTTGCGTGTCTTACCCAATGCTGAAATGGGATGAGGTACAACTTAGGGTAAGGTGCAATGAGGTATGAATTGTAGTGCAAATCTCTTTACCAATAAATATAAAGTGTGTCTAAAGTGGGTAAAGTGGGTGCTACAGTGAGTTGTTTATTTAAAGTAAGTGTGTGCGTGTGGATGTGTGTGCTGTAAGTGTATTTGATGGTTTGGTAAATAGTGTCATTGTCATTGAGCATCCTGATGGCCTGGGGATAGAAGCTCCTTCTGAGTCTCTCTGTACTGGCCATGAGACTCCGGTATCGCTTGCCTGACCACAGCAGTTCAAAGAGCTGTACTGTATCTTGAAATGGTACTAAGTACAGTACTTGAGTAAAAATGCTTACTTTCCACCACTATTTTTTTCCCACAGTGCGCAAGACTGCCACACGAACCAACTCGTTACTGAAGAGACAAGTTAACGTACGGTGCTGGAAGGCAGCTAGACAGGAAGTGGAGTGAGTCATCTGTTGCTAAATCAATGAAATTTGAAATTGTATTTAATTTCAAACCATTTCTTCAAACTCGAAAGCCAACTGAGGTTTCCCCTGTTTACAGTCACGTCAAGTGTACATACAGAAATAAATATTAATAATAATAATATTAATTATTGTCTGTATATAATATCATAACACTAAGACAACAAGGCTGGAGATCAAGGTTTTTTCACTCAAGGATTGTGGGGAGACAGTGGCTCAGGAGGTAGTTGTCTGGTAATCAGAAGGTTCCCGGTTCGATTCCGGCTACTCCCGGCAGCGCATCGAAGTGTCCTTGAGCAAGACACTTAACCCTGCCTGCTCCCGATGAGCAGGTTGGCACCTTGCATGGTTGCCTCTGCCGTCGGTGTGTAAATGTCTGAGTGAATGGGTGAATGTGTGGAACAAATTGTAAAGAGCTTTGGATAAAAGCGCTATACAAATGCAGTCATTTAAAGACCGCCAAACAGTGAACAAACACTAACATTCACTGCAACCAAATAATAACACAAAAGTATAGTAGGAACATTTGTGACCGTTACAGCATTTGCACAGGTAGCACTGTGGGTCTCGTTAGATGCAACAGCATGTGTGGATATCCCCAAACCCAATAAATAATGCATCAATAAGCACAAAACTCAGCTCATTATCCCTGTAACAAAGACAGAGTTGGACATAGGCATTCAAAATCGACAGACTTCGAAGGCCGTCACTGTACATGCGTATCCCTTTTACGGTAGATTACAGTCACGTGCTTAAGACAGAAGGTCAATGCCTCATCCGATCTACGAACACCTGGGTCCTGAACGATTGACTCTTGTTACTTTGCTCGCTCTCCGTCACAGTGAGAATAAATGAGAATCGAAGGAGCAGATCAGCTCTTTTGATTTGTATTAATCTGTAACTCATGGTAACAGGCTAGCATTACCTGCCAGCACACCTGCTTTTCACAATCAGATGGGCAACAAAAGTAACAACTATTGCACATAAGAGACTATTACAAGGACAACACAACAAATGCAGTACAGTACAGTACAGTATTTAGACACAGAAACAACAACAACATCATCATCATATTTAAGTATTAATACAGCCACAGTGTTACTAAACAGGTCTTGGAATAATTTCGTCTTGTTTACATAAGGGTTTACATCCATTCCCCAATCCCCATCACAAGTGGGAGGTGAGGGAGATACAATTATTCTACAGCGCGCCTCAACGCCACACCCCCCCCCCCCGCCCTCCTCCTCCGATCCTCCTCCTCTTTACATAAGCGTCGGTTTTCATCGCTAAGCGTGAAAATGTGGTGACGGCGCGCGATTCCTCTTCATATTCACGGCAAACTATTTCCGTGTCAACAGCTTTGTTTTCCCTAATAGGCAATCTAGTCCCGCTAAGCTGCCCCAGCTTGTCACTCTCCAGGTCGGCCCGCGCAGCCTATCCATTAAACCAGCCACCTCATCGCTTCCAGCGCCTGACCTAGAAACTTGGGCAAGCAGAGAGATGGAGAGAGAGAGAGAGAGAGAGAGAGAGAGAGAGAGAGAGAGAGAGAGAGAGAGAGAGAGAGAGAGAGAGAGAGAGAGAGATCCATTCAATATATATACAGGCATATATGTGTGTTCAGGTGTTCAGGCACCGACTATTGGCTCTTAGGCGATGTGCCTGCGCGGTTTCGTTGTTATTGATCAACACGGTTTCTCCGGCCCGGCGCGTATGGTCCAGGGAGTCCGACGGGCTGAGGAGACGGCGGCTGTCCTCTCGCAGGGGGCCATGCATCACATTATGCAACAAAAACCAGCTATGGGATATCGAGTCACCCTAATGAAGCTTTGATTTCCCATCCATTCTGGGCCTATGGGATCAAGCAGCAGGACGAGGAATAAATACGATCACGGTCTCATTAAGCGAGTTAACGCGGACTGTACCGCAGCGTTACTGAACTGTGCTATCTCTGAGCCTGATCCGTTAGTAAGGTCTTATCTACGGTATCGTCCCTACAGGGACCGGGGCCTGAGAGGGGATGGAGGCGCTCAGTCGACGGTGGGAATAAAATAAGTATTAAAACTTGCTACGTAGTAGGGCTGACCTCGAATAGTCTACTATTTACAATTTACTCAAGCCTAGTAACAGACACAATATTTCTGACACTGGGAATACATTCCCTCAGATCCATATATGTCCCTAGATACCAAGAACATGCAAATTAACTTTGTAGAAGTGGAGCAATCTTCCATTTACTTAGGTACAGTATGTATTTTTAGGCGAATTCTTTGAAAATATGGCTAGGGCTTAAGAGGTTAAAGACAGTAGATGTTTAGTGATTTATTATCTAAAGATGGTAAGTTAGAGTGTTATGTTCACTCATAGTTAAAGACAGTAGAGGTTGAGTACTTTATTATCTAAAGATGGTAAGTTAGAGTGTTGTGTTCACTCATAGTTAAAGACAGTAGAGGTTGAGTACTTTATTATCTAAAGATGGTAAATTAGAGTGTTGTGTTCATTCATAGTTAAAGACAGTAGAGATTGAGTACTTTATTATCTAAAGATGATAAGTTAGAGTGTTGTGTTCACTCATAGTTAAAGACAGTAGAGGTTGAGTACTTTATTATCTAAAGATGGTAAATTAGAGTGTTGTGTTCACTCATGGTTAAATACAGTAGAGGTTGAGTACTTTATTATCTAAAGATGGTAAGTCTTTAGTGTTCACACACTGTAGATAGACACACCACTACACACTGTAGATAGACACACCACTACACACTGTAGATAGACACACCACTACACACTATAGATAAACACACCACTACACACTGTAGATAGACACACCACCACACACTGTAGATAGACACACCTCTACACACTGTAGATAGACACACCACCACACACTGTATATATACACACCTCTACACACTGTAGGTAGACACACCTCTACACACTATAGATAAACACACCACTACACACTGTAGATAGACACACCACTACACACTGTAGATACACACATCTACACACTGTAGATAGACACACCACTACACACTGTAGATACACACACCACCACACACTGTAGATACACACCTCTACACACTGTAGATAAACACACCTCTACACACTGTAGATAGACACACCACTACACACTGTAGATAGACACACCATCACACACTGTAGATAGACACACCACTACACACTGTAGATATACACACCTCTACACACTGTAGATAGACACACCTCTACACACTGTAGATAAACACACCACTACACACTGTAGATAAACACACCTCTACACACTGTAGATAGACACACCACTACACACTGTAGATAGACACACCACTACACACTGTAGATAGACACACCATCACACACTGTAGATAGACACACCACTACACACTGTAAATAAACACACCACCACACTAGATAAACACACCACGGTGTATTTAATTCGAAAAGAAGGGTAAAGGAACCCGGTCACTAGGCAGTCCAGGGAGTGAGCGGGTGCAGGGTAGTCAGACCAGAAAGGGGGGAGGGGGGGGGGGGGGGGGGTCATAGCCAGGGGGGGGGGGGGGTCAAGCCAGGAGCGGGTTCTCATACGGTCCAGTAAGTACCGATCCGTAGGGTGGTCAGACGAGCGGAGGGTCGTAGCCGGGAGTGGGTTCTCAAACTGTCCAGGGATATACACGGAGAGAGTGGTCAGGCAGGCGGAGGTCCTACACAGGGATCCAAGACGTGGGAATAGGGTGTGGAGCCAGGAACGAACTGCGAGCAAAGGAGGACAAGAAACGTTAGGTAAAGCAAAGTAGAAGACAAGAGAACAAGGCACGAGAATACGGACTTACTGGTAATAAGGAACTATGATCTGGCAGCCTCATGACATCTGAGCCAGGTCTAAATAGGAATGGTTGGTAGATGTCATCAGCTGCTCCTTCCGAGGTCACACCAGCACCCCATCCTGTAATCAGAGAGAGAGGAAGAGAGGGAGAGTAGCTAGATAGGGATAGAGTGGGAATAACGAGAGTTAAGGTGGACGGGCACGCTGGAGGGCTGGAGGGGCATGACACTTATGTTTGAGTCATTGTTTTATGGAGGACAATTCTACTCATTCTACCATTCTACCTCATTCTACTCATTATGCCTCATTCTACTCATACCTCATTCTACCATTCTACCTCATTAAATACCCATTACACCATGCTACCACATTCTACTCATTCTACCTCATTATATACTCATTATACCAGTATACCTCATTAAATACCCATTACACCATTCTACCACATTCTACTCATTCTACCTCATTATATACTCATTATACCAGTATACCCCATGAAATACCCATTACACCATTCTACCACATTCTACTCATTCTACCTCATTATATACTCATTATACCAGTATACCCTATTAAATACCCATTACACCATTCTACCACATTCTACTCATTCTACCTCATTATATACTCATTATACCAGTATACCTCATTAAATACCCATTACACCATTCTACCACATTCTACTCATTCTACCTCATTATATACTCATTATACCAGTATACCCCATTAAATACCCATTACACCATTCTACCACATTCTACTCATTCTACCTCATTATATACTCATTATACCAGTATACCCCATTAAATACCCATTACACCATTCTACCACATTCTACTCATTCTACCTCATTATATACTCATTATACCGGTATACCTCATTAAATACCAATTACACCATTCTACCACATTCTACTCATTCTACCTCATTATATACTCATTATACCAGTATACCTCATTAAATACCCATTACACCATTCTACCACATTCTACTCATTCTACCTCATTATATATTCATTATACCAGTATACCTCATTAAATACCAATTACACCATTCTACCACATTCTACTCATTCTACCTCATTATATACTCATTATACCAGTATACCTCATTAAATACCCATTACACCATTCTACCACATTCTACTCATTCTACCTCATTATATACTCATTATACCAGTATACCTCATTATATACTCATTATACCATTCTACCACATTCTACCTCATTATATACTCATTATACCAGTATACCTAATTATATACTCATTATACCTTTCTACCACATTCTACTCATTCTACCCTATTATACCCTATTATACCATTCTATCACATTCTACTCAATATAGCATTCCACCTCATTATATACACATTATACCATTCTACATCATTATATACGCATGCCACATAATCCGTGCATGAACCATTACTGACCGGTGGGTCTGCTGTGTTTCCAGCCAGCTGCACTGTACGTCTCTGGGTGATAGTAATAACTCCATGTACGTAAGACCCTGGTGTCCATGAGGCAGACGGGTCAGTGGTGCAGCGCTCTGCTCTGAATGAGGTCATCACGATGGGGGAGAGGAGCGAGGATGATTCATAAAACATGGGCGCTTATGGAATGTTGTGATATATTTTCCGGGGGTTCCCAGGGGGTATATATATTTTTGTTGTGTAATTGTTGAGACATTTTTGATAATCCAGTATGGATTTGAGAAAGAGAGAGAGAGAGAGAGAGAGAGAGAGAGAGAGAGAGAGAGAGAGAGAGAGAGAGAGAGAGAGAGAGAGAGAGAGAGAGAGAGAGAGAGAGAGAGAGAGAGAGAGAGAGAGAGAGTAAGATAAGATAAGATAAGATATTCCTTTATTGATCCCCTTGGGGAAATTCAGAGTGTGTGTGTGTGGGGGGGGGGGGGGTTCTGTGTGCATGCATGTGTTAAATGTGTGTGTACCGGTACATGCACTCGCAGTGGGTTATCGATTGTTATAAACTCAATATGGACTGTAGCTCAATATATAGTGTGAGATTAGTAGCCTTAAATCCATACAGTATCCTTTGTATTCTGCCTCCAATGTTTCCAGACATTAAAAAAAAAGGGTTCTCTGGGGGTGCTTCTAATAACCTTGCTGAGCCTTGAGGATATTGGCGCTAGTAAACACCTTAGAGGTCCCTACAATAAAATGTTGTCATATGAAAAAGATGTAGGCTACAGTATACTATCTTGCAAGGTTTTCATATGGTCTATCAAAAACGTGCAATCCACATATGATTCTAACAAGGATTTTAGAGAATATGCCATGTATTTTCTGTTGTACTGCACTTGTGTAGTAAACAGTAATCTTACCTAATCGAATCCAATCTAATCTAAAAAAAAATTATAATAAAAACATGAATAATATCCATTCCACTATGCCAATTCTCCCCTCCCCTGTCTTGAACGTTGCTCGCATATGCCCCCCACTGGTCGGTTGTAGAGAGGATAGAAGCCTTGTATCACATGTCCCCTCCGAGGAGGCAGCCTGTCACATCTTTTCACCTGCCAGCGTGGACTCTCTTTGGCGAGGTGTAACATGTGGGAGGCTCACACTACCCAGCCATTTCCTGTCTCTGCTGTGCAGGCGCCCCAACCTACCTGTATGAGTCGCTGTCCACAACGTCCAGACTTCCACCCGCTAACTCTGCCAATTGAGTTAGTATGACGGCTGGCCCAAGCCGGAGGCAACGCCGACAGCCGGAGTCGAACCCGGTGTCTCTTGCGTTGGTGACGAGCGCAATGTCCGCTGCGCCACCCAGCCGCCAAGAAACAATAATCTATAATATTTGCTCGCTAAAGATTTCCTTTAACAAAAGGAGACACGTCCCCAATAAATTATGTGGTATTAGTCGCACACTGATAGGATACATTGATATTTACTCCCCTGCTGGAATCCAAGTGGATCTAATTCCCTTGAATGTAAGATGAAGCAGAACAGAAGGTATCACACCACATTAAACAGCTGCTGTTCCAAACAAACAGGGCACCATTTCACTGTTCTTTTTTTTAAGGTTTCCTCGAACAAACACAACAAACAAACAACAGATACAAGGGTTCCTCGGTTTGAAATGTTGAATACAATATTCAATATTTCTGTCAAATACTTATTCAAGCAAACCTTTTCTTTTTACAGTGGAGTGAGATCAAATAATGGAATCCCTTTATGAAAAGTACCATGGTAGTATGATGGTAATGATGAACAAAAGTATGATGGTAGTATGATGGTAATGATGAACAAAAGTATGATGGTAGTATGATGGTGTTGAGAGTCACAGCCAGCGTGACCCAGCATTTGCCATCCCGTTCCCCCTCACAGACGTTATTAGGACAGTGACCTCTGTGCCTACTTTCTTTCACCGTTGATGATATGATTAAAGAACTTGTATTATCTTGTATATCAAAGCAGTGCAATTGTTCCGTTCTCTGTTACTGCTGTGTGCTCCACGATTCCCTCCCTCCCTCCACGAGGGCCTCCGGGAAGAATGAGGAGCTCTTACAAGGACAGTTACGCTCTGTGCCTACACTACGTTCTTTCACTGTGTGTATAAACGTATAACTAAAATGATCAGTATAAGTTGATTGCACATGTTAAATAAACTAGAAAGTATAATCAATACTTAGTATACTTACATACTATATACATACTGCCAAGCAGGAAGGCTTGCATCAGTATTATCTTTCCCTCCCCTGTGAGACCTTGTAGCCTGCTCCGGTCGGCGCCCCAGGACGAATAAACTGCTGTGTGCTGATTGGTCGCTATGACCTTATCTCGGAAGAAGATTTGTTGCTGTCTCACTTTACAAACAGTTCGACCTCCGGTCGCGTCCAAGAATCCTAAAATGCAGCTTGCTGATTGTTGCAACAGATGCTTAACCCTTTACTATCACACTACCGATGGTCACTGCACGATGCTGTACGTGTTTAAAACACAACGGGTGATGATTAAGTATATGTTTATTGTATATACCTGTATAGTACCTGTATATATATATATCTGTATATATCTGTATATCTATAGCTTACAGGCTATCCCTCCTAAGACCAGTCTGCCTCACTAGAATGCTGATAAGGCCGGGGACCAGTGCAAAAGCACATGACATTGATGAGAGGGATCCTAGGGGAATTCCGAAGTACAGTAATCCGTTTCAGTTAAACTGTTACTTTAACTTTTTCAAGTTACCAGTTGAGGTCTGGCACCCTGCCATTGGCTGTGGAAGTGGGTAGATTCCAGGGTAAACCTGAGGAGAAGCGGTTGTGTGTTCTGTGTGATCTGGGAGTGGTGGAGGATGAATATCATTTTGTTTTGTATTGCCCTTTGTACACCGGTTTGAGGAGGGCTTTATTTGAGAAAATTCTAATTATAAATCCGGATTTGTTTTGGCAGTCTGAGAGTTGTATGTTGAGTTGTTTTTTTGTGGAGGACATCTTCGGTTTTGCAGGATTTTTGGAGAAGGCATGGCACTTGAGACAAAACACACTGTATCCTATATAATTGTATTTGAATTCCTCTTGTTTCTTTGTTTATTTACATTGCGTACAGCTTGTGTTATATTACGTTTTCTTGTATTTTCTTGTATTTTCTTATTCTTGTCGCCATCTTGGTCTATATGTCATTTGTTAAGTAATTGGTCAAGTATATTATTATATACTTATTGTTATGTGTCTTGTAAGCCCATATGGGCTGGGCATACACCTGTATGTAAGACACGAAAATAAAAAACATCAAATCAAATCAAATCATACTAACCATTGGAGTAGCGATAAGCCAATGGCAAGACAGTTGAAAGAAGGAGTGTTTATCTTTGCTTGCAATATGATGCTACGGAACTGTGTATAAAAAGTAATGTTCGCGCTTGAAAAGCTCTTCGGCTTTTTTGGTGACTTTTTGTATCTCCATTTCAAAGTCGAGCGGTGTATTGGGACTTGAATATGGATGTTTTAAATGTGAGCTTTTCCCTATGATGGCGAGCACTTTCTTGTCTGATTAAATTTGAAGAGCTGTGCTTGGCTCTTAGCTCACTTTTTGTGATGATTTTTAAACCATAGAGGTTTTATTGTTCTTCAGGCGAAATATGCTGATTTAGTCTTTGATGAGTGTTTATATCCATGCTTTATTATTTTCCTGGATTGGATCTTTCCAAGACAGTATTATTGTAACTACTTTTTCTAATTAAACCAAACTTTGTTAAATACTTTTATTCAACTCTTGGACCGCGTTCTTTTACAAGCTCCATCATGATCTTTCAAAACGCTGGCCACGCCTTGCTTTCATCTGACGTAAGCGGGATGGAATTGATTGGAATCAATATGTCCTGGTAGCCTGATTATAGTTTCAATCAATTGCTATTACTGCTTCTAGCTAAAGTTATACCAATGACTATTCAGTAGTTCTTACGTCTGTACCCAGGTTGGAGTCAAAAGTAGGGCTCTGATGTGGATACCCTTGTATTTATAATTAATATTATACACTAATATTACATTATTATTAATAGTACTACCTATTAAATAGTATTGCTGTGAATATGACTATTCAATGAAAGGAGTTTTACCAAGCAGACATTCTGTTTATTACAAACAATTCATATGAAATGGATAAACCCAACCAGTGACTATGAAATGAGAATTAAATAAAATACAAACTTGGCCACTTCCATGAAGAAATAACTCTCCTGGAAGAGATTCCAAGCAAGCATCACAACCTCTGTCTCGGCGAGCGGCCTGATATTAACAGGGACCTGGATGATTGATCACCGAGGACGCTCTGTGAACAATTGCCCTGACCACCAATTCAGGGATTTTGCTGAAATATCAGAGGTTCTGGGGCTTAATACATGGCATGATTAGGATTGAGAATTGACTCGAGAACTTAGCGAGTTTAGCACCTCGCTGAGGGATATCGAGCGGCCACAGGGTTTTATCTCAGAAGTGTTGAGATAGATAAGAGACCCCTGTAGCTCTTAACAGATGGTAATGATGAACAAAAAGGATGATGGTAGTATGATGGTATTGATGAATAAAAAGTATGATGGTAGCAGGGCTTGACATTAACTTTTTGGCTCACTAGCCACTGTGGCTGGTGGTTTTCCAAAGTCACTAGCCACTCAGCATTTTCACCAGCCAAAAATCACCACACTAAATAATTTGTTCATCAATACGTTCGCATTTTATAGCGTGATGATGAATAGGTTTAAAATCAAAATGCATATGATCGGTATCATGTTCCACCATGAATGCATGAAGGGGGGGGGGGGGGGCGTTGTTTCTGATTATTGATTACCAATAACGGCATTCGTTATTGTAGCATCATACACTGATGTGTCATGATGTCATGTATGTTGTCATAAATGTCACTATAAATTGAAAATGGGGGACCCTGATGTAAACAAAACAAACGTCTTTCTCTGGTCTGTATCCCCTTAACAATTGTTTGTATTGAGATGTACTGTATTGTACCCATTCTGCAATCTGTTAAATAAAGTTTTCATTCATTCATCGGCTGGTTGGCTATGCTAACAAGGCCTGATCAGCATGAAATCGTTCTTACCTGTGGCCGGTTGGATCCCAAAAAGTATTTCCCAGTTATTGATCGCCATCTGGTAGATCGATATGTCCATTGGCTGATGCTATATTCCTTTACTGCATACTGAATTCGGAGTCGCAAAAAGTATTCCATGCGATCTGATGAAGGCATAGCTTCACGCTAACAGAAAAAGTAGGCCTGAATGAAACAAATTTACATCTGGTCTGAAAACAAGGAGTACTCCATTCTCGAGACAGCACCACTACCAGGATCTGGCCGGTAATGCACTTTTCCAAATTGTTGTGGGAGTTGTAGTATTATGTAGTATCACTTGGATTGACTTAATTATTGCCGATGCCTTTTGTAGACTACAATGTTTTTTTTCATAGAAAAAGTTACCGGCCACAGACTAATTCTACCAGCATTTGGCCGGTGGTCAGGTGTTAATGTCAAGCCCTGGATGGTAGTATGATGGTAATGATGAATAAAAAGTGTGATGGTTGTATGATGGTAATGATGAATACAAAGGTATCATGGTAGTATGATGGTAATGATGAATAAAAGGTATCATGGTAGTATATGATGGTAATGATAAATACAAAATAGCATGGTAGTATATGATGGTAGTGTGATGGTAGTATGATGTTAATGATGAATAAAAAGCATGATGGTAGTATGATGGTAATGATGAACAAAAAGTATGATATAGTATGATGGTAATGATGAATAAAAAGTATGATGGTAAATTGGTAATGATGAAATGATGATGGTAGTATGATGGTAAGGATGAATAAAAAGCATGATGGTAGTATGATGGTAATGATGAATACAAAAGTATCATGGTAGTATGATGGAAATGATGAATAAAAAAGTATCATGGTAGTATGATGGTAATGATGAATAAAATGTATCATGGTAGTATATTATGATAGTATGATGGTAATAATGAATAAAAAGTGTGACGGTAGTATGATGGTAAGGATGAATAAAAAGTGTGATGGTAGTATGATGGTAATGATGAATACAAAAGTATCGTGGTAGTATGATGGAAATGATGAATAAAAAAGTATCATGGTAGTATGATGGTAATGATGAATAAAATGTATCATGGTAGTATATTATGATAGTATGATGGTAATGATAAATACAAAGTAGCATGGTAGTATATGATGGTAGTGTGATGGTAGTATGATGGTAAAGATGCATACAAAAGTATCATGGTAGTAGCCTATGATGGTAATGATGAAAGTACCATGGTACTATGATGGTAGTCTGGTGGTAATATGATGGTAATGCTGAATAAAAAGTATGATGGTAGTATGAAGGTAGTATGATGGTAATGATGAATAAAAAGTATGATGGTAGTCTGATGGTAATGATAAATAAAAAAGTATCATGGTAGTCTGATGGTAGTACGATGGTAAAGATAAATAAAAAGTATCATGGCAGTATGCGTCCACATTTTTATAGGATTCTATCACATTTTCATAACAATAGCGAATATAACTTACCCTGCGCCGTTTTCATTGAGGTTTCTTACAAATTAACGATGTTTTATTTGTCCTTTATATGTGGATAATTCAAATCTTAAATTGTACCATTATGTTCCCGTTTAGACAACAAACATAATGCTAATGATGCACTTTTGTTAAGATAATTGGGTGACCATTCTCGATCACTGTACTCAGGTCCCGTTAATAGTTTAACTCTGTTCAGATCGCGTTTTCCTAATCCGGTGACCTGTGCTAAAGGTCTTGGGAATTGTATTCATGTTGTAGTCATAAAATGTTCACCTTTTAATTTTAAACCAATACTGCCATCTACTGACAACAGAAAGTGTTGTGTAGTATAACGTCAACTTGAGAGGCTACCGCACTTCCGTAAACACCGTCGCACAAAACACATTATAGAGATTCCCACTTTTTACTGGAAATGGGGCGTGACCGAATTTGGTCCCAGACAATAAGATTGACTGAGATTGGTCTACGTTCCATTAGGCTGTATGGTGAAAGCTGAGAAGTGGCTATAAAACTATTCTCGTTCCCACCTCTGCGAATTACACAATTTTCACTCTGGGTGAAAGTTCGATTGGTGTAGATTTAGGAACAAAAAGTTCTCCATTGACAAAATAGCACATTTTGCGCAATCATTTTCGTAAAGTCGTGACTAGATCTTTCCTCACAAACGGATATTTGGTCACCGCAGAGTTTTATCTGATGCAATTGGTGCGAGTTCGGTCACGTATCTTGCGCTAGTAGCTAGACCAATAGCAGCTCTCCTTGTTGCCAAGTTACAGACAACAAGAGATTTGTGTAAACAGTAGTAATGGAAGCAACTGAAAGGCAGTACTCATCGACAAGAAGTCACTTCGATCAGGGGCGTTTTTAGGGTTAGAAAACATTGGGGGCTTCAGCCCGGGGGGGTGGAGGGGGGCTCCCCCCCCCCCCCCCCTTTTTTTTTTTTTTTTTTTTTAAACACAGAAATACGCAATTTTAGAGTAATTAGAGATGAATACTGAAGAACTCGAATCATTAGAGGTTCTCAAAGTGAGGTCCATGTCCATGAGAGGGATCTGGGCAGTTCCCATAGAAAATTCAAAGTTAACAGGACCAAATCATCAGTTTCTTATTTATTTATTTAACCTTTATTTTGCCAGATAAAACATTGATCTGGTCCAAGAGGCCCCAACAGGAGTACAAATATACATATATACACATATATATACATATATATATATATAATATATATACATATACTGTACATACATACACACATATACACCAATAACAAAATAAAAACAGTTAAGAATCATACACATAAGCAAATAAACAAACAAACAAACAAACATTATACACAGCCTATGTACAAAAGAAATAAACAGTTCATCTCTAGTCTTTACAGTTTTCTTCAATTGCATAAACACTCAAATCAAAGGTATTACACAATTATCAAAACCTTACACTCAAGGAGCAAAACGTAGGCCCAGATTTGCACCCCAATAAGCACAATGTCAGCCTCACACTTTTTGCAAAACAATACACACAGTGATTTGCAAAACACTAAACACACTTCCATTACATTAGACACAGAATGTCAAATTACCACACATATGAGCCAATTGGTTAAACACAGCCATCAGATGCACAAACACACCATTGCTTAATTGTAGATACACCAATCAGGTTTAAGCACTATAAAAATGCAGCAGGTGAGTTCACCTGTCTTCAACCAAAATGGAAAGAGAGTGAAGTACTGTACACAGAGAACGTGAAAATATACAATACATTCACCAAACACTACACAAGACAACCAATGATGCAGACTGATGAAAATATACATTTTCTCCCATTTTCCCAAATCCGTCAACATGTCAACATGGAGAATCACAACAAAAAATGATCTTGCCAGATCCATAGGCAAAGAGATAATGTCTAGTATTTTCTGTACTCTATTTACATTTTTTCAAAATTGTTTTTGTTTTACTGTAATTTTAACCTGTACTGGATACAGTATTTTATGTTTGTCTGATATTTGCTGAGCTTACAGTGTTATGCACATAGTAGCATGAAAACTGGGACATGTTTTGTTGTGATTCTCCATGTTGAAATGTTGACTGATTTGGTTATATGGAGAGAACATTTATATTTTCATCAGTCTGCATCATTGATTTGGGTATATGGAGAGAAAATGTTTTTTTTAGCAGTCTGCATCATTGATTTGGGTATATGTAGATAAATAAATTATATTTTCATCAGTCTACTCTACAGCATTGGTCTTGTGTAGTGTTTGGTGAATTTATTGTATATTTGCACATTCTCTGCATACTTCACTTACAGTACTCTAATCACTGAGAAGTAGAATTGCTAAATGTGTTTTAGGTTAAGCACAGCAGTGTGTGTAACTGGTTCAAACAGAATTGAGTCATATGAAACGTGTGTTTAATATGGTAACAAAATGTAGTTTTTATAAATTAGTGTATGGTTTTGACAAGTGTTTAATTTAGCAAAGGATCTGAGGTGTTCTGATAATTGTGTGTGTGGTTGTGCTAATTGTGTGTTTTGAAACACCGGGCCCTGTTTTCAAAATCATGCTTAAGCAATCGAAAAAAAACTATTGTGTGTTTCATTATAATTATGTTTCAGTCTTCTCATAAAAGAAATATTCGATTTTTGGGTCTTTTCCTGCCTTTGGTCCGCTTTGCATTCACATCTCAAATGAACTGTAGCAGGGTTCACTTGCAAGAGTGAATGAGCTTTCACACCACCCCAAACCAACCGGACTATCCGAGGAAATGAACCAGGGTTCGATTAAAGCTTATTATAGTTTAGCACAGTATCATGAGCATGTCTTTGTCAGTGGACACTGGACATGGGTATGGATGGCTCCAGGTGCTGCTGTGTTAAAGTGCACATCTTCAAGTCCACAAATCGGTGAATGAAAGAATGATAGGATCAAATGAAAACTACTTACTAAAAATTGATTAAAAGTACTAAAAACCAACAAAAAATACCAAACACTAACAAACATTCAGCACAGACAATGGGGATGCTGACATAAAAAAAAAAAAAAAAAAAAAAAAAAAGTAAAAAAAAAAAAAAAAAAAATGTAAACCATTTTTTTTTTTTTTTTTTTTTAAGGTCCGGGGCTAGGAGAAAAACATTCGGGGCGGAAGCCCCGGAAGCCCAGGGCTAACGACGCCACTGACTTCGATCCAGGACAGGCTTACCAGCTTTTGTCGGACCTGTACTTCCAGTCTTGTGCATCATTTGCAAGAAAAGGGACAAATATGTGACTGTGAAGGGCAAACGCAAGAGGGACCATCTATCTATGGCTGAAACATTGTCTGCAGGTATGAAAAAAAGCCTAGCTACACTAATGTGAAAAATACACTATTCGATGCTGTGCTGAGATACAGTTTAACTGTGTTTTTATAGTTGTCATAACTAGCATTCTAGTTTTCTTCAGATACTGTATGTAGTTTTACTACTAAATCTCATAGTGATGTTTAAAGTATGTTAGCCCCCCTCCCTACACACACACATAATGTACTGGGGGAGGGGTGCATGCCTGTGTCCTGTGTCTCTTTTGTCCTTGTGTGTGTGGGGGGGGGGGGGGGGTGAAGCCACAGTCTCCACAAGGTCTGCAGAGATTTAACACAGATTGACATAGATAACATTTTTCTCACATTATCAAAATACAATCAAAGAAATGCTCAGTCCCAACACACACTCATGTCATTTTCCAATTTGATTTAAAGGCCTGTTGCTGAGAGCTGCCCAGGTGAAGCAAGACACCAGCCTTCTTTTGCATATCCAAGACAAAGACTGTGTGGCAATTGAGGTGCGATATCACACAACCTGTTACAGGGAGTACACCAGATCAGAGTATAGATCCTTGAGACCATGTAGATTGTATTTTTTCACAGGAGTTGGCAACAGAACAAGGATCATTGACATAGCTAAGGTGTCATCAGCCCTTGGCACCAATGTGTGTTCAGCACTTATTGGGATCCATACCTTCTCAGGTTGTGACTCTACAAGTGCCTTTCATGGCAAGGGCAAGAGGTAAACATTTACAGTTGCCTGTGAAAAAAGGATTACCTGACTGCATTTAGAGAACTGGGTAGCAGTTTTACCCTAGACCAGTCTACCTTTGATGGTCTTAGCAAATATGTGTGCCACCTATATGGCCAGCCATCAGCTAAGAATGTGAATGATGCTAGATATAAAGCATTCTGCATGGCATCATCGGCAGGGCAGGATGATTTTTTTTGGAGGCCCCTCGTCACTAGAGGCCCAAATTATTTTTTATTTTTTATTTTTTTGGAGGCCCCTCGTCACTAGAGGCCTTTTGGAGGCCCCTTGTCACTAGAGGCCCCAAATTATTATACATATTTTTTTAACTTAAATCTTTTTTTTCGAGGCTGCTCGTCACTAGAGGCCCCAAATATTTGTTTATTTTTTTTAACTTTTATTTTTAATTTTTTTGGAGGGCCCTCGTCACTAGAGGCCCCACATTTATTTGTATTTATTTTAAATTTTTTGAGGTCGATGTCATACTGTGACACTGAAATGAAAAAATATTTCATCAACTAAAATATACAGTACGTCACACCCTGCCGTCTGCAAGTGGCTAATCTTGAGTATTTTTAATAATAATACAGGACCTGTTCTTCATAAGAGTTTGAGGTTTTCCGTTTGAGGTAAAAACAGCAATAAAAAGTAAAAACTTGCATCTCCACATCCCAGCCCCGACGCCTGAATACTTTTACGTTTCTGGTAGCGCCAAATGTGTGACCGGTTAAGCTTAGGCACTCTTTTGAAGTTGGTTAAGGTTAGAGTTTGTCTTAGAGCAGGGCGATAGAACACCAGCCCTGTTTCCATACTCTAACCTTAACCAACTTCCAAAGAGTCGCCTAAGAAACGTCAGTGGCCAATCAGATCGCACCAGAAACGTCAGTGGCCAATCAGATCGCAGAATGCGAACGCGGAATTGGAAATCCGTTGGTAAAAGAATAGATGCAGCCCCGACACGAATGAGGCAGATTGGGATCATTATTCATGACAGACAGCAGAGACCCGCCGGTGCTGATAGCGGATATCATCAAGCTCCCCCTAGTGACTAGGGGCCTCCACTACACACTAGTAGAAGAAATAAAAGAAATACGAAAAAAATATAAATATAATCAGATCCTCATCCAGCGTTTACTTTCACAGCATCTATATAGTGACTACTAGTATCATCTCATCTCTACATGACGAATAAACCTCTATTTTTGTACCTGCATTCTATTTTGTCTTTAACCCCACAGATTAGGCCTATATGAGAAATATGACAAAAATAAACAGTGTAAACTATATAATTACCTCTTAATATAAAAATATGACGTTTACCACAGGTTTGAGTGACAAAAAAAAGTAAAAAAAAAATATATATATATATATATATATTAAAATATTATAATTAATTTTTTAAATTTTTTGTATGGAAGAGCCACACATTGACGGACAAAGAGTCACATGCGGCTCGCGAGCCATGGGTTGGCCACCCCTGCGCTAGACGCTCGCGAAGTGCTGTGACTTTCCACATATATATTCCATATTATGTGGAATAACGTTCTAATTACATTTTCCTGAAGTCATTTTGAAATGTTCAGAAACCGTGCCAGATAAAACGGGTACTTTTAGGAAAAGTCACTGAGTGACAGAGCTGGAGCTTGACCGAGTGACGAGGATACATTTATTGAAAATGCCTAGGGCTAATTTGACCCCTTGTCGGCTGTGCTAGTGTTAAATGGAAACTTATTGATTTGTAAATTGTTTGACATTATTCCATTATTCCAAATTAATTATTAATACATTTGTCATTACTATCCACTGAACTGTTTTGTGTACGACCTCAATCTTTAGAAAATTGTACCAGCATCTTTAATATTGCAGGTTGGGAATCACAAAGTAAAGTGCTTTTGATACAAATGTGCGGCATGCATCACGGATTGTGTGTTTATGGAGGTTTATTGAATAATTGCCCCGACAGGACGTCATGCATCGGTGTGAAATGCTGTGTTGTTACTGTACATAGAAGGCGATATGATTTAAATTTAAATGGGGGGAGGCAAAAAAAAAAAAACTCAGAGCGTTTTCCTGGGTCTCGCGACTGCCGCGGCTCCGCCACTTCCTCGATGTTGATTGGTCGGTTGAAAAAAGTGACCTTGATGAGCGCGCTCCTCTCCAAAAGTTTAACTAGTTTAGTAAGGAGCACTCCGCCCAAAAACGCGAGGCACGGCGCTGGGAAAAGGAACGCGCCGATCGCATCTGTAGCATAGAAATGAATGACAGACAGGAGCTGACAACTCATAAAACGTAGGTATGAGCAGAGTCAGTAACTTAACAGAACCACACATAGTCCACACCACACAGGTCTGCAGGCATGATGAAGACGCACATATTAAAATACACATGCTCAGATTAACCCCTCTGATCCAACGCTAAAATTCACACACAACAGTCCTATTTACACATAAATACACGGATGAACCAATACCGAACAACAAGTCCACGACCAAACACATCGAGTCTAACATTATTATAGTAGTAGGCAAATGCAACATTATCGCCACCAACCTGATGATGGTGAAGATCTGCCCAATTCTCAAAATCTGCATGTGACAGAAGTAGTCCCTGCAGCAGGCTGCTTCGCATTCTTTGTAAAACCAAAATTGGTTAGAAGGCTTACTTCTTTGATATTTCGTTTAACTTTCGACATTACGCCTTTTTGATGAAGTTTGATTTGTGCCTGCAGGCTGCAGCGCCGCCACGCTCCGAATGGTAAACGCCAGAATAGCATGTTATAGGGTACAGTATATCTGCAGTGCAGATTTATGTTATTGTCTATTACAGTGAATTAGTGCGCAAATCATTAATCATACATCAAAATTGCAGAATTATATTATTATACACGATGATGATACAGAAAATTACAGAAAAATTAGAAATGCATGGCAAAAATAGCATTTCTTTTCAGTAATTTAGAGACCCCCGAAAAATTCACAAATTATGTTTTCAGGGGAGCTGATGTCTGATCTAGGGGAGCCATGGCTCACCGAGCTCCCCCATGATTCGCACCCTGGACTTATCGCCCGTTTCACAGCTGTATTCAATCGATTGCCTATATCAAGTAGCGTATATGTATATATTTTGCGAGCGTTAGAATGTGTTTGTTGTCCATTTGCGTAGAGATGTACTCCGTGAATGACACGATAACATCACACAGCTGTTTACACAATCTCTTGTTGTCTGTAACTTGGCAACAAGGAGAGCTGCTATTGGTCTAGCGCAAGATACGTGACCGAACTCGCACCAATTGCGTCAGATAAAACTCTGCAGTGACCAAATATCCGTTCACGAGCAAAGATCTAGTCCTGACTTTACGAAAATGATTGCGCAAAATGTGCTATTTTGTCAATGGAGGACTTTTTGTTCCTAAATCTACACCAATCGAACTTTCACCCAGAGTGAAAATTGTGTAATTTGCCGAGGTGGGAACAGGATGAAACGATACAGCCTTCACCATACGGCCTAGTAGTATGATGGTAAAGACAAATAAAAAGTATGGCAGTATATGATGGTAGTCTGATGGTAGTATGATGGTAAAGATAAATACAATGTATCATGGTAGTCTGATGGTAGTATGGTGGTAATGACAAATACAAGGTACCATGGTAGTATGATGGTAGTATATGATGGTATTCTGATGGTAGTACAATGGTAAAGATAAATAAAAAAGTATCATGGTAGTCTGATGGTAGTCTGATGGTAGTATGATGGTAGTATGATTGTAATGGTGAATACAAAGTACCATGGTCGTATAAATGATTTACTACCACTGTAAACTTTGGTAGTGAACATGGTACCACTTTTGTACTTAAATAACACCATGGTATAATCCAATTTAAACCATGATACTGATGGTAATATCACAGTATTCCCATCATTTCTTGGTCACTCCCATCACTGTAGTAAATACAATGGAAATATCACAATACTTTTTTCGTCAGGGCAATGGGAGATTACGAGCCACGGCGGTCCGGTGAGGCACTGTTCACGTTTACAAAATTGGATTAAAACATTATTTCAGTTTCCAACGGAGCTCCGTACACACAGTCGTCTGCTTAATGCGACACCTTGTTCTCCAGAGGTTAGCGGCTCTGAATGAGAGCTGTATTGGATGCAGGCTTAACAGGAGTGGCAATCTGGATTAGTATTTAAAAGATAGTGCTGAGGCGAAAAACCAATTAGCTTTGTGCTCTGCGGTTGTCCAGCATTCCACATCTGTTGTCAGTGCAATTATAAGGTCAGAGCCGCTGCCAGGTGCAGCATGCTGTATCTTCCACATCAGCAAGGCTAACAACTCCGCTAATTACGCTGTTCATTATCGAGGCTCGAGGTGAACGCACACTGTACCAGAAGGTGAAATTATTCAGAGTTGTTAGAAAATAGAAACACAACTTTTTACAACTCTGCGATAAACATTTGTTTTGACACCACATTGTTCTCATCGTTTTCTTCGATTCCCCTGAAGGGTAATGTGGTCAAATGTGCCGGAGCCCGACATAAACCAAGCGCATCTGCAGAGTGAATCTGAATAATCTGGTGTTCCGCCTTGCTGCAGAAGTGGGGCCACATCATTTATGGCGCCTTTCCACTCCATGTTACCTACTCGACTCTACTCTACTCTACTCTGCCTTTTTCGGTTTTCTATTGCCAAAATTTGCGGACGGTACCTGGTACCGGGTACTTTTTTTTTTACTACCTGCTCTGTTGAGGTTCCAAGTGGGTAGAGCAGGGACTAAGAAAAGTTGCCTGAAACACTGATTGGTCAGAAGAGAGAATCATCACTAGGTCACTAGGGCCACATGGGGGCATCCTGCACAAAACCTCAAACCCGCCATCTTTAACCTCTTAAGCCCGACATCACGCCATAAATCCATCTCTACAGGATGTATGAATTAATATTGCGTTTTTTTTCCAAATGTAGCCAAGAGTAAAGACCATATATTTTAAGCACTAAGTTTGTTTACCAATGGTAACAATACCAGTGTTATAAGTGAAATATTAGTTATAGAAATCTAGTCGGAAAAAGGCGAGTATTGACGTGAGGAAATGGCACCGCCTTTTGTTTGTAGTCCTATGAGGAGAGGAGACCCAGGACTTTCGATGGGCTTTCGAATAAAGAAAAAAACCACACTTCCTAGCTCACGCCAGCCCCTGTCAAACATCTGACTTCTAGATAAACGTAATAATTTCTTGGGATCATATCCCACAAACCTGAATGTTATTGCCATAAAACAGAACACAGTTAGTTTCTCTACCTTTCTGTGAATTTCTAGCAAAAAACGGCATTGCAATCTGATGAAAAATGGTGGATAAATCACATTATAAAAAAGTAACTGTACTTACAGTAGATTTCATTCACGGTTTGTGAATCACGCATGGTGATACTAAATCCAGATTGAACTCTGCCATTGGAAAGGGGAGATTTGGCCCGATCCATAGACGTGTGACTTGGCCATAATAAGGTCATTTATAGGCCTGATATTCTATATTCTATAATCATATTTCAAATTGCATGTGTCCGGATGGCATAATTCAGTATTGTCTCTACAAAATCTCCTGTGTAATCATCTTCCCTTTATTTATTTGCTTAGATTTTTTGTACATGTGATCTCAAGAAGGTGCTGAGCTGTTTTTTATGTCTGGTAGATTTATTTTTTATTATTGGATTATTTAAGATAAAAAAAAAGTATATATATATATATATATATATATATATATATATATATAGACTTGATATTCTCCCAGTGGCGGCTGGCCACTAGGGGCGCTCGGGCGCCGCCCCCCCTGGTTAACCCTGGTTAAAAGAGAGAAGAATAAGACATTTTTTGTTTTGTTTTTTGTTTTATAGCCCTATAAATAATATAAACATGTTTAAAATGAATCATATTTACTCATTTTAAGTATGTTTGTGTTTCCAATGCACAATATAACGTTAATATATCAAATATAAATAATCGTTTTCCTGAACAGGAAGTGACTCACTGTCTGATAGAGAATATGTTCCGTTACCGTAGCCGCATTTCTCCTAGCCGTATTTCTCTCGGGCTAGATGCAATAGCGCTTTGAGTGCGCGTGCACGCCGTGCACTGTTTCATCGCTGTATCCGTCGCAGCCAATCAGTGCGTAACGCGTTGTGCGTTGAAATATGATGTATTATGATGGAACACAGGCGCGTTTTGAAGTGGTCTAAGCAGCAGCGTCTATAATTTCCGTAGCCGCATTTCAGTGTCCTCCCTCATGGAGACCCACCAGAAGTGCTGCTTCAGCAGGGACAGGGTACGGTCGATCCCAGGATGACAGGCGAACCGGGAGGCGTGGATCCACTGGAGGACCTGGGAGTGGACAAGGTCGGGAACAAAAAGCCGGATCAGGCTGGACTCGCTGAGCCTCCCGGACGACGGACTGGATCTCCCAGGTGGCGGAGGCCACCAAGCAGGAGGAGGAGAGGATGGTGTCAGGGTGTGCGGGACCCCCTTTGGGGACAAACTGCCAGGAGAGGGCGTCCGGTTTAGTGTTCTTGGAGCCTGGCCTGTAGGTCAGGGTGAAATTGAACCGGGCGAAGAACAGCACCCAGCGGGGCTGGCGGGAGTTCAGGCGCTTGGCTGTCTGGACGTAGGCGAGGTTCTTATGGTCCGTCCAGTCCAGGAAGGGGATCTCTGAGCCCTCCAGCCAGTGCCTCCACTCCTCCAGAGCCAGCTTGACTGCCAGGAGCTCCAGGTTTCCAATATTGTAGTTGACCTCTGCTGGGGTCAGGCGGCGAGAGAAGAAGGCGCAGGGGTTCAGTCTCTGGTCGAGAGCGGAGCATTGGGAGAGGACCGCCCCCACTCCGGTACTAGAGGTGTCCACCTCCACCATGAACTGGTGGGACGTGTCCGGCTGGACGAGGATGGGCGCGGAGGTGAAGCGCCAGCGCAGCTCGGCGAAGGCGGAGTCCACTTTAGCAGACCAGACGAAGGGCACGGAGGGCGAAGTGAGTTGGGTAAGGGGTGCAGCGACCCGGCTGTAGTCCCTGATGAAACGGCGGTAGAAGTTAGCAAACCCCAGGACGCGTTGGAGCTGCTTGACATTGGTGGGCCGGGGCCAGTCGGACACTGCCTTGATCTTCTCTGGGTCCGCCCGGATCCGGCCGTTCTCTATTATGTAGCCGAGGAACCCGATGGAGGAGACGTGGAACTCACACTTCTCCGCCTTGACGAACAACCTGTTCTCCAGTAGGCGTTGGAGGACCCGGCGGTAATGCTGGACATGTCCGCATAGAGCGGGAAAAAATCTGAATGTCATCCAAATAAACAAAAACAGAGTGGTTAAGGACATCACAGAGAACGTCATTGACAAGGGCCTGGAAGACAGCAGGGGCGTTAATCAGGCCAAAGGGCATTACCTTGTACTCGAAATGACTGAGCGGGGTCTTAAAGGCTGTCTTCCATTCGTCCCCCGCCCGGACACAAACAAGGTGATAGGCATTCCTGAGGTCCAGCTTCGTGAAAATGGTGGCACCTTGCAGGGGTTCAAAAGCAGAGTTAATCAATGGCAGGGGGTACTTGTTCTTGATCGTGATGTTGTTGAGACCCCGGTAATCAATAGAGGGGAGAAGGGAGCCATCCTTCTTGGAAACGAAAAAGAAACCCGCGCCGACAGGAGAGGAGGCGGGGGTAATAATGCCTGAGGCCAGGCACTCGAGGATGTATTTCTCCATGGACTCCCTCTCCGGGCGTGAGAGGTTAAACAGGCGACTAGCGGGGAGCGGGGCTCCCGGGAGCGGGGCTCCAGGGAGCAGATCAATAGCACAGTCGTACTGGCGATGAGGTGGCAAGGAGAGAGCCTGTTGTTTATTAAAAACAGCCTCTAAATCATGATAAATTGGAGGAACAGCTGAAAGGTCAATAGGTTCGTTGGGAACGGGAGAACCAGCAACCTCCAGTGGCGGCCGAGCTGACTGTAGACAAGAGGCGTGGCAGTGAGCACTCCAGCTCATGACTGAGCCTGTTGGCCAGTTTATTACAGGGTTGTGTAGCTTTAGCCAAGGCATGCCAAGAACGATGGGATTATGGGGGGAATTAGTGACGTAGAAACGGATGTCCTCGTTATGATTCCCTGAGAGTTGGAGGCGGAGAGGCTTGGTGTGGCGGGTTATTCGTGAGAGCAACCTCCCGTTTAGACCATCGCAGGGAATTGGCAAGGCGACAGTGGCAATGTGGAAGCGGGACACTACCCCAGCGTCAATGAGATATTCGTCGGCGCCTGAATCGACCAGCGCGGACAAAGCGACCAGCGCGGACAAAGCATGGCACTGAATTGCATATTTGGACCAGAGCTGGGAGCATAATTAAGGCTTGTACATACGCCCAGCGTCACTGTCGAGCCCCGTCGTTTGGGCAAATCGAGCATGAAGCGATGGAGTGGCCGAGTTGACCGCAGTACAAACATGCCCCCGTCTTGAGTCTGTGACGGCGTTCGCTGAGAGGGAGGCGAGAGTGGTCAAGCTCCATAGGCTCAGAGGGGCTGTCTTCGGCTCTGCCGCTCTGCAGCTGCACACTATTGACGGCGCGCCCCAAGGGACGAGAGCGAGATGAGCTGGGTAGTGGAGGGCGAGCGGCGCTAGCCTTTTCACGATGGCGCTCGCGAAGACGCGTGTCCAGTTCTCTAAATTAACCAGCTCGTCAGGGGAAGACGGCTTCTCCTTAGACGCCAATTCATCCTTTAGGACGTCGCTGAGGCCTTGGCGAAAAGCCCCTCGTAATGGCGTGTCATTCCACTCGGAACCTGCTGCTAGGATAAGGAATTCAATTGCATATTCGCTCACGCTGCGATTACCTTGGCGGATTGTGAACAAGGCGGCAGTACTATCCGAGCCCTCGGGAGGGTGGTCGAAGACCTTTCGCATGTCGCCGATATATGCAGAGTTTCCGTCATAACGTTCTGGTGCCGGGACATGGGGCTCCCTGTGCGGGGAAACAACAGGTGGGGCGTCTAGCTGGGCAGTGATGTATGCATCAAAACGCTCACATTGTCTGTCTCGTTCCACGGATCGGAGCGAGAGAGCGCCGAGTTGGGCAATGGTGTCATCTAGTAGTTGTGAGTGTTGGTTTACCAGAATGTCGTGTCCATTGATGGCGGCCTGGATGTTGTTGCCCCATTCTCCGGTCTCCGGTGGTGCTGGGTTCGTCATCGTGGTGGGAGTGTTCTGTGAGGATGGGATTTGGCGGAGCCCAATAGCAGAACACAGGTACAGACAGTGCGACAGACAGGTACAGGAATGTTCTTGGGGTTAGTACAGGTGCACTCTTTGTGCAATACGGGAGAATGTTCTTGAGGTTAGGACAGGTGCACTCCTTGTGCAGCACGAGGCAGGTAGACACAGGGCTGTGTCGTGGGTGAGAGCAGGAGCACTCCTTGTGCAGCACGGGATGTCCAGGTAAGAGGTCTACTGGAGCGGAAGTACAGGTTTGCAAGGCTTAGGTTCAGTCTTCGTACCTAGGAAGGTAGTTTAACACTCCCACGAAGATGGAACAGGATCTGCCAGTTGATGTACCATCTTGTTGATGAGGGGATGAGTGACAGCCATGTTGAGTGAAGAGCTGGCAGCATGTGAATCAGGGGATGAGAAACAGCCGCGTTGATTGATGAGCTTGGCAGCATGTGAATCCAGGGAACGGATGCTGCCCATATATGGGCGTGAGAGGATGAAGGGGTGAGTGAGGCTTCCGTCATGAATGTGGGGGAGGATGAGGAGGAGTAAAGAAGGCTCTCGCCGTGATTATGACATTGCCACCTAACCCCTCCCCCAGCTAACACCTTTTCCAGGTGAGAAGCATTCACTGGTAGGGGGTACTTTCTTTGTGGCCTGGTACCAAGTGATCCACGGCCAGGTACCGGTCCGCGACCCGACGGTTGGGGACCTCTGCTTACAGACTTGCGGAGCACGTACTAGAGTAGATTATTCAATGCGAGCCAGCTTTTGTGCGACGGAAAAATACAGTTTCAATTGTGACGGAGAGAAGATCATCTCCCGATTCAGATACGATTGAACACAAATGGTTCCAAATATATTAATGTTTCTCTGCATATCTTCACACCGCCAACAAAGTACTGGGCCCGTTGTTTGGGAATGGATTTTGGTGCATCTCCTCTTCTCTCATTTCTGTGCCAGTAGCCACTCCCCTCAGACTCCACTCCCCTCAGACGCAACTGTAGTTTTTTCACACAGCGAGGAAACTAATACTGTCGGACAATCTAACAATAATTAACACATTTACAAGTCATATTGAGTTTAGCTAATAAAAAGACATAACATTTCAAAGCACTCAAAATTGCCAATGTCTCCATTTCAACCTATTTCTGAATTGCTCAACATTTTGTGGTTTTCTGAGGAATCGTGAGCTCCTTAACAAGAGGGGTTAGACTGTGCCGGGTCACATATATCTAATAATTATTATTATTTGTAATTACTATTATTTTCTAATAAACAGGAATACTATAGGTTTTACTAGTTAATTTTCATATGGGGAGTTTTGTGCTATTGAACCCATGACCCCCAAAGTTCCTGTGCAAATATCATGATGAGATTGCATAAATAATTATAATAATTCTGATGAAATGCAGATAATAAAATGTGCACAGGAGTGTGATGTCAGCAGGGGTGTAAAGTACTTGAATAATTGTACTTTGTTACAATACTTAAGTACTGTTTTTGGGGATTTGTACTTTACTCGAGTATTATTAGGTTTGTATACTTGTTCTCAATTACATTTCAGAGAAAAAAACATAATTTTTACTCCTTACATTTAAAATGTAGACCTATAAAGTACAAAGTACAAATCTCACAGGTTCAACCATTTTAATTAGTATATTTGTTTCTCTGGCCGAACTAACGTTAACATTATTAATCCTGCGGCCGCGCTTTATTTAAAAACAGCCAATCAAATCCCCATCAATGTAAAATTGACCCGCCCATACCCATGCTGATTGGTCCTTGTGCAAGACTAAAAAGCGGGGATCTTTGAATATCAGAAGAATAGACAGTCAGAAAAAAAGAGTTTCCTTTTACTTTTTAGTACTTAAGTACATTTAAAAGTAGAAACTTTTTTACTTTTACTCAAGTGTGTTTTTAGCCAGATACTCTGACTTTTACTTGAGTATGATTTTGAGACGATGCCCATACTTTCACTTAAGTATAATTTCTGTGTACTTTTTCCACCCCTGGATGTCAGTGTGCTTCTCTCTTACCATCCTGTGGCCTCTGACTCCATGTGACACTCAAACGTCACAAATCCAGGCTTTAAAGTTCACCGGAAGACAAGAGGCGACAGCGTCTCAAGACAGGTGTCTGACAGACCCACTGTGTTCTGACACCGGTGTTCATTATTTCTCGTGAAATCAAACGAGATCTTGGCTTGCTAGAGTATCCTACGGATAACGCGGTCGCTCCCGTTCAGTAATTGGCGACGTGTTGCAACGGGACCGTGACGCCGAGACACGTGAAACTGAAGGATTTGCCCTGAAGCGGAGTTTGTAGGATTTACGTATTTTTTTTGTAGTTTAGTCAAGAATTAATGATTGATTGAAGAATGATTATATACCACGTAATAGCGAATATGGTAGAAAAAAAAAAGAAGAAAAAAAAACACATTTCAGGAGGAACTAAACAGGGGTTGATTGACACGTCCAACAATAACAACACAGTTCAACACATTTAAGACCGACATGCAGCAAGGTGGAAACAATGCCTTCAAGTGGAGGCACACTGCACAACCCCCCCCCCCCCTGACAGCCCCCACCCCATCTCTGCTTTGCCACACCCCCCCCCCCCCCTGACAGACGGAATGCCAGAAACACCTTCTACGACATGCCAGATGATCCATCATTACCAGACGGCTAAATTAGATGAATCGGAACAAGATCTTTTTTCCGGCTTAACATGTGATCTGCTCGTGAGGGGAGAGTTAGGTTATTACCGGGTCATTATGAAGGATGAGAAGGTAGTTTTACATGTTCTGTGAGCGGTTATTCAGCTCACATACACCTCGGACTACAACACCGTCTCGAGGATCTCTTCCTGTTATATTTCGTTATAGCTTACGCTTTTTCTCTATTGGAACTGTCCCTTTAATCATATCCTAAATGAAAGCTTTCACCACGTGTACGACCTGCCCATCCGCCTGACCACTCCAACATCCGCTCCTATAAAGCGGGGTCATGGCCATACAACAGCTCCTTCCCTACTTTCACCGTCATGAAGTCCGTGTATAGCACCGATTCAAGTTTAGTGCTAGAGTAAAGTTAGTTAGTTATAGGAGCTGTGTTGGCATTGTCTTTTGTTTCTCCCTCTCTCTCTAATTTACGGGAGAAAGAAAGGATAATGTCATCACCACCGGAGAGTCTAGAAGATGATGATCATTCTGACCTCCACCGACGCTTCGCATTGGGGCGGGCGTCGCTGAGCAATCCCTGCCGGCATTGTCTCCGGCTCTGCAGCCTGATACTATGCCGCGAGAGGCGGTCGGCTGAGAGAGCTGATGGTCTCTCTGGGCGGGTGATGTTTTGCGACGCGAGCCTCAGGTGTGCAGTTGTGAGGGGGCAGCTGCACAGCTTGCGTAAGGTCGGCTCCAGGCTAGAATCCCTTCGTTGCCTCTCCATAGCGGCATGGAGGGGGTTCTAGATTGATGCCCCACGATAAAACAGTGCTCCTCCTCAGAGAGGTTGTAGCTTTGTTTACCTGGGGCCGTGATTCCGAGTCTGGGGTTCAAGTCCCCGAGTCTCTGAAGGCGGATTCCCTCTGCTGCCACGCTGGCCCCGCCTTTCAAGACAAAAGCACCTGGCTCGGAGGATGCGAGCTTGGTGTTTCATTATGAGAATATCTCCGAGTTCAAGACGGCTGCAGCCCGCGTACAACGGGGTTTACTGCCGATGCCGCTGTGTCTGGTAAACACCGTTCTGTGAGAGGGATGTGTGTTGCCTCCCCTTTTTTCTTTTGGATAAAAAGAAGGAGAGACAGTCGGCTGTCTGAAGTGTTGGCCTGTATCGCTATTCCTCACGTTATACAGCTTCAGTAATAGCCGCTTTAGCTTGTTACTGCGTTAGCTGGTGGCTATCGATAGCCGGTAAAGGCTAACTGTTAGCCAGTTAGCTGTTAGGCTAAGCCGTTAGCTGGCTACTACGTTAAGGCTAGAACGTTAGCTTGATGCTAAACCGTCAGCCTGGAGTTAGCTGTTAGCTTGTGCTACAACTGTTGGCGCTAGCCATGAGGAAGTAGTGGGCCCTGAGCACTCTGACTACGGCGTCATCTCTGGCAGAAGATGTCGTCGGGCCTGCACCATGACCGGCCGCAGGATGGGGGCGTCGTGCCGGAGCGAGGCTCCAGCCGCCGCTTCTGGCCCCGCCGGTGAGAGGCCTCGTCAACGTGGTGGACCAGCCTGTTGTTGCGGCCATTTCATCCTGCGTTCCGGTGGTCAGGTAGGAGTCCGTAGGACATTACACTATGCCCCACTCTTCCTTCCTCCCCCTCCTGAATGTTTTGGTTAATAAAGATGTCTTTGTTTAACAAAACGTGTGTTACTTCACTGCATTTGGGAGATAAAACGTGTACTATGTGAACTCGCAGCTACAAATGCTGGGGCTGCTTTTTTCTTGCTTGGAGTGTTGTACACTTTTCTTTGAAAATTGTGTTGGTCGCTATTTTGTATAGCTTAGCAGGGTGTAAGTTCTAGCATTTGGCCAAGGCTTATGTCTTTCTCTCTAATTAAAAACAGCATTCTTCTTACGTGAGTAAAATGAACGAGGTTTTTTATTGTATGATGAGAAGATGTGTGTGTGTGTGTGTGTTTCATGTAACGTTTAGGAAACGTAGCTTGAGTCCACAACTGGCTGGGTGTTAGTCTACAGAGTTTTATACAATGGCATGCACATTTCTCTATTCTGATTGGCTTAAACAGTCAAGTTACACATGGTTATTTGTCATAACCCCCGCTCCTGGTCCCAGACCCCGCCCACAACCGAATTACAATCACTCCGCCGTTAGTGGATTTAGAAATGCAAGCAAGATGGTGGACAATAATCGTTACGAATAGATGTTGCTACGGTCATAACGACTAAATCAAAAACGATTCTGTCACGGCGAATGTGTTAGTTTCTTACACAATGTTGGATTATGTAATTGGTGGGTCATGAGTCATTGTGGAACAAAATAAATATTGCGCGAATTGATTGATTGCTTGATTGATTGCAAATTTTATTAATGTCCGCCTTGTTTCAAACTGGTTAAGCTTAGGCCCTCTTTCGAAGTTGCCCTCTTTCGAAGTCGGTTATGCTTAGAGTTTATCTTTAGAGCAGGGCGATAGACCACCAGCCCTGGCTGATTCCAAACTCTAAGCATAACCAACTTTGAAAGAGGGCGACATCGAAAGAGGGCCTAATCTTAAAGGAAAACTCCAACATTTTGGGAAATTCGCTTATTTAACATCTTCCCTGGAGTTAGACAAGAAGATACATACCTTTTTTGTCTCTGTGCGTGCATTTAGCTTTGGGAACAGTCGCTCCGTTAGCGTAGCTTAGCTTCATCACTGGAAGTGAGGGAGGACAGTAGCCTGACGTTCCCTACAGGTTTGTTGATATTCTCAGTCCTTCAAAGGATCCGAACCAATTGAAGTTTATGGATACCATGACTTAAAATCCTCTTACCTTGACGATTAAAAGCCTCCCCAATTTAGAAAACAGTAATCCAGTGGCTGGTATTGATAATATAATACTAACTGCTGCACGCTCGGAGCTAACCGGAGCTAACACAGAACAGGATGGTAAAGCAAATATAATGACATATTTTCTGGGGTTTTCAAAATAAAAGTGCAATGTTTATAGCAGCGGAAAATGTTTATTTTGCACATTATCTAACGTTAACACGAACCTAAACTAACTTTAGGTTAGTTGTAACGTTAGTTTAGGTTTGTGTTAACGTTAGATAATGTACAAAATAAACGTTTTCCGCTGCTATAAACGTTGCACTTTTATTTTGAAAACCCCAGAAAGGAAGTCATTATATTTGCTTTACCATCCTGTTCTGTGTTAGCTCCGGTTAGCTCCGAGCGTCCAGTAGTTAGTTGTATATTATCAATACCAGCCATTGGATTACTGTTTTCTAAATTGGGGAGGCTTTTAATCGTCAAGGTAAGAGGATTTTAAGTCATGGTATCCATAAACTTCAATCGGTTCGGATCCTTTGAAGGAATGAGAATATCAACATACCTGTAGGGAACGTCAGGCTACTGTCCTCCCTCACTTCCAGTGATGAAGCTAAGCTATGCTAACGGAGCGACTGTTCCCAAAGCTAAATGCACGCACAGAGACAAAAAAGGTATGTATCTTCTTGTCTAACTCCAGGGAAGATGTTAAATAAGCTAATTTCCCAAAATGTTGGAGTTTTCCTTTAACCAGTTTGAAACAAGGCAGACATTAATACAATTTGCAATCAATCAATCAATCAATCAATCAATCAATTCAATAATCCACGCTCACTTAAAACAGCACACCTCCCAGCTGCTTCTATAGAAAGTAGGTAAACATTTTCTTTACCTCCTATAGGGCAAAGACAACAATTTTTTTTACCTACTTTCTATAGAAGCATCTAAGAATGAAGTTCTATAGAAAGTAGGTTCAAAAAAATTTAAAAAGAGAGGTTGAATGTGTTAGTGAGAACAGTTGGATGTGTTAGTGACAACAGTTGGATGTTTTAGGCTGCGGTTACACTAGGGCCATTTCATTTAGTTTCATTTAGCTTTTGAGAACGCTGCGTATTGGCAGGCAACTAAGAGTTAAGTTAGACGTCGTTTTGTCACGTCTACTATATACATGTAGTACAATGCCAAAGCAGTAGGTGGCGATGAAGTTCAAACATGAAGGCCATTTTCAACCAATCAGAAAAGGTTGAACGCGTCACTCCACATCCTGCTCAAAATCTCAGAGAGCCACCATCTTTATACCTCGCATGAGCCATTTAGCTACATAGCATTTATTTTTCAGCAAGAAATAAAGTGCAATAAACAAAAACGGATACATTCACTGTGTGTTCTGCCTCATTTGTTGATGATTTGTTGATGAAACAAAACTAACATCAACACAATTGACCACCAAGAGCGGAGTTTAGTCTCACAAAAATATCGCCGATTTTGTTAGCTTATGTGCTAACGTGATTGGGATATGCCATTATAACAGTATAGCATTGTGGCTAGCAGCTTGGTAACGATAATGCTAGCAGAATTAATGGATGTAAACTTTATTTAACAGATTGCAGAATGGGTACAATACAATACGGCTCAATACAAACAATTGTTAAGGGAATGCAGACTGTTGTAGCTTGGACTGGGCTCCTTATAACAATAACTTGACAACACATGGTAGCCGCAGCTACTTGGGACAGCTTTGCTGTAAACACTGGAAATAACCCTGCAGGTCTCTACTGCGCATGGGCATTGGGCAGAACGGCTCCGTATCCGGCTTGCACAGATTACATGGCACCATCCGTATTGGCGAGTTTCCAAAACGAAAACACCTTTTCGTTTTCCTGCCAAAACTGTGTTTCTTTTTAACTTGGACATGCAAACGTAATCATTCAGCAACAAAACGTTGCTGTTTTAGCCCAGTGTAACCATGGCCTAAGTGAGAGACAGTTGGATGTGTTACTGAGAACAGTTGGATGTGTTAGCGAGAACAGTTGGATGTGTTAGTGAGAGACAGTTGGATGTGTTACTGAGAACAGTTGGATGTGTTAGTGAGAACAGTTGGATGTGTTAGTGAGAGACAGTTGCACTTCCGAGCTGCTTCCACACGGAGGCAACTTCTCTCTTTTTTTTTTTGGGAACTACTTTTTCTGTGGATGGTTTTGTCAATAAATCTTCAATTAATGTGTGTTTATTGTATAGCAATAAGGTTGGATGACATCGGCCATTGTATAAAAGCATTACATCACACGACAGAGTGTGTTATAGAAATTAGATCATGCCTATGGGGGTCTAACGACCCATAGGGATGATCTAATTTCTATAACCCATTCTGTCTCGTGATGTAATGCTTAAGTACATAGTGGCATATGACCAAGGGCCTTGAGTCCCTCTCTTTAGCTTGATATTTTTTCTTTGCTTAAGGGTAATGATAAAAATAACGGGTGGCAAGTTTTCACACATAAGCCAGAGCTGTGGATAAAGCCAGTTTTTTACACAAACAAGGTTATCGGCTGTGGCTGGCGTGCATGATGTAAAGCTTTTACTCTATAGGTAAGTATGTGCTTCAGCTGGCGCGCCATGCACCTGGTGTCACGGCTCTGCTTTCTTTTGGCGTCGTATCAGGGGTGAGGTGGTGAGGGGGTGGGTAAAATAAACCTCTCCCCTCCCGGATATAGTTGTATCCTTATGAAACTGATTGGCCGAGAGGTTGTGCCTTTCTACCTATCAGTCTCCCTGTCAAGGGCGTTCTCTCTCGTCACAGGGGGGGGGGGGGGGGGGGGATTTTCCTGTCTCTCACACCAAATCAGGATAGGTGGGACACGGGTTTCCCCCGGCCATTTGAAAACATCACAGGCGCTTTTTCTTGCTGGCCAAGAGACATGTCCGTGAGTTACAGGGCCTGTGCTACAGACCGCTGTCATTGTAAAGGATAGGTGATGCAATGCAGTAGAGACAATTTATCTTCTACTCTGCTCCCTACCAGTAGTGTATATTGGGTCAGAGCCTCCTCCTCAGGGAGTTTCAGAGTCTCCTATGCAGGGAGTTCAGAGCCTCCTCTGAGTTTCAGAACCTCCCTCTCAGTGTGAGAGCCTCCTCAGAGTTTTCAGAGTCTCCTCCTCAGAGAGTCTTGGTCCAATTGTTACATGAACCTTTTTCAATTATTTGTACTCACGTTGTGGTCTCTCTGGGAGAATCGCTGTCTTCTCCTCTTACATGATGAGCCGAATTGACGCAGGTTTTTATTCCCAGGCTCGAGAGGCCATTGAAGCACAAGCACGTTTTCTTATTGGCCAAGAGACATGTCCGTGAGTTACAGGGCCTGTGCTACAGACCACTGTCATTGTAAAGGATAGGTGGTGCAATGTAGTAGGGACAATTGTCTTCTACTCTGCTCCCTACCAGTAGTGTATATTGGGTCAGAGCCTCCTCCTCAGGGAGTTCAGAGCCTCCTCCTCAGGGAGTTTCAGAGCCTCCTCTGAGTTTCAGAACCTCCCTCTCAGTGAGGGAGCCTCCTCAGAGTTTTCAGAGCCTCCTCCTCAGAGAGTCGTGGTCCAATGTGTTACACGAACCTTTTTCAATTGTTTACTCACGTTGAGGTCTCTCTGGGAAGACCGCTGTCTTCCCCTCTTACATAAGGAGCAGAATTGACGCGGTTGTTATTCCTAGGCTCATCATGTGAGGACCTGTGTCTGTGTCTTGTAGACCGGCTCCCTGCTGCCCGTCCCAGACAGCAAGGGGAAACGTTGTGAGGCTCTTTCTTGTTAGAAATTCGCTGTCACTGTTCTCGGGTTCTTTGTGCGCATTGCCGGCGCGCCTTGGTTGCCCAACATCATAAAAACGGCATTTTTTTATGCTGGCGGCTGGGAAGGAGATTTTTTGTCTCTACCGAGCGCCAGTGCACTAGGTTAGACTCGACGGCTCACGTACATCTCCGGGGGTAGATCAAACATTGGCATGGGGGGTTCACGCCTTTGGGTGGGCCACCAAGAGCAGTGCGTTTGCGTACTGACCATCTTGGTGGCGCCCTCTGTGATGTTTTGGATCGACACGCATACCTACCCCCCTCTTAGGACTGGGGGCGGCGGCATGACTAGGACATGGGACTGGTTCTGGTCACGCCGGACCGGAGCAGTTTAACCTGTTGCCCGCCGGGGCGCAGATCTGCAGTTCTGGTACCCCGAAGGACTTTGTGCTTTTCCGGGGGGAAAATGCCAGGTCGGGCCGGACGTCACAGGGATTGATGTCATGAATGTGTGTGTCATATGGATAATAATAATAATAATAGATTAAATTTGTACCGCACTTTATATTTGTGAGAATCTCAATGTGCTACAGGAGATAAAGATAAAAAGTGAAATGAATAAAACAATTAAAATGAATAAAACAACCAATGAAATGGAATAACATAAAAGTCAAATTAAATTAAATTATAATAAAATGAATAGAAGTAAAAAGAAAAGTAAAGGAAAAATTCAGGCCTTGTTAAAAAGAAATGTTTTTAGGCCCCTTTTAGAAGCCTCGACGGATTGTGGTGCTCTCAGGTGGATGGGGAGAGCATTCCATAGTCTGGGTGCGGCAGAGCAGAAGGCTCGATCGCCCATGGTGTGCAGCTTAGTCCTGGGGGCTTTGAGGACGTAGGCTGTGCTTGAGCGGAGGGAGCGTGAGGAGGACTGGGGGGTGAGGAGTTCCTTGAGGTAGGCAGGGGCACCACCGTGTACGCACTGGTGAGTGAGGAGGGAGACCTTGTACTCAATCCTGTGTTCCACGGGGAGCCAGTGAAGTGATCTGAGGGTGGGGGTGATGTGATCATATTTGCGCACCCTCATCAGGATCCTAGCAGCAACATTCTGGATGGTTTGCAGTTTTTTAATGCTTTTACTAGGGATCCCGATGAGGAGTGCATTGCAATAGTCCAGCCCGGAGGAAACAAAGGCGTGGACAAGTTTCTTGGAATCTGCCAAGGACCCGTTGTTGGTGACAAGGGTGGAGAGGGGAATGTCCTGACCATAGAAGGAGATGGTGGTGATGGTGGATGACCGGAACTGGTGTGGGGTACCGATCAGCATGGCTTGTGTTTTGGAGCTGTTGACCTGGAGAAACCTGTGGTTCATCCACGCCTTAGTCTCCTCCAGGCAAGCGGTCAGTGTGGGGGGTGATGAAGGTGATGATGGTGTAATCCGGATATACAGCTGGGTGTCGTCAGCGTAACAATGAAACGACACACCGTGCCGGCTGATGATGCGGCAGAGGGGGAGCATGTATAGGGTGAACAGCAGGGGGCCGATGACGGATCCCTGGGGGACACTGCAGATGACGGGGTGGTTGGAGGATGTTGCGCCTCCAAGGGAGACACACTCAGTCCGACCAGCCAAGAGGGATGCCACCACAAGTTGCCCTTAACAGTGATGTGCTTTGGTCCATACTGTGTTGTACCTTTGCACTATGTTAGGGGGCTTGGTCCTTCTCCATTTGTTTCACCCCTCCCTCCCTGCTAAGCCGGGAATGGGAGGGGGCTATCGGGGAGGTTGCCCTGTCAACTCCTCTATGCATCCCTGTGTAGGTCCCGGTCGGCCAGGCCCAGGTCGGTCTGCCAGGCCCAGGTCGGGCCTTGCCCTCCATGACCCGTTGGCCTGGGTTAACCCTTTTGAAACCTGAAACGCTTGAACTGCTTGTATATCCTGTGTATACGCGCAGTTATGTTTCTGGGGTTTCTTAGTGGGTTAAGGGAGCAACCGCCTCATGTTAACATAAACATAGGGGGGTGGTTGGCTCCCCGGTGTGTTGGTAGCAGAGTCGACTCTCGGGTTGAGGCCGGGCCTGACCCCGTCTGCCCAAGAGTATGCCCCTGCATCTTTCATGACGTCTGCCAATTGTGTCAGCCTCTTTCTCTGAGCCTCTACCCCGCGGAATTAATAAATTGGCAGGGTCAGGGTTAGTGGAGATTGTGACATGGTGCATAGCATACCGGAACACCCTTTCCGCCGGGATGCTGTTCTTACAGTAAGCCCCTTAGGCGCCGGTCTAGTCCGCAGTGCTCCGGGCGCAGGTCGAGTTCTACTTTTGGACCTGTCGGCCTGGATTGAGGGATCAACCTCCTTGGAGGGTTGTCTCCCTGGCGCGCTGGCTGGTCCCACGTTATTGTGGGGGGGGGAGCCTCCTTGGGAGCGCTTCGGAGCGCTTCGGGAGCCTTCACCTGGTTTAGGCCCTGTCTGATACGCTGGCGATGTGGGGGGTGGTGTCACCAGTGACCGTCTGGTGGGGTCTCGATGCCACGGCCTCATAGACCTCACCAGGCCCCTTTTTTCAGGGGGTCCTAGCCCCGGGGTGGCCTGAGGCTGGGACCTCCTCCGCGCTCCGCTGCTACGGCCTTGCCGCAGGGTTGGGGTTTTGACTCCGACACCACGATGTTGGGGGCTGTGACGGGGGTTTTGCTCACGTAGGACCCCACGGTCTTCCGTTTCGGCTGTGAAAGACTGGGGAAGGAGCTGTATGGCCATGACCCCGCTTTATAGGAGCAGATGTGGGAGTGGTCAGGCGGATGGGCAGGTCGTAGACGCGGTGAAAGCTTTCATTTAGGATATGATTAAAGGGACAGTTCCAATAGAGCAAAGCGCTCGCTATTACTCATATAACTAGGGTTATAGAATAACCTTTGTTTTGAAGGCTGGTGCTCAGTGGGAAACCAGGTGGTTTATTAATAACAACCACAGAAATCTTTAAGAACTTATTTCTTTCATGCTTCTAAAGCTTTTAAGCTTCTAACATGCATGTAGATTGCGTTTTTCTTTTTTGATCCACTTTTTCTCCCATTTTTCCATATTTTTCTCCCATCCCAATTTCGTATCATCCAATTCAACCCTCCCCTGTCACGAACGCTGTTTCTTGCCTCCCACAAGCCGGCTGCAATGTGGACTAAGTCATACATAGCACAAGTCCCCTCCGGTACTTGAGGTAACAGCAGTCACATCTTTTCACCTGCGCAGCTCGATCTCTCAGTGTCGAGGAGTAACGCGTGGGAGGCTCACGCTGCCCCCGACACTTCCTGATTCTACTGCGCAGGCGCACCAACCGACTTGTAGGAGTCGCTTGTTCACAACGTTCGATCCCCACCCTTCAGTTTTCCCTCCCCGTAATACGGCCAATGTGTATTACTGCGGACGACCAGCCAAACTGAAAAACAATGTGGAGAGCTGGATTCGAACACGCGAATCCTAGCGTCTCCACACTGGTGGCGAGTGCCTTGCCCACTACACCACCTAGCCGCCGCATGTAGATTGCGTTCTATCTCTCCTCCTGTTGTTGCTATTGAGATCTGCAAAAACCCCTATCCTCACACACACACACACACACACACACACACACACACACACACACACACACACACACACACACACACACACACACACACACACACACACACACACACATCTACACTTTTATTTAATAATTTGTTTTAAATGGGGCTTTAAACATGTGGC
>NC_140166.1:157725717-158040717 GCF_963971535.1 Notolepis coatsorum
AACATTAGACAACGCCTCATGTATTAAACTAAAGTCAATCGTTTAATGGGTCATTTTGTTTAATGATTCAGTGATGTTGAAAGAAGAGCTGTTGAGGCTCTGCAAGTGAGAGCTGAGGAGTTGTGTTGACACAGGTCCGCGAGGGGAGGGGGAGGGGCAATGCCGCAGCAGCGTGTGTGTGCGCGTGTCAACAAGGAGAGAAGACTGCGAGAATGCCAGCTGGTATCGATAGTGCAGAAAGTATCGATATTGCAGGAAATGAGTATTGAAACTGTTTTAAATATTCAGAATCGATATGTATAGAAAAATCGATATTTTTGACAACACTAGTGGGTTATATTAACATTAGTACAATTAATTTTTGGTTAATAACTAGTAGTTGTATTTAGTCCCTGCCAGGCTTTCCTTGTAAAAAAATGATTCTGCTCTATCTTTAAATGCTTTTAAGAGCACAGTAGCACTCTTTTAGTGAACATCAGTGTTTTCAAGGCTATTTATCAAAAAGAACACAAAAAAACCTGGCAAACCCACATATAGCTCTTCAAAAGGATTCTGGTCTGTCTTTATACGCAGCCTTCCAATCCTTAATTTAGCTTGTATTGTTTGGTTTTTCTGCACTCTCCTTTCATCTCTCTTCCTGTAGTTAAATATGCAGATGACACAGCTCTTGTGGCCTCCCTGCCACGTGACAATTAGATAATGATAATAATAAGTATAATAATGATTACATTTATGATAATACACTGTATTCATAGAACACTTTTCAACAAGGGCGGTTAGGTGGCGTAGCGGAGATTGCGTTCGTCACCAACCCCGAAGCTGTGAGCCAACCCCGAAGCTGTGAGCTGGATTCGCCTGTTCGAATCCAGCTGACAGCTCCGGGGTTGTCACCAGCTTGGCTGGCCGTTCACACTAATACAATTGGCTGTATTAGAGGGTGGGAGAAGCTGGCGGGGTGGGTCCGGGTCGTTGTAAACAGCGACTCCTACAGTTCGGTCGGGGCGCCTGCTAAGCGCGGATAGGACCTGAGTGGGATAGTGTGATCCTTCCACACGCTACCGCTACGCCCTCTCACGGAGGATCCGCGCTGCCAGGTGAAAAAGAAGCGGTTGATTGGCTGGACGTGTGTCGGAGGAAGCACGTGATAGCCTCCACTCTCCCAGATGATCTGACTGTGGGGGGTAAGTGCGCAGCGACCAGGAAGGGATTGGGAATTGGCAATACGACTAACATTGGGATGGGAGAAAATCGGAGGAAAATGGAGGGGGAAAAAGATCAAAAAAAAAAAATAATAACACTTTTCAACAGTTAGCAAAGTGCTTCACCTCATTAAATGATCTGTATGTACTCTGTCTTCCAGGGCCCTGTAGGAGCACAGTAGCACTCTTTTTGAAGAATAACACCTTGTAGAGTTTTTCAAGGCTGCTTCTCAAAGAGCCAAACCCACATATACTGTAGCCCTTCATTTCAGTTCACACTGTCACCCTTACCATTCGCAACAGAGCTCATTGAAAGTCAGATTTGCCCTCTCTCTTCACCTTGTGTTTTGGCAATTTGCCACAGTCACACAGAATCTCCCTTGTGTATTCATGTATTTAAAGCAGCACAGCCTTTTTAGTTGACATTGTTAACGTGCATGTTAATATTATGCGTAGCCATGCATTGATATTTTCGGCATATTTTTTTTTAAGTCAGAACTGGTGCACTGTGGCAGCAATGATGTGTGTCTTTCTGATTGTCATTGGGAACACACAGCCAGCGCACACCTAGGGGCGACAGTGGCTCGGGAGGTAGAGCAGTCGTCTGGTAATCCGGAGGTTCGATTCCCGCTCGTCCCAGGCAGCATGTCGAAGTGTCCTTAACACTTAACCCCTTGCATGGTTGCCTCCATCGTTGGTGTGTGAATGTGTGAGTAAATGGGGGAGTAAATGGATGAATGTGAGGAACAAAATGTTAAAGCTCTTTGGATAAAAGCTCTACATAAATGCACCATTTACCATTTACACCTGCAGCGCTTTTATTTTAGTAATATCAGCAAATGAGGTTGATCAAAGACCAATGCTTTGATCTCATCGAATTGTTCTATATTAATAATGATTGTGTATATGTGTGGCGACATCGGCTCAGGAGGCATAGATCGGTCGTCTTGTAGGAGATCAGAAGGTTCCTGGTTCGGAGCAGCCGGGTGGCGCAGTGTGCAAGGCGCTCGCCACCAACGCAGGAGATACTGGTATCGAGCCCAGCTCTCTGCGTTGCTTCCGGCTTGGCCGGCCATCGTACTAACACAATTGGCAGTGTTAGAGGGTGGGAAAGCCGGTGGGTGGGTCCTGGTCGTTGTAAAAACAGCGACTCCTACAGTTAAGTCAGGGCGCCTGCTCAGCGAGGAAAGGATCTAAGGGGGGTAGTGTGATCCTTCCACACGTTACACCCTCTCATTGAGAGTCCGCGCTGCCAGGTGAAAAGAAGCGGTTGATTGGCTACACATGTGTCGGAGGAAGCATGTGGTAGCCTCCACTCTCCCAGACCGACTGTGGGGGGTAAGTGCGCAGCGACCAGGAAGGGGATTGGGAATTGGCATAACGACTAACATTGGGATGGGAGAAAAACAGAGGAAAAATGGAGGGGGGAAAAGATAATAAAATAAAAATCAAAAAAATCAAAAAGAAGGTTCCTGGTTCGATTCCGGCTACTCCCAGCGGTGTGTCGAAGTGTCCTTGAGCGAGACACTTAACTCCCTAACTTCTCCCGGTGAGCAGGTTTGCACTTTGCATGGTGTGAATTTTGCTCTGCTGTCGTGTGAATGTGAGTGCTTTGGATAAAAGCGCTATCTATATAAATGCAGTCCATTTATGAGCCATGAACCACGTTTCTCAGTTTACCTTTCAGCCCTTCTCTCCTCTCTCTGATGTAGTTGAAGCCTTGTGAGCCACTGATACCAGGGGTTCAAGACTGTCTGATCCATTTATCACAGAGCAATTATCGCAAATATTATAGCTTTCTATCACAACCGGCATATTTGCTAGTGTTTGGAAGTCGGCCCATGTAACTCCATTATATAAAAGAGGTAATTCTGTTCAGAATGAGTGCCTGTTCAGAATGAGTGCCGGTTCAGAATGAGTGCCCCTTCGGAATGTGCCAATTGTTTGGCTCCTGGTATCGCTTCATGTAGAGTTGTCGGGGGCGTGCCCGTTCAGATTGGGCCGATTGCTTGGCCCCCAGAAGTGCTGCTTGCAGAATTGTGGAGACCCATGGTATGACTGCTTGCAGAGTTGTGGAGACCAGTGGTATGGCTCCTTGCAGCATTGTGGAGACCAGTGGTATGGCTGCTTGCAACATTGTGGAGACCAGTGGCTTGGCTGCTTGCAGCGTTGTGGAGACCAGTGGTATGGCTGCTTGCAGCGTTGTGGAGACCAGTGGTATGGCTGCTTGCAGTGTTGTGGAGACCTGTGGTATGGCTGCTTGCAGCATTGTGGAGACCCATGGTATGGCTGCTTGCAGCGTTGTGGAGACCTGTGGAATGGCTGCTTGCAGCATTGTGGAGACCTGTGGTATGGTATTTGTTTATCTATAAAGCCCTTGTTGGAAATCTTACATCGCAATGATGCTGGATTGGAACTTTGGATCCTATCTTACTTGCTCATATGACTTGCTTATGCTTAAAAGTCCCCTGAGCAGCAAAATGTATACTCGAACGTCAAAGTGGTACCGATGCTTCACCAAGGGTAGCGCCGCTAGCACCCAAAGCCATGGCAAGACCTACAGTATGTGCAGCTGGCCAACATTTTTACTGGGCATCCTAACAACATGTAGGGATACTGGTCGGATAGAGGAGGACAGCCCACACAGAAGTCTAATTCGGTCTTCACCTCTTAACCTATTGGTAAACAAACGTATTGTTGAAAATATACACTATGACTGCTGTTTTGACAGGATTAGGGTATTTCCTATTGGCAAAAAAAAAGAAAAAGAAAAAACGCAACTTTTATTCATACAGTCTGTAGACATGGATTTATGACGTGATGACATCTGCGGTCCGCCGATGGACCGCTCGGGCTAAAGAGGTTAATCTTAAGAATGGCGTCAAGAAACACGTGAGTCATGCCATGCTTTTAGAAACACACCAGATGACTAGCTTCTTGAAGTCACAATTCTGATAAACCATTCACTATTGGAGTCATTAGGAACCTCCTCCCAGAGTGCTGTATCAAGACCAAGAGTATTTATGTGCCTTTATATGCCTTATGAGTATTTATGGGCCTTTCCTACCAATACCATAGCTCTGTGGCCACTTTGTCATTGTATGAGTATCACCTGTTATTGCATTACAATCAGAAGTCAGCCCACATCAGCCCTTCTCTATCAGCCCATGTTAGGCCTTCTCATTCAGCCCATGTCACCCCTTCTCATTCAGCCCACGTCACCCCTTCTCATTCAGCCCACGTCACCCCTTCTCATTCAGCCCACGTCACCCCACTTCTCAAAGAGCTGCACAGGATTCACATTGCAGCCCAGATCAGCTTCAAGGTTCTTGACCCTCAAGACCCCTCAAATCAAAACAACCTCAAAATGACCAAATATCAACATGTTGGGGGTGCAACAGTGGCTCAGGAGATAGAGCAGTCATCTGGTAATCAGAAGGTTCTATTCCTGCTCCTCCCGGCAGCGTGCCAAAGTATCCTTGCGCAATACACTTAACCCCCTAACTGCTCCCGTTGAGCAGGTCGGCACCTTGCAAGGTCGGCACCTTGCATGGTCGCCACCGCCGTCAGTGTGTGAATGCGTGAGTGAATTGGTGAATGTGAGGCATTAATTGAAAAGAGCTTTGGATAAAAGCTGCTATATAAATGCAGTCCATTTACCATTTACATAATTGGTATGATTATCTAGAAATGAGCCAACATCCGACTGATTTTGAGCATGCCACAAATAATTGTGAATGTCAAAGACTAGGGCAGATTTCCAATCAGGAGGAAAGACAGATAGCTCAAGAGACAAGTTGAATAGCCGCGTGATGGGTGCGGCGATGACATGGGCAGCAGCTTTTAAAAACATAGGTTCGAGACCATCAGAGCCAGCCGACTTGTTTGAATCCAGCTTGGTGAGCTCCTCAAAAACCTCTGAGCTCAGAAAGGGTGGGAGAAGGAGGCTGAGATGAGGCAGTGATGGGGGGCATAGCCAGGGGTGTAAAGTACTTGTGTAATTGTACTTTGTTACAATACTTAAGTACTGTTTTTGGGGATTTGTACTTTACTTGAGTATTATTAGGTTTGTATACTTGTACTTTTACTCAATTAGGCCTACATTTCAGAGAAAAAAAAACGACTTTTTACTTCTTACATTTAAAATGCATACCTACAAAGTACAAATCTCCCAGGTCCAACCATTTTAATTAGTATATTAGTTTCTCTGGCCAAACTAAGGTTAACGTTATTAATCCTGCAGCCGCACATCAATGGAAAATTAACCCGCCCATACCCATGCTGATTGGTTCTTGTGCAAGACTAGAAAGTGGGGATCTTTGATTAAACACCTGCTATCAGGGGGGCGGTCAGGTGGCGTAGCGGAGATTGCGCTCGTCACCAACGCAGGAGATGCTGGGTTCGAGCCCAGCTCTCGGTGACGGCGTTGCTACCAGCTTGGCTGGTCGTTCATACTAATACAATTGGCAGTATTAGGGGGTGGGAAGCTGGTGGGTGGGAATCTGGCGTTGTGGACAGCAGGTCAGGTCTCTGCGCTTGCTCAGCGGGGGCAGGACTTGGTGGAGATAGCGTGCCCTCCCACGCGTTACACTTCACCAATGAGAGTCCTCGCTGCCAAGTGAAAAGACGTCACTGGCAGTCGCCGCACGTATCGGAGGAAGCGTGCGGTCGGCTTTGGGACGCCCTTGTACCGACTCGTAGGAGAACATGCATACAGCAGCCAGGTAGGGGAGGGGGGGAATTGGCACGGCGACTAAATTGGGACGGGGAGAAAAACGGAAAATTGGAGAAAGAGAAATAAAAAAATTAAAAAACACCTGCTATCAGAAGAATAGACAGTCAGAAAAAAAGTTTTTACTTTTACTTTTAGTACATTTAAAAGTAGAAACTTTTTTTTAACTTTTGCTCAAGTGTGTTTTTAGCTATAGATACTCTGACTTTTACTTGAGTAAGATTTTGAGACGGTACCCATACTATCACTTAAGTATCATTTCTGGGTACTTTTTACACAGCAGAGAAGACATCGGCGGAGTGGACAAAATGATGATGAAAAGTGATGCCAAGCGAGATTTATCCGACAACAGTGTCATCGAAAGTCATCATTTGAACACAGAAATCAATTACAATATTTTTTTTTATAGATTTGAATGACAGAAATCCATTACAATCCTTTTGAAATTGTCTTTATTAAAAGAAAATCATAGATTTTAATGACAGAAATCTATAAATTCTCTGCTCATTTTATACCTATTTGTGATGCGTCTATCACTGCTATGAAGCACTTTGGGCTGCAATTATTGTATGAAAGGTGCTCTACAAATAAAGTTTATTATTATTATTATTATTATTATTATTATTATTATTATTATTATTATTATTATTATTATTATTATTATTATTATTATTATTATTATTATTATTATTATATTATTATTATTATTATTATTATTATTATTATTATTATTATTATTATTATTATTATTATTATTATTATTATTATTATTATTATTATTATTATTATTATTATTATTATTATATTTATCTATATATATTTATATTTTATATTATACATTATATGATATGTGTTGTTTGTACGAGCAAACACCAAGATAAATTCCTCGTATAAAAAGTACATAGCAATAAATATTCCGATTCTGATGAGTCACAGAGTGCCTGACTGCAAGTACACTGGCTGTCCAAAGAACATCAAAATGGACTTCAAATTTACTGAACACAAGGTGTCCACATGTCCAATGTCTCTCCCACAGTTTCTATCAACGCTTATTTTCCAACTAAGTACGCCCCCCTCCCCCCTTTCCAATTCATTTTTGCTGCCTGGACCTATTTGTAATCTTCATCTCACAGCTGTGTAGTGTCAAAGTGAGTTTTTCTGTGTCCATTAAGCTTTTAATGCCCAGGAAACAATCCTTTATGTAGCTGCAGTGTTCCCTTCGCTGTATGTTACCCGTGACTCCCCCCCCCCCTCTCTCTGCTGGCCAGCTCCCCCCGCTGTGATTCACCAAGAATGAAAGCTGTTGACTTAACAGGCTATTCCGATGTCTCTAAAAGAGTCCAAAAGGCACCTTGGAATTGACAAAAAGGAACATTTGCTCCCCAAAAACCACTATATAATGTTATGCTTGCAGTGAGCGGAACATTCTTGAGTCTGGGGGAAATGCAAAGTCTCAAGTCTTATACATCATGAATCAGGGGAGGTGACCCTTTATTTGTGCAAAAAAACACCCAACACATGTGTAGCCTCAGCACAGAGTAAATCCCTCACTGTAAACCCGCATGTTCAAAATAATTAATTAGATTGAGTAGGGTATACTCAATATTCTATGAAAGTTCTACTAACTTGAATGTCTTGAGTTTGTGTGACGTGTTCTTATGTTTTGAGTAAATAAAACTCATAGTTTTTGATTGACTTGGAACTATTCACTTATTAATAGGGATGTCCCGATCACCTTTTTTTGCTCCCGATCCGATCTACCGATCCTGATCTTTCCCGATCCGATCAATAAAAAAAAAAAAAAAAAAAAAAAATTATATTTATTTTTATCTTAATTTCTCACATTACATTCACCCTGAATGTTGACGTTATCCAGGTGAAAAGTTAACTTCATTCAAGCGAGGCATTTGCAATCCTTGACATAAATCATTTGATGTATAATTAAATCAAAGGAAATGTGTTTGGGTCTGAGTGTGGCTGGTCTGCCATTCTACAGCTGGATACTATTGGTTTGTTTTGGCAAAATTCTTCTGCTCTGTGACTGTGACAATAAATAAATAAATGATGATATGCAATTTAAAACAAAAAACTAAGGCCTCAGTATGAGTTTAAGACGTGAACATGGTCATGTTTGTTGAATAAAGCCCCTCTGTTGCCTAAAATAGTCCCTCGAGGGGCGCGAGCGCGGCGGCTCTTGTTATTACATTCACCCTGAGAAATGTGCTTCGCTTCATATGAGAAATATTCAAAGTTTCAATATCTGTTTGCACATTTAGTATACATTCAGTGTTCGACTTACGTAATTATTTGCTCCGTTTTGGTTGGTCTGAAACGCAGACGATAATCCTCAGTCACAGAAAATAATTGACGTTATCCAGCCAGGTGAAAAGTTAACTTCATTCAAGCAAGGCATTGCACCTAACTCCACCTCCTACCTCCCGAGCACAATGTGCTCCAGCCTGCTGCTTCATGAGATGGCAATAACATACATAGAGCAATGGCGCCATCGTCTGTAAAAACCAGGTGACTGCACGTCAGATAAAAAAAATGCAATCAATGTTTTTGTTATTCTTTTATTTAACAGTATCCAACAGGATTCACTTATTGCAGCACAAACAAAATAAATATAAAGCTTATAGTTATATATCAGTGGTGCACCACAAAATAAAATAACCATGTAAAACAAATATTGTGCAGAATTAAGAATAGTGCAGCAATAACAAAGGTACTGGGCCCCGTTCCCCGTACCTGGCTAACTGAGTTAGCCGGATAATTTTCAGCATAACTTGACTTAAGGCAGACATTTCCGTTCCCCGACGTCGGATTTTCTAAATCGCCATGGTAACAGATCAGAACGTTTTAACCTGGTCGAGGGCAGGGTTTAGTTCAGTTAGCTGGATAACCTGCATGGCCACACCCTCGCAAAGAAATGACAGCTCCCTTCCTGAAATATTTCTCACAGTCTAGATCCCATTATACCATTCTGAATTATGTTTTTGTGCTTCGTTTGAAATGTAAAATAATAGGTCTGCAGTAACGCTGATAATAAATCATATTCAGCCTATGAATTTACGTTGTCCTATTATGCACGTCATATTTATACGGATACGGTGCTCGCGACACACACAGTTATTTTAATAACGGACTAAACAGATCATTGCAAATGTGAATCCCGCAGGGATATTTTTAATGAATGAAACCTATCGGGCATTTGGCTCTGATTAGTTTCATATTCTTTGCTGTGTATTTGCTTAACGGAGCGCCCGGATTGTGTTTCATTCAAGCTGAAGCGTCTATGCGCGGATTGTGGATATGAATTAATTGTATCACTGTCACTGTGACAGTGTCACACGTTATTGTGATATTGTACCTGGGTTTAAAATATATGAGGAGATGCGCTGTTTGATGGATTTGATGACGTGACGTGACTTGATAAATTGAATGAGCCTTTGACGTTTTGATGAATGAATTTGAGAAAATGCATTTCAAGCACTGTTATCTGATGATGAACATGAGGTGTCACTGGTATAAACTGAAGGTTAATCAATTCAATGCATGTATGGATAATATTTGTTATGGTTTGTAACCGACCCCAATCGCACAACACAAGACAGGTATGAGTGTAAGCCAAAACAGGGCAAATATTTATTATAGAACAAAAAGCGGCACAGTCCCTTTAAGGGAGAACACAAAAACACTAGAGACAAGGAAATCTGGAAAATGCGGCACTGTGCCTTTAAGAGGCGAACAGGCTAAGGGACTAAGGCTAAGGGCCAGGGCTAAGGACCAGGGCTAAGTGTCAGGGCCAGGACCAGGGGCACTGGAGAGGGGGACAGGGACAGAGGCCCGGAGAGGCGGGCTGGAGACAGGGACAGAGAACAGGGTTAAGGCCTTGGACAGGGCGAGGGCCAGAGCTGCTTACAGGGATGAGGACAGGGTTCCGACGGCGGAGGCCGGGCACGGGGACAGGGGCCCGACGGCGGAGGCCTGGCACGGGAACAGGGGCCCGACGGCGGAGGCCTGGCACGGGGACAGGGGCCCGACGGCGGGGGCCTGGCACGGGGACAGGGGCCCGACGGCGGAGGCCTGGCACGGGGACAGGGGCCCGACAGCGGGGGCCTGGCACAGGGACAGGGGCCCGACAGCGGGGGCCGGGCACGGAGACAGGGGCCCGAAAGCGGGGGCCGGGCACGGAGACAGGGGCCCGACGGCGGAGGCCTGTCACGGGGACAGGGGCCCGACGGCGGAGGCCTGGTACGGAGACAGGGGCCCGACAGCGGAGGCCGGGGGGAAGAGGCGCCATCCTCCCGTGGGAATAGGGAGCGATGACGCGCCGGCTTGACGTCTGGAGTGGGAACACTGGAAAACCTCCCGTAGAGAATTAGAGAGCGAAGACGGTGTCCCACTCCAGGCACGGAGATCCTCTTCCTCCTCCTCGGGTGCTGCAGACGGGCAGCGCAGAACACAGGGGTCCCAGGGGACCGGGGCGAAGAGACGCATCCTCCCGTGGAAATAGGGAGCGATGTGCGCCGGCTTGACGTCTGGAGTGGGAACACCACTCCAGGCCTGGCACGGAGATCCTCCTCGGATGCTGCAGACGGGCAGCGCAGAACACAGGGGTCCCAGGGGACCGGGGCGAAGAGACGCATCCTCCCGTGGAAATAGGGAGCGATGCGCGCCGGCTTGACGTCTGGAGTGGGAACACTGGAAAACCTCCCGTAGAGAATTAGAGAGCGAAGACGGTGTCCCACTCCAGGCAAACGGCGACAGGTGGTGATGGCTGGCAAGTCGTCTCACGCCGGAGACGCGGCAGGAGATGGTAACGTACAGGATGGTAACCGTACAGAACTCCATGAACACAGAGTGAACATAGATACAGATACAGAACGACCCGACCAGGACTGGAAGGGAGGTCCAGGTATATAAAGCCCTCTGGGGCGCTAAACACAAACTATGACAGCTGCGTGATGGTAATTGAACAAGAAAGTCCAAGGGTGGGGGCTGGTGAAGAGTAGGAGAGTAAATCATCGCAAGGGTGGGGGCTGGTGAAGGAGAGTAGAAGGCAGGGAAAAGTTCTCACAAGGGTGGGGGCTGGTGAAGTGTAGGAGGCAGGGAAAAGTTCTCACAAGGGTGGGGGCTGGTGAGGTGAGGAGACAGGGAAAAAAGGTCCAGGGAACAGGCGAATCCTCACAATATTTATATAGTACATAATACATAAGCACATACAGTAGGCCTACAGATATCCTCATAATATAATTCGTATCAATTAGATATACTATTTGGGCTTGTTTTTATCCTTATTCTGAAAGAGTTGAACAAATTATTTTCTTTAGCAAGATCTCATTTGATTATTCATTCCATTAAGCCTAGTGCCAGCAGGCACATTTAAAGAAATATAATCTGATTTATTGCGGTAATGAGGGACTTAAAATGAACCTATACATATGCATTTAACTTGTCGGCGAGGCTATTGAGCCGTACTGTATTGTACCCATTCTGTAATCTGTTAATAAAGTTTTAAATCAATCAATCAATCAATCAATGCCGTTAGAAAATCAGGATTTCTGCGATCGACACCTGCTGTCTTTTCAGCTGAGGCGGCCGCGCGCAATTATCCTGAGTCTCAAGTCTGGTTCAAATGAACGAGACTGAATCCACCTTCGAGGAACAGGAAAAGCGCGGATTCAAACATCAGGTTAATTGAATCTGGATAATGGGACTTTTGATCGACTTAGTTGAACCAGGTACGGGGAATAAGGCCCTGGTCTGGTAGTGCAAGTAACAGAGGTAGCTTGACTTTACATTCAGTCATACTCAATGACTCATAAATAATAAAATAAAATATAAAAATTGTCTTAGTGCAGAATAATTCTAGTCTAGACTATGAACTAGTCTAGTTTTAAAATGAAATTAACAGCAGCAGCTCAATGAAACGTGAAAAACAACATGTATATATTCAAATATAAATTGTAAACATGGGATATAAAATTGCAACACACTTTTAAATTTTTTTAAGGGAAGCCTAACCCTTGAAATTTGAATGTACTCTAGACTATGAACTAGTCTAGTTTAAGCAGCAGCTCAATGCAACGTGAAAAACTACGTATTTCACAATTCAAATATAAAATGTAAACATGAGATATAAAATTGCAACACACTTTTACATTTTTTTAAGGGAAGCCTAACCCTTGAAATTTGAATGTACTCTAGACCAGTGGTTCCCTAAGTCGGGGTCGCGACCCAAAGTCTGGCCGCGAGCAGCCACGGGAGGGCCGTGAGATGATTTAAAAAAATAATAATAATAATAAAAAAAGAAAAATGTATTTCTTTTCAGGCCACTGAACTTAGAAGCAGGCCAGGACAGTGTTTCTAGTTGTATTCTAAAATTCTATTCTATTGTATTCTAAAATGTGACTATATGGTTTTATATTAACTTAATAAATAAACAAAAACGAAAAATCTACTTATTTCAACGAACATTTCAAACAAAATAACAGATTATGCACATAAAACGCTGAAAACAACCGAAGCAACAATAGTATTTTAATGAGGCTATTATTATTATCATTATTATTTTGCAACAAGTTAGCCCTCTCATACATAGCACATATAAATGAATAACTAACTTGAACTAACTTAATAGGATTGAAGTGATATTTGGCTTAAAAAATCGGTCGTCTGGCAAAAGAAAAGAAAAAAAAAGCCTGACGATGTGCATTGGGCCGCGGCTCTCTGACGCCTTATTTTCTGGGTCCCGGCCTGAAAAGTTTGGGAACCCCTGCTCTAGACTATGACCTAGTCTAGTTTAAGCAGCAGCTCAATGCAACGTGAAAAACTACGTATTTCACAATTCAAATATAAAATGTAAACATGAGATATAAAATTGCAACACACTTTTACATTTTTTAAGGGAAGCCTAACCCTTGAAATTTGAATGTACTCTAGACTATGAACTTGTCTAGTTTAAGCAGCAGCTTAATGCAACGTGAAAAACAACATGTATATATTTCACAATTCAAATATAAATTGTAAACATGGGATATCAAATATAAATTGTAAACATGGGATATAAAATTGCAATTTTAATTTTTATTTGTTTTGCTGCACTCTATTCTTACTCACTGTCTGGCATCACAATTAAGTGGAGTTTTTTTTTTAAGAAAACCAGCATCTCTACCCTCTCAGCTGAGAGCCGATTCCTTTTCTCATCCAGGACGTTGGACACTGCACTAAAGAGTCTCTCACTGTCCACAGAGGTACAGGGGGCACGAGAAACTTGGTTGCAACAGCAGCCAGTGAGGGGAAACGTGAGACATTATCTTTCCAGTAGTGTAGAGGATTGCTTTTCCTAGGGTGGGTTTGCTCTGAGAGATAGGTCTGTACCTGGACTTCAGCTGATGTACTACTCACAGACCGGGCCTCTAGCGGATTCTCTTCCAAAATCTCATCCATGACCCTGCCCAGGCAGCTGCTTGTGCTTGCTTCTTCTTCTAGACGTGGTGTCTTGCTTCTAGGCTCTGCGCTGGCGTCTGCGGCCTCTGGCTCTCTGTCAGTCCTCTCGTCCTCCATCTTCACCACCTCCTGGATGAGCTTCTCCTTGGCAAGCCTCAGGTTGCCTGACTTTGTGAAGAATCTGAAAGTAGATAAATGTATCAATTACCCACAAGTTCACAACTAAGTCAGTCAAACATATGGCAAGACAACACACAGCATTTTATTTAGATAAGATTATTTAGCATTACATTTTTTTTTAGATTATTCTTGCCTGTCTTTGTATCTTGGATCCAATATAGTGGCGATGGTGTATAGTGGCTCCACCTCTATCTCAGCAAAGCGGGTCTCCACTGCAGCTAGGAGCGTGCTCTTCATGGTTTTGACCCCCTGGTCAGTGGTCATCTCCCGAGAGAGTACACGTCTGAGGGCTGTTTGGATTAATGAAATGGATGAATGGTTTATTATTTAGAATATAAAATACATTTATTTTATAGTAAAATTAAATTATTAAAATATAGCAAATTATTAATTAATTTAATTAATATAATAATAACCTGTTATTGCAGGGATTACATCAGCTGCAGATGCAGTGGGGTTGCTCACATCCCTTGTGAGTTCCTCAAATGGAACTAACACCTCAGCTGTCTTCTCCATCAGGGTCCACTGGCTGGCTGTCAGGGTGGTTGGGAGGGTGTAGTCAGCTGCATAAACACAGAGAGCCTGCTTCTGCTCCAAGATGCTCTGCAACATGTAGAGGCTGCTGTTCCACCTCACAGCAACGTCCTGCTGTAGACGCTTGATGTCCATCTTCAGGTCGTTCTGGATATCTTCCAGACGCGAATAGGCCAACGGCGAATGTTTGAAATGGCCAATGATTTTCCTTGCGGTGGCCAGTGTGTCTGTGACGCTGCGCTGAGACAGTAGACCCTCATGCACGGCAAGTTGGAGCGTGTGTGCGAGACAGCCCACACTCGTTACTTCCATGTCATCCATGGCCTTCTTCATGTTTCGCGCGTTGTCCCGCAAAATAACATGGACCTGTGACTTCTCTATTCCCCAACTGTTAAGCATGCCCAGGAGCGCCTCTCTAACACGATCTGCCGTGTGAGATCCTCGGAAGTTCTGCGTATGCAATGTAGCATGATGCAACTCAAACTCGGAGTCAATCCACTGAACGGTGAAGCTAATGAGTGACATTGGACTCACTGAAGAACTCCATATGTCTGTGGTAAATGATAAAGCAGGCACACCTCTTAACATGGCTTGCAGGTGGTCACGGAGCTTGGTGTGAAGCGCAGGCAGAGCTTTGTCGGTGAAGTAGTGCCGAGAAGGCAACTGATAACGTGGCTCCAAGTGCTCTATGAGACGGCGAAACCCCACGTTCCCCATCACAGATAACGGCTGGTCATCCAATGCGATGAATTCAGCTATCTTGGCTGTTATTTTCTTGGCCCTGTCACCCTGCTCTGGCAGTTTATCTTTCCGTTTAAGAGTCTCTGAAAGTGTCGGTTGTACAACTTGTCTGAGTGTCGTTGCAGCTATGTACTCGCCATGTTGTTGTTTGTGGCTTTTTTTCAGGTGACGAATTAGATTTGTGGTGTTGAACGCGGCTCTGTTTTTTCCTCCACGCGGAATCTCCTCCTTGCAAACATTGCAAGTTGCAAATGGATTGGCTTGACTTTGTATTTTAAAGTGCTTCCAAACCTCTGAAATGTTTCTACTCAGTGGATAACCGTGTTAACCATAAGATTTATTCTTCTTCCTGCTCCTTTTGCCCATGGTAGAACTCTATTTATGATTTTGTATGAAAACTGTATGATTGTATTGCTTCCATGTGGCAAATAAAAATTCTGAATCTGAATCTGAATCTGTGTTATAGCGACGTGTTGTTGTTGTGACTGAGCGTAGGTATCTTGAGGGATTCGGCATACGTCACTCGTGCAACGGTGTAAATTAAAGGGAATGTGTTTGTTGTGGACATTTCTTCTGCTGTGTGTAACAATAAATAAATGAATGATGATATATTATGTAATTTAAAACTTAAACTAAGGCCTCAGTATGAGTTTAAGACGTGAACATGTTCATGTTTGTTGAATAATAATAAAAAATATATATATACTTTTTTTACTGCCGATTTTTTATTTATTTATTTCCGATCCCCGATCCTCTGAAAATCACGTGATCGGCACCGATCCCGATCACGTGATCGGATCGGGACATCCCTACTTATTAAGTAAATATAATGTAAAAGCATAACTTAAGTACAACTTAAAATAATTAAGTAGATACAGACTGTAAACCGCATGTTAAAAATAATCAATTAGTTTGAGTAGGATATACTCAATATTCTATGAAAGTTATACTAACATACATTGAGTTTGTGTGACTTGTTCTTATGTTTTGATTAAATTAAACTCATCGTTTTTGATTGCCTTGGAACTATTCACGTATTAAGTATTGGTGTATTGGTGGTAGATTCAGTGGTAGAATTCAATAAAGGAATATCTTATCTTATCTTATAAAAAATATATTTTCCACTAATTTCTATGTTTCAACATTACTGTCTGATGCAGTAACATTAGTGTGATGATGTGTGCATGAGAACATGCAACCTGCATGTTTATGTGAGCACTGGATGAGGCAATTATATTAAAGCATTTGTTTAGAAAAGCTCAGCTCTGCTGAGAAGTGAGAAATAACGGCATAGAGACGCAGGTTTCTGAAAATTATATTTCTGCAGCAACAGGAAACGACTGTTGTGTTGTGCGCAACTGCGGAGGAATTGTGGGATATATTTATACCTGACCACTCGTGCGCACTTCATGGCAGATGCAGCAGCGTTGGACGTGCACCGTCAACTTTCTTTCCCAGTGAGTAATTTACATGACGATATTTGCCAATTTGCGGTGTAATGGGAAATATTAAAGGACTAAACGATGAGCCGTGTACAAATCATTCTGAGTCATTATTAATAATAATACGAAAGTTTATTTCACCGTGGTCACAAATGAAAGGACAGTTTATAGTCAGAGACAATATGTTAACACAGTGGTTCTCAAACTGGTTTACGCGTACCACTAGTGGTATTTGGTGGTACTGCTGGTGGTACTTGAAAACATTTCCAAAAAAGCTAAAAAAATTATAAATAATTTTTTTTGCAGTCAGGCCACTGAACTTAGAAGCAGGCCAGGCAGTGTTTCTGGTTGCGGCAGCGCGATAGTTAGATAATCTAAGTGGGGAACAACCAGGAGATCACTGTGACAGAGAGTAATGCAGTCTAAACAGTCATAAATCTTTAATTCAACTTCAGCCCTGATCATAACCATTTATTTTTAGATTTCTTGTAATGTCAGATAAAAAATGAAATACTCCCACTTTTCTGAAAAGAGTTGGTGTTAAATCTGACATTACAAAAAATTCATCAAAATATGTGTTGCTGCTAATCATTGACACATGCCTAGCCTGTAATAATCCCCCCCAGAAAAATTTACTTTGCATTTGATATATTGTAAATATTTTACGTTTTGTGTGTCTTTTAACAATAATTTGTGATGCCATCACACAAACTGGCATTTAAAGGGTAAACATTCAAAAATGTATTGAATATGTGTTTTCTTTTCTTTTTTACAATAATTTGTGATGCCCATCACAAACACTGGCATTTAAAGGGTAAAAATTAAAAAATTCCTGCACCAGAATGCAGGAAATTAAGTTTTTGTAACAAAATAATTGTGTGTGTGTGTGTGTGTGTGTGTGTGTGTGTGTGTGTGTGTGTGTGTGTGTGTGTGTGTGTGTGTGTGTGTGTGTGTGTGTGTGTGTGTGTGTGAGTGTGAGAGAGAATGACGGACAATTGCTTGCTGTGTGAGAGAGAGAGAGAGAGAGAGAGAGAGAGAGAGAGAGAGTGAGAGAAAGAGAGATAGAGAGAGAATTAAGTACATTTGCTGAAATACAGTTGTTCTTAATTTTCTCACTTGCTATGTGAGAATGTTAGTTATTATGTTCTCAATGCCCCTTGCATTGTATGAGTTGTGTGGAAGCGTTTGCTAGTTCTAGTGCTATCCCTTTGTACATTGTGGCTGTGTCTGACAAAAGTTAACAATAAATAATGGTATTAGGAATACATTTGCCTCCTGCGTGAACTGTGCATAGCTGAATAGACTGTATTTTAACGCCGGTCATATGGTGGTACTTGGAGAGCCAGCTACGTTCTCAGGTGGTACTTGGTGTAAAAAGTTTGAGAACCACTGTGTTAACACATTAGCGTCTGGCCATAGACTGAGCAAGAGTTCTGTTCAGACATATGTTAAATATACAGTTGTCAGACATAACATAATATCAGATATGATGATGAAGGTAAACAAAAATGGTTCTCAGTCACTGGAAGCAACAACAAAGAAGTTATGGCTGGGGAGATGTTGGAGTCTTCTTAAAGAGACATACACACATTAACCAGTCAAGCTGGTCACACTGAAAGTCACGCTGTATAACATGATATCTCAACACAGATCTATAAGGACATGATAATATATTCCACGACAGCGGTTATCTGTGGTAATTTAATCTGTTCGGCTATATGCAATTTGTAGATATAGTGCAAATTGCACATGCTAGCACATCTTTTGTTCAAGTTAATTGCATGATGTTCAGTATGTGAATTAATATTGTCTTGCTAACTCGGTCTCCATTTTCTTCTAAAACAACTGTAACCTGCTGTGTTCCAATTAAATCATTATGGCACACCGAAATGTTGGTTGTTTAAGCATGAAAAATATTAAGAGTTCGCTGAGTGTACTTTTGGGTCAAGTGTAAAACGAGTTAGTGAATAATTGGTAAAGATGGTGCCGGTCCTTGTGGCATCGTTAAAGTGACGAAGCCATATCTCCATTTGAGGTTTGTTTTGACTGTACATATCTGCATTTGTTTGAGGTTTGTTTTGACGGTTGGTTGGTTTAAATTCATGTTTGGTAAAATAGATATATATGTTTGTACAGTGTTAAAGACGGGTTTGAGGGAGATGGGCATTAATTAATTTGGGTCGAATTTAAGTAAGAATTGGTTGATGAGTGTCATGGCGTCGCGGTCCTCATGGCATGTTAAAGTCGAAGCCACATATCTCCATTTGTTTGAGGTTTGTTTTGACTGGCAAATTGATGTTTGGTAAATAGATATATATTTCTGTACAGTGTTAAAGATGGGTTTGAGAGAGATGGACATTAATTCACGCTCTCATTCATCTCCCGCTCTCTCTCTCAATCTCTCTCTCTCTCCCGCTCTCTCTCTGCCTCCCGCTCTCCCTATCTCACGCAGGAGGCAAATGTATTCCTAATACCATTATTTATTGTTAACTTTTGTCAGACACAGCCACAATGTACAAAGGGATAGCACTAGAACTAGCAAACGCTTCCACACAACTCATACAATGCAAGGGGCATTGAGAACATAATAACTAACATTCTCACATAGCAAGTGAGAAAATTAAGAACAACTGTATTTCAGCAAATGTACTTAATTCTCTCTCTATCTCTCTTTCTCTCACTCTCTCTCTCTCAATCTCTCTCTCTCTCCCGCTCTCTCTCTCCCTCCCGCTCTCCCTATCTCCCGCTCTCCCTATCTCCCTCTCTCTCTCTCTCTCTCTCTCTCTCTCTCTCTCTCTCTCTCTCTCTCTCTCTCTCTCTCTCTCTCTCTCTCCCTCTGATTGATGGTTAAACATTCAAACTGTGATAATTATGTATTCCAGGATCATGTTTTTGTAAGCTAATAGTAATGAACTTGTTATATTGAGTTGTAAGTTATTCTGGTATAATATGTTTCATGGAGGTCTAAACGTTGTATTTTTTTCCTTTGCCTTTCAGGTAGCAAGTGCTGTTGTGGAAATATTCAAATGAGCCAAACAGTAAGCTGTATAAATTATTTGTAAATATAAAAACATATTTGTGAGAGTGGGACTGTATCGTTGAGACCAGAACATAGTTTATTAATCTGTTTCCACATAGCTCAGTTTTTTCTCATAGTTCCAATATGGTAGTCTGGCAGTGTAAATTGTGTGCAGCTTCTTTGACTTCTAGAATACAGTTATTTAAACACTACAGACTGCAACACAGCCACTTTTCCAGAGTTAGCCCTCTTCCATGCCTCTATACTGATTGTATGTGTACATTTCAGACGCTTAATGCACTGAGTACTCATTTGTCAAGATATCATACTGCACAACTTAGCAGTAGACCAGAACAGAGTCAGAGCCCTGTGGTAATTAAATGCCCTTTGTGCGCATTTCGGGAACCCTTTTCTGAATAAACTTTCTTAAGTCATCTCAGAAAGCATTTAAAAAATCATGAAACAGTGACATGCCCATATAAGGATTGTAGCTATAGCACAACTGTTTACTCTTCATTCAATTCCCATAAAAGCAGAGAACACCAATTAAGTCTTGCATCATTCTTAAAAGCTGTCGTCATTGAGGATCCCCAAGACAGGATTTCTGAGGTCACTAGTGATTTGCATGAAGAATGTCCAGGCCAGAGCATAGAAGTGGTGGATGATGATCAATGTGACACTGACAATCTAAGAAATCAACTTAAAATGAACATATATTCCTTGTTCCTAAAGATGCAGGCTATCCTCCATGTCTCAAACACAGCTATTCAAGAAATATTAGACCACTTGAATCAGGTATTCTCCTTATCTCAGCCATTAATCAAGGAGGCAGTTAATGACATATTGCAGAGAAATGGTCACAATATTGCAGAACCTACACTGGATGAAGTTGTTGGCGCTGTCATGAACTGCAATTTTCGGTCTACATCTACCTCTAAAGGTGCAGAGTTGTGTTCAACCAAGCGCAGAAAAAGCTTTATGGAGCGCAACTATCCATGTGTAATGCCAGTATAGTATCAGTTGAAGCAACCAGGACATACCAGCATGTATGTTCCCATCCTTTCAATGATTCAAGAGTTGTTTAAAAACACAGACATCCTTGACAAGATTACAGAACCAAATACTACATCTGGTCAATATGTGTCATGCTCTCATGGCTCCCATTTCCTTGAAAATGTGTTACTGTCAACAGGGAATCTCATCCTACCACTTCAGTTATATATATAGATGATCTGGAAATTGCCAATCCGCTTGGCACATCATGTAAAATTCACAAACTTTGTGCTATATATTGGGTCCTCGCCAATGTGCCACCAAAATACCGATCAGCATTACACGCTATACAGCTGGCAATGCTGGTAAAAGTGACAGACCTCCATAGGTATGGATATGCAGCTGTACTTGCTCCATTGCTGCGTGATGTTCATACTCTGGAACATGATGGTGTTTTCATTGAAAGAGTTGGTCAGAATGTCAAAGGCACAATCTGGTGTGTTTCTGCTGACAATCTGGGCGCTCATGGATTTGGTGGCTTTGTGGAGTCATTTAGAGCAGGCTATGTTTGCACATTCTGTCTGGCCACAAGTGAACAGTTTCAAACAACTGAAGTCAGAGAGGGAGAGTTTTCTCAGAGAACCAAAGTCAGCCATGACCTGCATGTACAAACTGCACATGACACTTCAAGCAGCCATTTTGGTGTTAAAGGTGGCTGTGTCTTACGTGAATCCCTGAATTACTTTCATACAATCACAGGGTTTCCTCCAGATATACTTCACGATCTTCTGGAAGGTATGGTTCCTGTGGAGCTTTCTCTCTGTGTTAAAGAGATGATTCGGCTAAAGTACTTCACTTTCGAGTATTTGAACCAAAATATTGCATCATTCCCGTATCAGCACGCTGATAAAGTGGATAGACCTCACCCAATTCCCCAAACATTTGTTTCTCGAGGAACGATAGGAAGCAATGGGCATGAAAATGCCACTCTGCTCCGACTGCTTCCATTACTTTTAGGCAGTGTAGTACCAGCGGGTGATGCAGCATAGGCAGTTTTGATGGAGCTGAAAGAGGTGGTAGAGTTAGCATTGTGCCCATCATATACTGATGAAACCTTAAACTATTTTCAGTGCAAAATCAGTGATCATAGACAGGTACTATTAGAGGTTTTCCCTGCAGTTAGACTCCGTCCTAAACATCACTTTGTGGAGCATTATCCCGCTCTAGTTAAGTGCTTTGGACCCCTGCTGCATGTGTGGACCATGCGATTTGAGGCCAAGCACCGCTTTTTCAAAAGAGTGGTGCATGACACTCAAAACTTCAAAAATATCTTGAAGACGATGGCAATCAGACACCAACACATGATGGCATATCATCTTGCTTCACCATCATATTTCAAGCCAAAAACCCAGGCATCCAGGGTTGACTCTGTTCTGGTTTCATCTCTACCAGCAGTAGCTCAGGTACACATTAGAGGACACACAGCTAGTGACACAATCTACCAGACATCAAAGGTAACCATTGATGGCACAGACTATGTCTGTGGAATGTTTATCTCCGTCAGAGTCAGTGGTGGACTGTCTAAATATAGCCAAATAGAACAGATCTACCTTGTGAATAACGAGGTTTATTTTCTGTGTCGAGACTATGACTCCTGGTATATAGAACATCTTAGGTCCTATGAGCTGTCAACCACACAACCACATCTGTCCATCTACCTGCAGTCTGGTCTCAACGATACAGTCCCACTCTCAGCATACAAGATCGATGGTCTGCTGCTGCTGACTCCCAAGCGATTAATTCAAGTGAAACGGAACTGAGTCCACACTGTAAACCCGCACGTTCAAAATAATCAATTAGTTTGAGTAGGGTATACTCAATAATCTATGAAAGTTCTACTAACTTGAATGTCTTGAGTTCGTGTGACGTGTTCTTATGTTTTGAGTAAATAAAACTCATAGTTTTTGATTGACTTGGAACTATTCACTTAGTAAGTATAATGTAAAAGCATAACTTAAGTACAACTTAAGATAATTAAGTAGATACAGACTCTAAACCACATTATGTTTTGAGTAAATAAAACTCATAGTTTTTGATTGACTTGGAATTATTCACTTATTAAGTAAGTATAATGTAAAAGCATAACTTAAGTACAACTTAAGATAATTAAGTAGATACAGACTGTAAACCGCATTATGTTTTGAGTAAATAAAACTCATAGTTTTTGATTGACTTGAAACTATTCACTTATTAAGTAAGTATAATGTAAAAGCATAATTTAAGTACAACGTAAGATAATTAAGTAGATACAGAGTGTAAACCGCATTATGTTTTGAGTAAATAAAACTCATAGTTTTTGATTGACTTGGAATTATTCACTTATTAAGTAAGTATAATGTAAAAGCATAACTTAAGTACAACTTAAGATAATTAAGTAGATACAGACTGTAAACCGCATTATGTTTTGAGTAAATAAAACTCATAGTTTTTGATTGACTTGGAACTATTCACTTATTAAGTAAGTATAATGTAAAAGCATAACTTAAGTACAACTTAAGATAATTAAGTAGATACAGACTGAAAACCGCATTATGTTTTGAGTAAATAAAACTCATAGTTTTTGATTGACTTGGAACTATTCACTTATTAAGTAAGTATAATGTAAAAGCATAACTTAAGTACAACTTAAGATAATTAAGTAGATACAGACTGAAAACCGCATTATGTTTTGAGTAAATAAAACTCATAGTTTTTGATTGACTTGGAACTATTCACTTATTAAGTAAGTATAATGTAAAAGCATAAATTAAGTACAACTTAAGATAATTAAGTAGATACAGACTGTAAACCGCATTATGTTTTGAGTAAATAAAACTTATCGTTTTTGATTGACTTGGAACTATTCACTTATTAAGTAAGTATAATGTAAAAGCATAACTTAAGTACAACTTTATTAACAGATTGCAGAATGGGTATAGAGGTGTGATAGGTGTGATAGGTGTGATAGGTGTGAGAGGTGTGATAGGTGTGATAGGTGTGAGAGGTGTGATAGGTGTGAGAGGTGTGATAGGTGTGATAGGTGTGAGAGGTGTGAGAGGTGTGAGAGGTGTGAGAGGTGTGAGAGGTGTGATAGGTGTGATAGGTGTGAGAGGTGTGAGAGGTGTGATAGGTGTGAGAGGTGTGATAGGTGTGAGAGGTGTGATAGGTGTGAGAGGTGTGATATGTGTGATAGGTGGGATCGGTGTGATAGGTGTGAGAGGTGTGATAGGTGTGAGAGGTGTGATAGGTGTGAGAGGTGTAATAGGTGTGAGAGGTGTGATAGGTGTGAGAGGTGTGATAGGTGTGAGAGGTGTGATAGGTGTGATAGGTGGGATCGGTGTGAGAGGTGTGAGAGGTGTGATAGGTGTGAGAGGTGTGATAGGTGTGAGAGGTGTGATAGGTGTGATAGGTGTGAGAGGTGTGAAAGGTGTGAGAGGTGTGATAGTGTGAGAGGTGTGAGAGGTGTGAGAGGTGTGAGAGGTGTGAGAGGTGTGATAGGTGTGAGAGGTGTGATAGGTGTGATAGGTGTGATAGGTGTGAAAGGTGTGAGAGGTGTGAGAGGTGTGATAGGTGTGATAGGTGTGAGAGGTGTGAGAGGTGTGATAGGTGTGAGAGGTGTGATAGGTGTGAGAGGTGTGATAGGTGTGAGAGGTGTGATATGTGTGATAGTGTGGTAGACGGTGTGAGAGGTGTGATAGGTGTGAGAGGTGTGATAGGTGTGATAGGTGTGATAGGTGTGAGAGGTGTGATAGGTGTGAGAGGTGTGATAGGTGTGAGAGGTGTGATAGGTGTGATAGGTGTGATAGGTGTGAGAGGTGTGATAGGTGTGATAGGTGGGATCGGTGTGAGAGGTGTGAGAGGTGTGATAGGTGTGAGAGGTGTGATAGGTGTGTGTAGGTGTGAGGGTGTGAGAGGAGTGATAGGTGTGAGAGGTGTGATAGGTGTGAGAGGTGTGATGGTGAAGAGTGTGATAGGTGTGAGATGTGAGTGATAGGTGTGGAGGAGTGTGATACGTGTGAGAGGTGTGAGAGGTGTGATAGGTGTGATAGGTGTGATAGGTGTGATAGGTGTGAGAGGTGTGAAAGGTGTGAAGGTGGAGTGAGAGGTGTGAGGTGTGAGAGTGTGATAGGTGTGAGAGGTGTGAAGGTGTGATAGGTGTGAGAGGTGTGAGAGGTGTGAGAGGTGATGGGAGAGGTGGAAGGTGTGATAGGTGGAGAGGTGTGAGAGGTGTGTGTGATAGGTGTGATTTGGTGTGATAGGTGGGTGGTGTGATGAGAGGTGTGACTAGGTTGAGGTGTGATAGGTGTTGTGAGTATGTTGTGTGAGAGGTGTGAGAGTGTGATATGTGTGAGAGGTGTGATAGGTTGTGAGGTGGATGTGATGTGATAGGTGTGAGAGGTGTGTGGTGATAGGTGTAGTGGTGTGAGAGGTGTTGTGGAGAGTGTGATAGGTGTAGTGTGAGAGGTGTGAGAGGTGTGATAGGTAGGTGAGAGGTGTGAGAGGGTGTGATAGGTGTGAGAGGTGTGATAGGTGTGAGAGGGTGATAGGTGTGAGAGGTGTGATAGGTGTGAGAGGTGTGATAGGTGTGAGAGGTGTGATAGGTGTGAGAGGTGTGAAAGGTGTGAGAGGTGTGAGAGGTGTGATAGGTGTGAGAGGTGTGATAGGTGTGAGAGGTGTGATAGGTGTGATAGGTGTGAGAGGTGTGAGAGGTGTGATAGGTGTGAGAGGTGTGAGAGGTGTGAGAGGTGTGAGAGGTGTGATAGGTGTGAGAGGTGTGATAGGTGTGATAGGTTGGTATCTATGACCTGTGCCTGTATGCTAGCATGACACTGTTGGTATCTATGACCTGTGCCTGTATAGCATGACACTGTTGGTATCTATGACCTGTGCCTGTATGCTAGCATGACACAGTTGACCTATGACCTGTGCCTGTATATGCTAGCATGACACGGCTGGTATATATGGACTCCTCAGTCTCTAGTTTCATACACTTCTTGCTAGCTTTAAATGAGAGAGAGAGAGAGAGAGAGAGAGAGAGAGAGAGAGAGAGAATGAGAGAGAGAGAGAGAGAGAGAGAGAGAGAGAGAGAGAGAGAGAGAGAGAGAGGGAGAGGAGAGAGAGAGAGAGAGAGAGAGAGAGAGAGAGAGAGAGAGAGAGAGATGTTAATAAAGTTATCAATCAATCAATCCGGGCCTGTGACGTCACTGTACCCATTCTGCAATCTGTTAATAAAGTTTTCAATCAATCAATCCGGGCCTGTCACAGTCACTGTACCCATGAATTCAATAAAGGAATATCTTATCTTATCTTATAAAAAATATATTTTCCACTAATTTCTATGTTTCAACATTACTGTCTGATGCAGTAACATTAGTGTGATGATGTCGGCATGAAAACATGCAACCTGCATGTTTCCCAGATAGCAAAAGACATTCATTAAATGTTGGATTTTGGTCAGATTTGTTATTTTTGGTTGAGGTTGAAAAAGCTATGTTGACCTGTGCCTGTATGCTATAGCATGACACGGATATGGACTCAAGACTGTAGCACTCAAGTTTGACACTGTTTAACAAACAATCTTACTTATACGCAGAGTTGTACCCTTCCTGCATGCTTGACATAACTTGTAAGTCATTTTGGATAAAAGCAGCTAAATGACTAAATGTAAATGTCATGGATTTCAAAAATAGATATGAATATGAGACATTTCTTTCGTCTTTCTTTCATTCCTGATTTTTATTTTTATATTTTATTTAGGAGATACAAGATTGTTGGTTCCATATTCCAGCCCAGGTCTGTTTTCTTCAATATTAGGCCACTGGGGTGGTAGAGTATTCAACTCTTTTACATTAATAGAGAGACAGAGAGAGAGACAGAGAGAGGGGAGAGAGAGAGAGAGAGAACAGAGAGAGAGAGACAGAGAGAGAGAGACAGAGAGAGAGAAACAGACAGAGACAGAGAGAGAGAGAGGGAGAGAGAGAGAGAAACAGGAGAGACAGAGAGAGAGAACGAGAGAGAGAGAGAGAGAGAGAGAGAGAGAGAGAGAGAGAGAGAGAGAGAGAGGAGAGAGAGAGAGAGAGAGAGAGAGAGAGAGAGGAGAGATGAGGGGGGGGGGGGGAGAGAGGGAGAGAGGGATAGAGAGAGAGAGAGAGGGAGAGAGAGACAGAGAGAGGGAGAGAGAGAGAGAGACAGAGAGAGAGAAAACAGACAGACAGAGAGAGAGAGGACAGAGAGAGAGACAGAGACAGAGAGAGAGGAGAGAGAGAGAAACAGAGAGACAGAGAGAGAGAACGAGAGAGAGAGAGAGAGAGAGGAGGAGAGAGAGAGAGAGGAGAGAGAGGAGAGGGAGAGAGAGAGAGAGAGGGAGAGAGAGACAGAGAGAGTGAGAGAGATGTTAATAAAGTTATTATATTATATATATTAAGTCCAATTATATTAAAGAATTCGTTTAGAGAATTAGCTCAAGCTCTGAGAAGTGAGAAAAAACGGCATGTGAAAATAATATTTCTGCAAGCAAGCAACAGGAAACCACTGTTGTGCGCAGAATGCGCAGATGCGGAGGAATTCTGGGATGATACCTGCATACCGCATGTCGTGAGTTGCAGCAGCAGCAGCAGCCATCAAGTTAGCTGAAGCAGCGCACGTCAAGTTTCTTTCATATAGTGAGTATAAATATTTTTTTTATAAATTTGCCAATTTGCGGTTATCTGTGGTCATTTAATCTGTTCGGATATGCAATTTGTAGATGCAAATTGCGTGAGCTGCTAGCGCATCTTTTATAGTTAATGGCTGTTCAGTATAATTAAGCTAACTCGGTCTCCATTGTCTTCTTAAACAACTGCCTGCATGCATGCTGTGTGCAATTAAAATATTATGGCACACCAAATGATGTTGTTTCATGCAAAATATTAAGTGTTCGATATTGGGTCAAGTGCAAGTGTGAGTTATAGTGCAGGTAAACATGGCGTCGCCATGCGTGCATGCATGCTGTGTGCAATTAAAATATTATGGCACACCGAAATGATGTTGTTTCATGCAAAATATTAGTGTTCGATATTGGGTCAAGTGCAAGTGTGAGTTATAGTGCAGGTAAAACATGGCGTCGCCATGCGTGCATGCATGCTTGTGTGCAATTAAAATATTATGGCACACCGAAATGATGTTGTTTCATGCAAAATATTAAGTGTTCGATATTGGGTCAAGTGCAAGTGTGAGTTATAGTGCAGGTAAAACATGGCGTCGCCATGCGTGCATTGCATGCTGTGTGCAATTAAAATATTATGGCACACCGAAATGATGTTGTTTCATGCAAAAATATTAAGTGTTCGATATTGGGTCAAGTGCAAGTGTGAGTTATAGTGCAGGTAAACATGGCGTCGCCATGCGTGCATGCATGCTGTGTGCAATTAAAATATTATGGCACACCGAAATGATGTTGTTTCATGCAAAATATTAAGTGTTCGATATTGGGTCAAGTGCAAGTGTGAGTTATAGTGCAGGTAAACATGGCGTCGCCCTCGTGCGTGCCATGCATGTCAAGCCGCATCTCCATTTTAAGGTTTGTTTGCACATTATGTCCTATTATCGGGTTTGAGGGAGATTAATTAGGTTAGGTTGAGTGTCATGCAGGTGTCGCGTCCTCATGGCATGCATGGTCGAAGCCACATATCTCCATTTCTTTGAGCTTGTAAATTGATGTTTGTAATAGATATATATTTTTGACAAAAGGAGGTTTGAGAGAGATATTAATTCACGCTCTCATTCATCTCCGCTCTCTCCTCCCCCTCCCTCTCTCTCTATCTCCTCTCTCTCTCTATCTCCTCTCTCTCGCTCTCTCTATCTCCTCTCTCGCTCTCTCTCTATCTCCTTCTGATGATGGTTATACATTCAAACTGTGAAAATTATGATCATGTTTTTGTAAGCTAATATATAGTATGAACTTGTTATATTGAGTTGTAAGTTATTCTGGTATATGTTTCATGGAGGTCTAAACGTTGTATTTTTTGCTGCTGGGAAATATTCAAATGAGCCAAACAGTAAGCTGATTATTTTTAAATATAAAAACATATTTTGTGAGATGGGACTGTATCGTTGAGACCAGAACATAGTTTATTAATCTGTTTTCCACAGAGCTCAGTTTTTTCTCATAGTTCCAATATGGTAGTCTGTGCAGTGTAAATTGTGTGCAGCTTTCTTTGACTTCTAGAATACAGTTATTTAAACACTACTGTTGTGAAGGGCCAGATTAAACTGAATATATATATGTATCGTTTGATATACTTTGTATATTATTTATATATACAGATCCAGCCAGAATTAGTCATCGGAACAGCTGTTTTGCCGGCCGGTTTGACGCCGTTTGCATGGTTAATGGTAACAATGACCAAGCGGGGGCGCTCTCACACAGCTGGTGACATCTCCCCGACGCGCCGGCTTTTTGTTAATGCATTTAAACCACCATTAAGTTAAACCATGTATTATTTTGGCCATATAGTGGCGCTGTTGTGAGTTTGTGGATGCTGCAATGCTGTATCCACATTTAGGAGAAGAAGAAGAAGAAGAAGAAGAAGAAGAAGAAGAAGAAGAAGAAGAAGAAGAAGAAGAAGAAGAAGAAGAAGAAGAAGAAGAAGAAGAAGAAGAAGAAGAAGAAGAAGAAGAAGAAGAAGAAGAAGAAGAAGAACCTTTGTTTTGCAACTGGAGTCGCGTTTATTTTTCAAATGTAAACTAGTCAATACTATCTTAAACAATGTCAGCAGTCAGTGTATATTTTCAACAATACGTTTGTTTACCAATAGGTTAAACTGTTTTTGGATCTTTGTTGGCACTCTTTCAACATTTGGATTATAGCTCAGTCACAGCGTTACAGACCAGCGTTAAACGTTCCAGAGACGGTAAGTTAATTTAACTTATTCTAGTCTAAAGAAACCTATATATTACTATTTGTTAATCAGAGCGTTATTTGGTTATAACACCGTGTGTGCGTCGTGTGTGTGCGTGCGTGCGCGATATATGTTACTATTGATTAATGCGTTTGTTAATATAACACTGTGTGTGCGCGCTTGATAAAACAAAGCATACTGTATTACTGTGTGTTTATATTGTGAGCAAGTCAAGCAAGTGTAATTGAACACAATACATGCTGACATCATGACATGCATCTTGCTGTTTGTCATTCTATTGCTAATGCCAGGTAATGTGAATTAATGTCACAAAACGAATCCCTTGGATAGGATAAAACAAAGCATCTACTGTATTACTGTGTGTTTATATTGTGAGCAAGTCAAGCAAGTGTAATTGAACACAATACATGCCTTTTTGAAATCAACCAAGATAATGGAGAAATATCAGTCAAGTCCGAAATCGACCGTGAAACCATTGGCAACGGAAGTTTTGTTGAGGTTGTTGTGATTGTTAAGGTACATGTCTCTTTTATTTATTTATTTCCAATAATAATGATTTAAATTACTACTACTAGTCTTAGCAGTAGCAGTTGTCATAGTAGTAGTAGTAGTAGTAGTAGTAGTAGTAGTAGTAGTAGTAGTAGTAGTAGCAGTAGTAGTGTAGCAGTTGTAGTAGTAGTAATAGTAGTACTAGTATTAAATATGAGCCTAGCAGTAAAGTTATCAATTATCTCCTCTCCTCTCCTCTCCTCTCCTCTCCTCTCCTCTCCTCTCCTCTCCTCTCCTCTCCTCTCTTCTCTTCTCTTCTAGGCTACTGAGGCTAATCTGAACATCCATGGGGTGTATGCCTTCACCACTGCAGAGGTACAGATCAGAATTCTCGACATAAACGACAACAAACCCGAATTCTACAGGTGCGAAGATACATGTGTCCCGCAGGACACCTTCACAGGAGAGATTATTGAGCACTCATCAGGATCCATCCCCCTCGACATCACTGTCAGAGATGCGGACCAGGTCACAGGATTTTTTTTTCTTTTTCTTTTTTTTAATTCTTTAAAAAGATAAACAAAAACAGAGATATTGAAAAGAAAAAAACAGTCTCTAATTTGATGTTTATTAGATTAGATTAGATTAAAATGTATTGTCATTATACAGCACAAGTACAGTACAACAAAAAGAAGTTTGGCATCTAACCAGAGTGTACCAGACTGTAACAGTTAAGTGCAATAATAATATACAATGTACAAGTAATTAAATGTGATATATATAACAAGCTACTGGTAATATATGCAACATGTATTTACAGTATAATTATATAAAGTGATACAGGTAATGTACTAAGATAAGATAAGATATTCCTTTATTGATCCGCTTGGGGAAATGCGGGCATCATACAGTAGTAGCATGGGGGGGGGGGGTACATGGGAGAGGGGCATGGTAATAGTATAATACATTAATATAGGCAATACAACTATTGTAATGATACAAATAAGCAGTGTAAACAATATAATTAACTCTGAATATAAGAATATGGTGGTAAGCCATGCTGGCCAGTGGTATAACTATTGAGAGTAGGTATGGGATATATACAGATATAGATATAATATATACTGTACATATTATTAAATTTTATTATACAGGTATGTGAATAGGGAGGGATATATGCAGACATATCCAACAATTATAGATACATATATATACAGTATATACTGTATAATATAATTATTATCACTGTTTCAAAACACTTCAATGAAAAAAGCAGAGACCATGTTGTCCTGTTGTACTGTCCAACTGTATGACACATAACAAGACCTGAGTGGTTACTTGTGATTAAGTATGAATCATTATGTTTATTGTGCAGGGAGGACAAATCAAGCTAACCCTGGCTGGAGACGTCAAGGATGTGTTCGCCGTAGTTCCTGTGTTTACCGTTGCAGAAAGCGCAACTCAAGTTCAACTCATGGTCCAAAAACCCTTGGAGCTGGATTTTGAAAAGAAAGAATTTATGGTTGTGCAGGTAAGGAGATGGAAAATGTAAGAATTGAAATATCAAAGTTGCTTTATGTAGAGTAATCATTAAAACATCACTACTTCATACAGTATTCTGTTCGGTTGGTACTGTGTACAGTCAGTACATCACTACTTCATATGTTCTGTTGGTACTGTGTACAGTCAGTACATCACTACTTCATATGTTCTGGTGGTACTGTGTACAGTCAGTACATCACTACTTCATACAGTATGTTGTTCTGTTGGTACTGTGTACAGTCAGTACATCACTACTTCATACAGTATGTTGTTCCGTTGGTACTGTGTACAGTCAGTACATCACTACTTCAGTGTTGTAGTCGAGTCACTAAATATCGAGTCTGAGTCGAGTGTCGAGTCCCCAGTGTTTGAGTCAGAGTCCAAGTCCAAGTCACCAAAGAAGAGCCCAAGTCGAGTCCCCATTACCCGAGTCCGAGTCCAAGTCATCAAGGTTGAGTCCACTCCATTCTGGCAGTCGAAGAGCTGACATACAAATAAAAAAAGGTCTACATTATACATAAATGACACAGCGTTCACCATTTAAAATGGAGTTTATTTACTTTGTGACACAATAGCCACAATAAATAGACACAATAAAGAAATCTAACCCTAACTAACCTTACTGTCATGCACTTGTCCTAATAAACTAACCTACACTGTAGCACTCAACACTTTGATGAACATTGTTACTCAGCTGATAGAGTTGTACCCTTCCTGATGACTTGTCGTACAGAACTTGTAAGTCGCTTTGGATAAAAGCGTCAGCTAAATGACTAAATGTAAATGTAAATAGCCAAACAAATGCACTAGCCATCAATATCTTATTACAAATGATTAGGGCCTATTACCAAAAAATAACTAAATAAATAACAAAATAAAAACTAAAATAAATGTATCAATTCACAAGTCCTTGTCTGCACCTTCCGAGTCCGAATGCAGTCAATGCTCGAGTCCATGTCCAAGTCCGAGTCCTCAGTGCACAAGTCCAAGTCGAGTCACAAGTCCTGAAAATCAGTCCAGTACTCGGACTCAAGTCCAAGTCCTGGACCCGAGTACTACAACACTGCACTACTTCATATGTTGTTCCGTTGTCAAAATCTTAAGCCGTTTTGAGCCTGGGCTCCAACCACAATGGTAACTGTGCTTAGTGTGTGAGTCTCAACATGCAGCTGAGTCTCTGACATCACAAATCAGCACATTTTCAGATGACTCAGTTCAGTGAGGGTGAATATTGTGAGAGGAGAATTGGAAGAATGCGCCAATATGAGAATTAGAGACATAGATCATATTAAAGGGGAACTATTTTACTATTTCTTTCACTATTTGGGCACTTTTACACAATTCCTGTGAGTCTATGGAACACCTCTGTAATATATATATTTTTTTTATTCATTGTTTTGTATTTCTAATCAAGTCCTCAAAAACAGCATTTTTCTACCTCAAGATCTTAAGCCGTTTTGAGCCTGGGCTCCAACCACAATGGTAATGGTTCTGGGGGAGAGAAAGAAATGAGACAAATTATTTCTAATCTATTTCTTTTTTCTTTCGCTGCAGCTCCCACTGTTGCAGCGACCACAGACCAACCCAACAACATCCCTGCCTGTATCCTCTCACTGTACCAAGACCATCCCCATGCCCCTCTCTCCAGACATAGGCATACCAACACCACAGCACATCCAGAGCTTTGATCTTGAGGAAGCAAGACAACTACAACTGCAAATGACGGGACAGGCTGCATGTCCACTGTGGCACAAGGAGCGAGAGGGCAGGCTGACTGCATCAGAATTTGGCAAGATACTAAAGAGAGAGAATTTCAGATGCCTTCATACAGTCCACATATTACCCCAAGCCCTTCACTGCTACAGGCTCAGCTGAAGGAGAAGGAGGAGGAGAACAGACAGGCAGCCCGAGACCCAGTCTTGCAGGAGGGTTAAGGGGGTTAAGCGTCTTGCTCAAGGACACTTACATTGGAATGTGATGGCTGCAACCCCCACACCATTGAAATGCTAATTGTCCACCACCTAGTATTTATCGTTGCCATTTGAGAGTTCACACTCTACCATAGCAGTCATCAAAAAGGATCATGGATCATCTTTAGACAAATAAATTGATACTAATAATAGATTACTTTGAACCTTGCACCTTATTAAACCTTGTCTAAAGATTAGATTAGATTAAAATGTATTGTCATTATACAGCACAAGTAGGTCCATGCAGGAGCAGCAGCAGGCCACCACCCAACTCTTCCTGCAGATGATGGGGACTTTTGCAAGAGCCATATTGCCTCAATCTCAGACCCCGCCGGCACCACAGTGGATGCCCACAGCTCAAATGATGCCCCCACGTGCCTGGCCCAAGACATTGCCTCCAACTAACCATGCCACATCAGTTTGTAGAGGCTTTTGGCAATCGTGTTGCGGTTATTCTGGACTGCTTTGAAATTGGCACTGAGACCATCAAATCTGAAAGCGCAGGCACAGACATATTCCCACTACAAGCAAAAGCACACTGTTAAGTACCTGATTGGCATTACACCACAGGGGTCTATCTCTTTCATTTCCAAAGGGTGGGGAGGGCGTGTAAGTGACAAGCATCTGACCGAGAACAGTGGTCTCCTCAATAAACTGTTGCCTGGAGACTTGGTTTTAGCAGACCGTGGATTTGACATTGGGGACCATGTTTCATTAATGTGTGCATCGGTGAAAATCCCTGGATTCACAAGCGGACGTGCCCAGATGGATCCAAAATCTGTAGAAGAGACACAGCAAATAGCTCACCTCAGGGTCCATGTTGAAAGAGTGATCGGTTTGGTACGCAATAAGTATCGCATGCTACATAATACCATACCAGTCCAACTGCTGGTTCCATTTGAAGACGAGGACTTTTCTTTCATTGACAAGATTGTGACTGTGTGCTGTGCCTTAACGAATATGTGCCACAGTGTTGTTATGAAACCACCAGACCATGCGTTACCAGATAGTGAGGGAGAGACGGAGTTATCTGTTATCTGTTATGCTAAAGCTAAAATGGAAAATCAAGGCCTCTTAGTTTTACTGATGTGGATTATTTAAATTCAGTTTGTCATGTTTTCATTGTTATTTGAACAATGTTATGTCCTGTAAATACTAGGGCTGTCAAAAGTGAATGCTTTAACTGTATTTCACAGGAGAGAAACTGTATTCATTGAAAGCTATTAAAATTGCCTTTGAATCTAAATATACTTTCTGTGTTTTTACATTAATTCCATGATTTCTAAAAAAAAATATTTCAAACCATTCCAATTATTAACACATTTACTGCTGTAGCATACGATTGGTAAAACAGTAACATATGGTAAACATTGGTACAACATTGCTAGAACAGATGTAATATAGCATTGTATATTAGTATACTGCATAGTATATTGACAAAAATAAAGAATTAAGACTCGCACAGGTTTGTTTTTCTTCTATCTATCTATCTATCTATGAGCCGTACTGTATTGTACCCATTCTGCAATCTGTTAAATAAAGTTTTAGCTCTAATTAAGAATGACAGTGACCTAGCTGACTATTATTTCACAGGTTGGGTAGGAAGAGTGGGTGGGGGACACTGTACAACTGAACAAGCAAAACTGTACATTGGAATATTGACTCCCTCCCAGCAGAACTCCGCACCGCCCCAACTCTGGACTAATTTAAAAAACTGCTCAAAACCCACCTCTTCAACTTGGCCTTCAACCCCTAACTTTCTCACTTTATATGTATATGTTGTGTCTGTCCACTATGTTTGTTAATTTGTCATCTCCCCCCCCCCCCCCCTATGTAAAGCGACCTTTGGTCCTCTGAAAGGCGCTATATAAAACGAAGTTATTATTATTATACTTGGTCATTTACTGTACATTGGGGGGGGGGGGGGGTTGTGTTAGGACATTTACAGGGCCCAGTTTAGAATTGCAGTCTCCCGTAGGTGTTTTTTTAGAGTGTTTTTGAAAGTGGGAAGTATTTTGACATGTACATGGGTACTTTGGTCGTGTAGTGTATCTTGTAGACCAGGCCCATTGCAAGTTGTGTCTACTCTAAGCCATCCTAGGTTGTCAAAGTGGGCAGGGGTGAGGTGGGTTCTAGGAGTAAGGTCAAGCAGTAGTCTGACCAGATTGTTTTGAGATGTTTGTAATTTTGTTTTTGTTTCTGACACAGGTTCCCCTCAACTACAGTATAGACTGTTAATAGATGACGGGACCTAAGATGGGTTTACACACTGTACCAGGAGAACTGTAGACAAGGAGTTGTGTTACAAGAGAAGTGATTCAAAACTAAAACTTTGTTTGTAATGACAGCTTCAAGGATGCTTTCTGTATGATCACCCGTATGATCACCCCCCCCCCCCCCCCCCCCCACCTCCAATGTACAGCCCTCACCCAACCCACCCAACCCCACCCCACCCACCCAACCTCCTCCAATGTACAGTTTCTATGCCAAATGTATATACACTCTTTTTCTGGACACTTTTGTATCACAAACAGTACTGTATTTGCAAATCTGATATGTCATAAATGTATAGATGTAGCAGTACTGTCTATCTGTATGTCATATATGTTATGATGAATTGAAAATGGGGGACCCTGATGTAAACAAGACGAAAGTCTTTCTCTGGTCTGCATCCCCTTAACAATTGTATGTATTGAGCTGTACTGTACCCATTCTGCAATCTGTTAATAAACTTTTCAATCAATCAATCAATTATTGATTATTTTTTTTATATCACGTTAACAATCAAATGGCTAGCAAGCTCACCTGTGACATACTGTACAGTGCAAAATACAAGAGTACAATCTTAGTCAACTTTTATGAAAACAATACACAAGTTGGAACAGTTTGAACGTTTTATTTTTACTTTCGTCTTGTTTACATCAGGGTCCCCCATTTTCAATTCATAATGACATACATGACATACAGGTAGACAGTACTGCTAGTGTACATCTATACATTTATGACATATCAGTTTTGCAAATACAGTACTGTTTGTGATACAAAGTAGTAGTAGATAGTAGACATAGCAGCATAGTGTAGGTAGTAGTAAATAAAACGATATGCAAAGGAACGTGACGCGTCGCTACTGTAACTCCGCCATCACAACCATTGAACTATTATAACTCTGTTACACCTATACACGGCTGGCCCATAGTAGGTAGTAATAGATAGTAATACATACTGTACTGTAGTCAGAAATAAGACGTTACCAAAATAATAACGTTTAGGCAAATCACAGACGCGGATACACAGTGTTGAATGAGGAAGTCAATAATCAATAGACCGCCGCCGCGCCGGGCGACTTTGCGCCTCCTGGCGGCATAAAACAGAACAGCAGCCTGGGTTCCCAATTAATTAAAACGACGTGATATAACCGTGCGCGCGTCGCGGCAAAGCGCCCAGGAATACTAAAAGCTTCATCTGTATACACGGAATATCCCTTTACCTGCGTACAGACCAGAGTAATATTCGCTCTCCTATTGGACAGCGGCCCCAGGCACCAACGACCAAGCCCCCAACGGCAAGTTCAAAGGCAACTCCGGGCATGTCAGTACATGCCCAGAGTCTGCATAGTAATACGAGACAAGAACTGAGGTTGGGACTAGATATTCACCTTACGTATAAATACGGCGCAGGTGTAAACAGCAGTAGTCTTACCAAAACCTTAATACCTTCACCACGAGTCAACATGCAGTGAAGTGAGCAACCTTGCATCTAAATAGAGCATTGAGAACCGCTTGCGAATAGAATGTTAAAGTGTCAGAGTTTAACGCAGTAACGTTGAGTTCGACTTAATCTAATGTGAAGTAATAGTCGATCATTTATTGTGTATCGTGCGGCTACAGTTCTTCCGTGACCATGATCCATCGGTTCGTCGTGCTTTAGCTAGTGCACTTATCCAGGCTGTGCGGCCTAAATCCGTGCCCACACCCGAGGAGTCCTAGGCGAGAACCGTTGGAGTTGTACACAGGAGAATCGACACCGGTGATTGCAGAACCATTTCTGGTTGGATTATATTGCAATCTTTAATACAGTCAGGGTTTTGTAACCCCTCAGTTACAACTACAGACTGCAACACAGCCACTTTTCCATAGAGTCAGTCCTCTTCCATGCCTCCATACTGATCTGTAAATTTAAGACGCTAAATGCATTGAGTACTCATTTGTCAAGATATCATGCTGCACAACTTAGCAGTAGACCAGAACAGAGTCTGAGCCCTGTGGTAATAAAATGCCCTTTGTGCGCATTTCGGGAACCCTTTTCTGAATCAATTTTCTTAAGTCATCTCAGAAAGCATTTAAAAAATAATTAAACAGTGACATGCCCATATAAGGATTGTAGCTATAGCACAAATGTTTACTCTTCATTCAATTGCCATAAAAGCAGAGAACACCAATTAAGTCTTGCATCAGACTTAAAAGCTGTCGTTGTTGAGGATCCCCAAGACAGGATTTCTGAGGTCACTAGTGATTTGCATGAAGAATGTCCAGGCCAGAGCATAGAAGTAATGGATGATGATGATCAATGTGACACTGACAATCTAAGAAATCAACTTAAAATGAACGTATCTTCCTTGTTCCTAAAGATGCAGGCTATCCTCCATGTCTCAAACACAGCTAACCCTACTGTCCCTACTGTCCCTACTAACCCTAACCCTACTAACCCTACTGTCCCTACTAACCCTACTAACCCTACTAACACTACTGTCCCTACTAACCCTACTGTCCCTACTAACCCTACTAACCCTACTAACCCTACTGTCCCTACTAACTCTACTAACCCCTGCTGCATGTTTGGACCATGCGATTTGAGGCCAAGCACCGCTTTTTCAAAAGAGTGGTGCATGACACTCAAAACTTCAAAAATATCTTGAAGACGATGGCAATCAGACACCAACATATGATGGCATATCATCTTGCTTCACCATCATATTTCAAGCCAAAAACCCAGGCATCCAGGGTTGACTCTGTTCTGGTTTCATCTCTACCAGCAGTAGCTCAGGTACACATTAGAGGACACACAGTTAGTGACACAATCTACCAAACATCAAAGGTAACCATTGATGGCACAGACTATGTCTGTGGGAGTGGTGGACTGTCTACATTTAGCCAAATAGAACAGATCTACCTTGTGAATAACGAGGTTTCTTTTCTGTGTCGAGACTATGACTCCTGGTATATAGAACATCTTAGGTCCTATGAGCTGTCAACCACACAACCACATATGTCCATCTACCTACAGTCTGGTCTCAATGATACAGTCCCACTCTCAGCATATATGATCGATGGTCTGCTGCTGCTGCTGACTCCCAAGCGATTCATTCAAGTGAAACAGAAGGTGAATAGTTATTTTATTAATCGATTATTGTGTCTTTATTCACTCGTTGTGTAATTGACCAGTTTATATTCTGTATAAGTTCATATTCTGTATATGTTAATAATGACGCTTTCTGTGTTGTGTTTATGACTACTCCTTAGGTCCTTGAGCTGCTGTCTGTCGACCGGACCACATCTGTCCACTGTCCATCTACCTGCAGTCTGGTCACAACGATACAGTCCCACTCAGCATACAAGATCGATGGTCTGCTGCTGCTGCTGACTCCCAAGCGATTCATTCAAGTTTCCATAGCACAATGGCAGCTGCCTCCCCACAACCCATGATCCTTCGTGTTGTTGAGACAGACCGGGCTAGAACATTTAAACTCAGTTCACGACCCGCCTCTGTTGATGCACTGATCACGATTATAAAAGAACAGTTGGAAATAGACCTTGACTTCAGTTTGCTGTATGAAGATCCAGACTTTGATGGGAAACTTACTTCCCTTGATGACATTACGGAATTGCCACAAAAAGCTGTTGTGCACATTTCACTTTCGCTCGACTCCAGCTCTCTCGCATCTACTGATATACTTTCAGATATGTCATCTCCATAACGTCTAAGCAGATGGCCTCCAGGTCCTTTTCCAGTTCCTTCATTTGCATTCGATGTTGAGCTGAAACTTAGAGACGGAAACAAAGAATTTGAGAAGAACAAGAGACACCTTAAGTTGACAAGAGACCTAAAGCACGACATCTTAGAAAAGCTTGCATCTACAATGTATGCTTTCAAGGCTTATCCAAGTGATAAAGAGATAGCAGTGGCTTCTGCGGCTCTTGTCGCCAAACATCCCTGCTTGAAGGAAGCAGGATCTGAGACCGGCTGCAATGGATGGAAGAACAGCATCAAATTCAAGATGGGCAATTTCAGGAACAAGCTGAGACGGGCAGGATGTGAGGAGGTCACTGTAAATGCTGGAAAAAGAGGTAGAAGCAATCCTGATGGCGAACCTTCACATTCCAACATTAAAAGACCCAAGCGAGCAGAAGTAAACTTCCTACCCAACTATCCCCAAGGAGAGGATTCCTTGAGGCTTGAGCAGTTGAGGCAGACAATTGCTGAAGAAGTCAAGAAGACTGAGAAGAACCTGCCCCTCATTAGAAAGCTGATGCAGACCACATTTGCCCTGCGCCGACAGACCATAGTGAAGTCCAGCCCACCAGTGAAAGAGCTCATGGACCTCTGGCCTGCTCTCAAAATGGAGTCTGAGGTAATATAGATCAGCTCTCTCTTTCCTGTGTTAACATTTGGCACATTCTGTGTGTTTTAAAGTGAAACTTGTGATTCTTAAGCCTGGTTTATATACTCTAGCGGCGCATCTGCGTGTGTGTTCTGTGCGCCCCCGCGAGCTAGTCATCAGCGACCGATTCCGCAAAGCATGTAATGACATGGTTGACCAGAAATCCCGCCGTCATGCTCTGAAGCCCAAACCAAACAAAGTAAGAGATCCACCAAGTTGAAGTGACTAATTGATGTTGATATACTATATTGTCCTGCTGTTTTTAAATATAGGTGTATGCAGAGTTCCAGCTGATTACCAACCAGAACCTGCCCAACACATTCTACGCTGAGCTTGACCGCCATCTTCCTCGACTGATGACGTTATTCAGACAGAAGGCGTCCAAAACTGGGAACACAGCAGATGCTTTGGCTCACATTTTAAAAATCCACGATGAACAGGTGAATAGATTATTATACATGTCATAGGTCGAACCTCTGTAACATTGAACAGGTTCAATGATTCAAAAGAGCTTTTGAATTTTACAATTAGTCCACCATTGTGTTTGCCATTTTTCTGATTGCATTAAAGATGTGAACATGTTATTTGTGGACATATCTGATTGGACTGTTTAAAATCCGCTTTGTTCAGTAAACATTTCCATATAATACAATTATTTTTCTTCTTCTTAATCTTACATCTTAATAGGAAATCCATGATGTTCACACCAGGCGTACCTGTTGTGAAGGATCAGATTAAACCGAATATGTATATTTATTTATATATATATATTTAATTGTATTTGTATATCGTTTGATATCCCCTGTATATTCATTGTACAATATGCACTGAATATCCCTTTAGTCTACTAAACAGCCCATAATAGTTTCATTCTACCATTGGACGAGAACCTGGCGCCAGGTTGCCATACCCCTAGGTCCAAGTTCAATCGTGCCGCCTAACATGTCGTGGCAAGCCCCGGTTCCGCGCAGGAATATGTCGGGCGAAATACGAATGGTACTATTTGTTCATAGCGCATATATATATGGCGCAAGTAAAGTAGAACTTTCTTTTAGTCCAGTTCTTTACCCTCCAACAGAGTGACAGACGCAAAGCCTCCCCACGACGCACGTGTGGTGTAGTAAGGCCTACTTGGCCCAGAATAGGCATTGAGATATCGTGTAGATTAATAGTTGAATAGTCATAGTTTGGCACTATACCGTCGAGTTGGACGTATTCTATTAAGCTAATAATAGTCTATTTATGTATGGTGCATCATTCGGTTAGAGTTATAAAGTTATCAGTACCCCCATCGTTCCTGACGTTATCTGGACGCTTAACCAGGCTGGGCAGACCCCTAGTGGTGGTTGCATCCGAGGAGCTCCGGGCCAAGAGCGACTGGACCTGTATATTGGATTACTCTACCCGGACGACGGCGAGCCTTCCACGGCTTGGATTATGCTTTGGGTGCTTTGATTATTCCATGGATAAAGGCCAACACTGCGGAGTGTTGGAACTACCCCCCGGAGAGGACTCCAGGTGAGACGGCGCTCTACACCAGTGAGGTCGCCTCACGTCTCTCCGTTGTGGACCGGCAGCTACCGTCCACAGAGGGTCCAGCTGTATTCGTCTGCGGTCCGAGGTTCTGTGGGCACCGTGTCCAAGACTTTGGATTCTCCCAAGACACCGTCGGCCAGATGGGATACCGCCAGCGGCTTCTCTAACCCCCCCCTCCTACTGTCTTACAACCAGCGGGACACCCCCCCCCCCTTAGTGTATCCAGCTATAATCATTTAAGTACCATCGCTATCGTTTCCTAAATATTCCAGGTTGTATACTTACTCCCTGCGTAACCAGAGATTGGACATTCAATGTTGATTTACCTACGAATACTCATTTGCCATAAAAGTGCATATTTCATATTTCAAATCATAAATGTAATTAAGTGATCGTTGTATACACCTTTTGCTGTATTAAACCTTCGATTTGGTACATTTGTGTGGATTCGTTTCATCAGGTGGGAAAGTGTTCATCATACTTATATCTTGTACTGGATGGCCAGAAGTTAAAGTACATGAGGTAGTGGTATTAAATATCATATCTAACAATACAGTCAGGGAATTGTACCCCTCAGTTACAATTGGTCCTTCGAGCCGGAGGGTAACTAGTGTAATATTAATATAGTGTTATTAATATCGAAATGGCCTATGATGAACACTCCACGAAACGATCCTCCTAACCTAGAACGCCCGCGGCGCAGACGACAGACACCTCAGTACTTAGAGGCTTACACTGTCAGTCAACTACCTAGCCTTCGACAAACGGTAAACGCGGTAAAAGTAGAAAGTAAAATTATGTCTGACCTTAACGACCAGGTTTCCCCGACCACAGAGGCCCTAGTAGGTCCTAATGTAACTGACCAAGCTCACGGTGGGGACCAGGAGGGAATTGACATGCCTTTACCCCCCGCCACTACCCAAGAAGTAGTCCCCGACCAGGCCCGGGAGGAAGACAACCCTACAGAGAGAGAACTCTGCACGGAAGAAGAGGAGGAGAGCGCCGAGGAAATAGAGCTCCAGGACTCCCCAACGAGTACCCCCAGGAGCGGCTCACGCAGGAGCGGCTCACCTCCACAACCGCCTTCCCCCAGCGAAGCGGAGAGGATACTACAACAGGCGTTCCTCGTCAGCCTGACAGCCTCTACTGAACGCGATCGACTCCAAGCGCAGGCGCTTAGCGAGCGCGAACATTTTACTATTGAAAGAGAACGCCTCCAAGCGCAGCAACGGAGCGAAGAAGAGCGCACACGCCTGGAGATGAGACGCCTCCAGACAGAAGAGAATATGGCAAGAGACCGGGCCGACGCCCAGCGCGCCGCTGCCGGTGCCCAAAGAGACGCAGAGCGCGACAGACTACAAGCGCAACTAATAGAGCAGCTGATCAAAAGGACAACACCCTCTCCCTCCGCCAGGGGTTCAAGGAACTCGTCGAGACAACAGTCAAGGGCAGCGTCTCCTCAACGAGCAAGCGACCCTGAACTTGACCAACAGACCGAGCCTATACCCCCCGCAGACCCCCTTCACAGACCGGTCCAAGCGAGACCCAGCTACAAGGAAGGAGCGGCATACACTGCGGAGAAGCTAAATAAACGATTACAGGATCTGGAGGATCTGATAGAGGAAGAAGAGGGAGAGGAGGAGAACCAAGCCCGACGACAGCACAGTACTCCACCGGACCAGGAGGTCCCATACAGTCCAGGCTATACCCCCGCGGCGCTGCGCTACAGACCCCCGACTCTATTCACGGGTGAGCACGACGCACGACCAGCCCCGAGGAACAGCACCTGGACCAGCGGGCCATGGTACCCTGTCAGTACCAGCCCACAGCGAGGCGCAAGAGGGGACTCGCCCAGGAGGTCTCTCCCCCAACGCTCGCCGATGTATCAGCCATCCACGGCGTCATACAATGCCACGCCGTCATTCCCAGACTTCGCCTATGAGAGTCGAGCACAGTACACGGAGCTCCGGATGTGCTTAGAGACAATGATGGTGGATGTCGCTGATGAACGCCACAAGTATGCAATATTACTGAAGCACCTGAAAGTACCGCGAGCGCACAATATAGCGCTAGCCTATGCTACCTCTTCGACTCCATACACAGCGGCCCTTGCAGCGCTGGATCAGAGATATGGACGTATATGGGATTACGTAATCCAAGAGATAAGGCATATTGACCGCCTACCCCCAGCCACAGACAATCGCTCACTAGACGACCTGTCAATCAAAGTGCAGTCCCTGGTAGGGATGCTGGGAGCGCAACGGGAGAAGGGCATGCATGAGCTATACGCCAACTCTAACGTCGAGAGGATTTTGGAGAAGCTGCCACCCGCAAGACAGGAGCGCTTTAGGCGGCAGAGGGATTACCGGGATCCCAACGGCCCCGAGCCATCCCTCCTTGATCTAGCCGACTTCCTGGCGAGAGAAGTCAGCAGCTTACGACTGGATACCTTCGGGCGGAGCACGCCAAGCTCCAGAGAGGGACCCAGGAGAATAAATGATGGAAGAAGATCGGTGACTGTCATGCACCAATCAGAGTCAGTACCGAGCAGTAAGAGTCACAGCACCCCCTCGAGAAAAGAGAAGAGGAAGATAGCGTGTCCCTACTGTGAGAAAGAACACTGGCTGTCACAATGTGACCTATTCACAAAGATGAATGCAGAAGAAGTGAGTCAATGGATAAAGTCCAACCGGCGCTGTTATCGATGTGCGCGGCCCCACATGGCAGCCGAATGCCGCCTAAAGAAAAGGTGCAGCCGGTGCGATGGAGCCCATCTAGATATACTACACGAAAGTAACGGAAGGCGGCCTATACCTGCACCACGGAGCGGCACCAAGGCAAGTGTCATGTACATTGACCCCGCCAGCAGCAGCGGAGCCCAAGTGCTCTTAAAGGTAGTCCGTGTGACATTGAGCTACCAAGATAAAGTCATGGACACTTACGCCGTCCTTGATGACGGGTCAGAGAAGACCCTTCTGCTCGCCTCCGCTGCGACCCAGTTGGGACTGCGGGGGAGCAAGAACGAAATGACGATTCGGACAATAAGAAGATATTTAAAGACGATAAAGGGCGAGAATGTCTCCTTCACCATCGCAGCCAACGGGCAGCCAGAGCGACGGTACAAGATCACAAATGCTTTCACCAGCCAAGAAATAGGACTATCGCAGTACACCTACCCTGTCACCAAGTTGATGGATAAATATGTGCACCTGCGCCAATTACCTATCCCGCTCATAGACGGCGCTACCCCGACCCTGCTGATAGGCTCCGACCATGCAGAACTCATAGTCCCGATTGACCGGGTCCATACAGGCCCCCGAGGCTGTCCTGCAGCAGTCGAGACCCGCCTAGGGTGGACCCTACAAGGCCCCCTCGCTAAATCTCACAACCGAACAGCAGCCACTAGCTGCTTCCACTCCAGAACGACAGAAGAAGACACCACTCTCCTGCAGCATGTCGAGAGGCTATGGACCCTAGAGACAGTGCCCTTTAAGAACGAAAAGAAAGACATTCGCTCTAAAGAAGACATTTACGCCATCAACCTACTCGAGCAGGGGACAAAGAGAGTCACAGTCGGCGGAGTGATGAGATACGCAACTCCACTCCTGAGGCGAGAGGGAATGCCCACCTTTCACGCAAAGAAAGACGCCACGGAGCGCTATCTACTGAACACAGAGCGGCGCCTAGCCAAAGACCCCGCTCAAGAGAGTGTGTACCGAGCTGAGATTGAGAAGCTAATCACAGCGGGACACGTAACAAAGATTGACATTAAAGAGGCCGATCAGACGACCGAATCATGGTACGTGCTGCATCACAAGGTCCATCACAACGGCAAGGATCGCATTGTGTTTAACTGCAGCTACCAGATCGGATCCCAAAATCTGAATAAAGAGCTCTTGCCCGGCCCCACACTCGGCCCCTCCCTACTAGGCGTGTTACTGCGCTTCCGCCAGGACAAGGTGGCTATCAGCGGGGATATCAAAGGGATGTTCTTGCAGGTGAGACTAGTAGAGGAGGACAAGCCTCTGCTACGGTTCCTATGGAGAGAGAAGATCGGAGATGAGAACCCATTCATCTACCAGTGGGAAGTACTCCCCTTCGGAACCACATGCAGCCCGTGCTGTGCTACATTTGCACTACAGAAACACGTCACAGAGGACCCAGCAGCAGATGAAGAGGTCCAACACAGTGTGAAGAACAGTTTCTACGTGGACAACTGTTTACAAAGCGTTTTGACTCAAGAAGAAGCCGAGGCTCTCCTAATCAAGTTACGCGCCTCCCTGATCAAAGGCGGCTTTGATCTCAGGCAGTGGGCCAGCAGTGACCCGCACGTATTGCGCAGCCTCTCCTACGCAGACAAGGCTGCCAGCAGCGAGACCTGGATGGCGACAATCCCAGGAGAAGCCCAAGAAATGACACTAGGACTAGTCTGGCGCTTCAAAACAGACTCGCTCCACTATAGACACAAACCCTTGGCTCCAGAGCAGGGAAGGTCGGCGGCGATACCGACCACCAGACGGAGTGTGTACACTCGCCAGACAATATGACCCGTTGGGATGTATTCTACCTTACACCACCAGGGCAAAGATGATTGTACGAGCACTATGGGACAAGGACCAGGGCTGGGACGACCCAATACCCGCACACCTTGCCTCAACATGGAGAGAGTGGGAGACGGAACTCCGCTCACTCCCAGGTGTCAATATACGCCGCAGCTACTTCCCATCCACAGTGAGGCCAGAGACATGCGAGATTGATCTACACGTCTTCAGCGACGCCTCCGAAGTAGCCTACGGATCGGTGGCCTACCTGCGTGCCCAAGAGAGGGGAGGAAAGATACACACTGCTTTCATCCTGGCCCGCTCAAGAATAGCCCCACGTAAGCAACAATCTATCCCACGTCTAGAGCTCTGCGCAGCCCTCGCAGGAGCGCATCTAGCCACGTTAATCCAACGTGAACTCACCATTCCGGTGCATAGAACAATCTTGTGGTCAGATTCCACGACAGTACTCACATGGATCAAGTCTGATTCATGCAGATACAAAGTCTTCGTGGGAGTCAGAGTCACCGAGATTCAAGAGTTAACAGAAGAAGCGAGCTGGAGGTATGTGGACACCAAACACAACCCAGCTGACGTCATCACCCGGGGAATGTCTCTGGATGACCTAACCCGTCGCAACATCTACAGTGACGGACCAGAATTCCTCAAGCTCCCGGAAGGAGATTGGCCTACGCCCACCCCGAGGGAAGCAAGTAAAGAGGAGGCTGAGAACAAGAAACCTATGTTCTGTGGACTGAGCACTGTCGCCTCCACAGACCCCAACATAGATGACTGCATTACCCTAGAGAGTGCGCAGCAAAGAACATTCCTGCGGCACCACCCAGAGATTCAGTCCACCACTGACATGTCAGCAGCTGACTACGAAGAAGCAGAACTTCTTCTACTACAACGACCCCAGAGAGACTCGTTCCCCGATGAGCTAGACTGTCTACAGGGAGGAAACCCCGTCCCATCAGACAGCAGACTGATTCACCTGGCACCAGAGAGTGACGCCCATAATCTCATCAGAGTGGGTGGTCGCCTGCGGAGAGCCCCCGATCTACCAGATGACATTAAGTACCCGATCGTCTTGAACAGCCGACACAAGGTCACAGAGCTGATCATAAAGAAATACGACGAGGATGTACACCACGCAGGAGCAGAGAGAGTCTTCGCGGAGATCAGACGTCGTTATTGGATATTGCAAGGGAGAGAAGCAGTACGGCGCTTCCAGCGAACTGCCGTAAGTGGCACACGCAGCCCAACACACTCCTAATGGTGCGGCTGGACCCCGCGCTACCCCAGACAATGTACAGGCCTGAAGAAGCGAACGGCCGAAGAATGTGGAGGTACAGCCAAGTACTAGCTGACAAGTTTTGGAGCAGCTTCCTACTTCACTACCTACCGTCTCTACAGACCCGCCAGAAGTGGGTAAAAGAGAGAGACAATTTGACAGAAGGAACAGTCGTCATGATTATTGACCAGTCACTACCCAGAGCTATGTGGCCGGCTGGCCGCGTAAGCAAAGTGATCACCGGTGCCGATGGCAAGGTCCGAGCAGCTGAAGTACTCGTCCAAGGGCGCACTTACACACGTCCCGTGGCGAGGCTCATAGAACTGCCCCGACTCCCAGATACTATCGATGATGACCATGACCCCATGACTTTGTGAGTTGACTGACCCTTACAGCGGACCTTGAGTGGCAGACAGTGCGGTTAATCTGTCTCTGCTTAGCTAATTAGGTGGGACTAATTAGGGGGCGGCTGTTGTGAAGGATCAGATTAAACCGAATATGTATATTTATTTATATATATATATTTAATTGTATTTGTATATCGTTTGATATCCCCTGTATATTCATTGTACAATATGCACTGAATATCCCTTTAGTCTACTAAACAGCCCATAATAGTTTCATTCTACCATTGGACGAGAACCTGGCGCCAGGTTGCCATACCCCTAGGTCCAAGTTCAATCGTGCCGCCTAACATGTCGTGGCAAGCCCCGGTTCCGCGCAGGAATATGTCGGGCGAAATACGAATGGTACTATTTGTTCATAGCGCATATATATATGGCGCAAGTAAAGTAGAACTTTCTTTTAGTCCAGTTCTTTACCCTCCAACAGAGTGACAGACGCAAAGCCTCCCCACGACGCACGTGTGGTGTAGTAAGGCCTACTTGGCCCAGAATAGGCATTGAGATATCGTGTAGATTAATAGTTGAATAGTCAGTATAGTTTGGCACTATACCGTCGAGTTGGACGTATTCTATTAAGCTAATAATAGTCTATTTATGTATGGTGCATCGTTCGGTTAGAGTTATAAAGTTATCAGTACCCCCATCGTTCCTGACGTTATCTGGACGCTTAACCAGGCTGGGCAGACCCCTAGTGGTGCTTGCATCCGAGGAGCTCCGGGCCAAGAGCGACTGGACCTGTATATTGGATTACTCTACCCGGACGACGGCGAGCCTTCCACGGCTTGGATTATGCTTTGGGTGCTTTGATTATTCCATGGATAAAGGCCAACACTGCGGAGTGTTGGAACTACCCCCCGGAGAGGACTCCAGGTGAGACGGCGCTCTACACCAGTGAGGTCGCCTCACGTCTCTCCGTTGTGGACCGGCAGCTACCGTCCACAGAGGGTCCAGCTGTATTCGTCTGCGGTCCGAGGTTCTGTGGGCACCGTGTCCAAGACTTTGGATTCTCCCAAGACACCGTCGGCCAGATGGGATACCGCCAGCGGCTTCTCTAACCCCCCCCTCCTACTGTCTTACAACCAGCGGGACACCCCCCCCCCCCCTTAGTGTATCCAGCTATAATCATTTAAGTACCATCGCTATCGTTTCCTAAATATTCCAGGTTGTATACTTACTCCCTGCGTAACCAGAGATTGGACATTCAATGTTGATTTACCTACGAATACTCATTTGCCATAAAAGTGCATATTTCATATTTCAAATCATAAATGTAATTAAGTGATCGTTGTATACACCTTTTGCTGTATTAAACCTTCGATTTGGTACATTTGTGTGGATTCGTTTCATCAGGTGGGAAAGTGTTCATCATACTTATATCTTGTACTGGATGGCCAGAAGTTAAAGTACATGAGGTAGTGGTATTAAATATCATATCTAACAATACAGTCAGGGAATTGTACCCCTCAGTTACAGTACCACTGTTCTCCATGCCCTGCCTGTGTATCTGCATGAGGAAGTCGCTGGATTTTTCAAAACCTGCACAGTGAGTCAGAGTAAAAATAATTTACAGTACAACTGTATATTAAGTGAACAGTTAATCAAAATGCTAAGTATCAGTCTTCCTTCTGTCCAGGTCTCCCTTGTGAAAGAGATATTTGATCTCGACGGGACTAACCTGGTTAAATAAAAATAACCTTCTCACCAAAAAAATTGTTCTAACTAAAATATAAACAACTTACAAACACAACTCCATATACTTAGCTTTGTGCTGCACTTTGTAGAAACCATGGATTTATTTGTGATTATTATGTCTCTTTCATTCCTTCAGGACACGTCTGATGAGCCAGAGCTTCAGGGTGTTGCAGTGGCCCTCCTTACTGTCATCAGTGACCATGCATGACACAAGTCCAGTTCACTACCAGCCTGTGACAATCTCTGATTGGTGATTCCTTCTTGGTAATGTTTGGACTAATCTATGCACTACACCTCAGCTACCCCAAGGGACTTACCAACACTTTTGAATTCATTCAGAAGATTTTACTAGGTCTAGAAGCTGGTAAACTGTCGCCCAGGTTGCAGACTCTCAAGAATGACTTGATGATGCAATAATTTTTTTTTCTTCTGATTTTTCAATGGATTTTCTCCCCGTCCCAATTAGTCGTTGTGCCAATCCCCCCCCCCCCCCCCTCCCCTACCTGGTGCTGTATGCATGTTCTCCTACGAGTCGGTATAAGGGCGTCCCGAGTCGATCGCACGCTTCCCCCGAGACATGCGCCGACAGCCAGTGACGTCTTTTCACTTGGCAGCGAGGGCTCTCATTGGTGAAGTGTAACGCGGGGGAGGGCACGCTATCTCCACCAAGTCCTGCCCCGCTTAGCAAGCGCCGAGACCTGACCTGTAGGCGTCGCTGTCCACAACGCCAGATTCCCACCCGCCAGCTTCCCCACCCCCTAATACTGCCGAATTGTATTAGTGTGAACGGCCAGCCAAGCTGGTGACAACGCAGGGAGTTGGATTCGAACATGCGAATCCAGTGTCTCCAGCGTTGGTGACGAACGCAATCTCCGCTACGTCACCTGACCGCTCTTGCATTAAACTTTTGAAGGTATTATTTTGACATGACAAGGAAATTAATACCTCACCCCACATCCTTCTTTCAGATGAGTTTCTATTCCTTACTGTAATCAGTGATCATGACACAAGTCCAGTTCACTACCAGCCTGTGACAATCTCTATTGTCATTGAAAGTCATATCATGATCAGCTTCCCCAGATTTGGTGATTCCTTCCTGTAATGTTTGGACTAATCTATGCACTACCCCAAAGCACTTACCAACACCTCAAAAGTGTGTCTATAGAAACTCATCTGAAATGTCTTGTCATGTCAAAATAATACCTTCAAAAGTTGCTGTACTACTTTGCAGATGTTCAGCCAATAGGTCCAAACTACTCAATGTACCTTGTTCTTTATTTTTTATGTAATATGTTTACATTTGAGAGTTTTACAGTTCGAATTTTCTTAACCGTCTATAGCTGGCATTATTGTAATTTCATCCAAGTAAGTTTTAGAGTTGAAAGAGTTTATTAGAATCTCAAAGGCAACATCCAAGTCCCAAACGTTTGTTTCTCGAGGAACAATAGGAGGCAATGGGCATAAATGCCACTCTGCTCTGACTGCTTCCATTGCTTGTAGGCAGTGGTAGAGTTAGTGTTCTCAGTACAGAGTACAAGGCGATATACCAGGAGCCATAAACGCAACACAGAAGCGTTATTATTAACATATACAGAATATGAACTTATACAGAATATGAACTGGTCAATTACACAACTAGAGTGAATAAAGACACAATAATTGATTAATAAAATAACTATTCACCATTAGCTGGACTCAGTTCCGTTTCACTTGAATGAATCGCTTGGGAGTCAGCAGCAGCAGACCATCGATCTTGTATGCTGAGAGTGGGACTGTATCCTTGAGACCTTGTAGGCAGTAGTATACTGCCCTGTCAAGGGCTAACCGCAGTAACTTGAAAAAAGTAAAAATTTAGTTATGAGTGAAATTGACCTTGTCAATAAATGTTTTATCTTGTGACCAAGTTTCAGATGTTAATGTCGCTCAGTTTTGGAGATATGGGGTTTTAAAAACTGCAGTAACTACAAAATCACACTCAAAACCCAGGCAGACCGCAGTAACTTCCAAACAGTGAAAAATGGCTTTAAAGTGTTTTGACTTGCCATCCAAAATGTGTTATAAGATAAGATAAGATATTCCTTTATTAATCCCCTTGGGGAAATTCGTGACACACACATACAGCTCAACGTCTCATTAATGATATTAACAACAACACAATCATTACATTTTTACAGTAACAATGGCACAGCATAAATTCAACAGACATGCAGCTCGAGGCAGAAATGCCGCATATAGTCAGAATCAGGTAAATTTTGTCTAATCATCGTCACCATCGTCATATCCCCTGTTACGATACGGTGGCATCTTTATTTTCACGTCCCTAATTTCCGACGTGATATCCAGTATGGCCTGTGACCGCGAAAGTTCCTCTGCATGGGTAGAAGCAAGTCTCTCAAGAATTGTCTTCAAGCATGACTGTTCGTCTACGTGGTAGAGTTCGCCTCTTTCCAACATGGTCTTGGAGCTCAATTGTTCATCACCGCGCAGGGTACTTAGGTCAGCGATTTTCTTAAACAGTTCCATTAGGTTTTCCTTGATCCCGGCCAGATCCCTGGCCAGGGAAATCAACTTCTTCCGAATTAGCTTCAGGCAGTACCAGATCCAGCAGCTGACGGTGCCCAGGCCGAGCAGCATGACAATTAGAAGATATACGTCCTCAACGTCGTTTATCTCCAGCGGGAAAAAGCATATTTACATTTACATTTACATTTAGTCATTTAGCTGACGCTTTTATCCAAAGCGACTTACAAGTTCTGTGCGACAAGACAGCAAGAAGGGTATAACTCTATCAGCTGAGTAACAATGTTCATCAAAGTGTTGCGTGTTACAGTGTAGGTTAGTTTATTAGGACAAGTGCATGACATTAAGGTTAGTCGGGGTTAGATTTTTTTTTTTTTTTTTTTTTATCATTTCAGATAATGGTTGAAGAAGTGAGTCTTTAGTCGACGGCGAAAGATTGGACGGGATTCGGCTGTCTTAACTGGGATGGGTAGTTCATTCCACCATTGTGGGGCAAGGACTGAGAATAGGCGGCTTCTCTTTGATGACCCTCCGGGAGCTTGGATATTGCATATTGCGAGCCAGGTCCCGTATGAATTTATGGTGTATCCCGCCTGATAGCTCCCAAGAGGGCATAATGGGTCATCCGCATTCTGCTTCCTTGTAGAGAATATGCGATCAATCGCTGTAAAAGCCCAGCTTATTAGATCCATATTACGGTCAAAAGTCGAGTTGAGTTGAGGATTCTGTTGTAAAAAAGAAAGAAGAAAAAGGTCAAAACGTCTGAGCGTTTCCAGCGAGTGCAGATCTAGGCTCCGGTGAAACGAGCTGTAAGGGCTGGTACGGACGTCTCCAAACCGATAAGAGAGAGGCCTTGAGGTGTTTCTCTGGAGGAGGGAGAGGAGATAAAAATGCGACTGCTCCTGGGAAGAGAGTGTGAGGTTAATAGGTTATAGGTAAATAGATGATAGTACCCAGATTTAACATGTATTAATGAAGTAATCTTTAGGCATACAAAAATATGACACAATTATTTTAATTAACCCCAAAAAAGCAGATATTGCACTCTGCTGCACGATTTCCTTAAATAATTATACAGGTAATGTACAGGCAAAGTGCAGTAACTTCAAATACAATGTTGTTTTCCCTCCAGCTTTCATAACTTAACCTAGCCATTTTGAAAATGAAATTTAATACCTGAATATATTGGAATGATGATGATCCAAATAAAATGGCTAGGTGAAGTTATGAAAGCTGGAGGGAAAACAACATTGCATTTGAAGTTACTGCACTTTGCCTGTACATTACCTGTATAATTATTTAAGGAAATCGTGCAGCAGAGTGCAGTATCTGCTTTTTTGGGGTTAATTAAAATAACTACGTCATATTTTTGTATGCCTAAAGATTACTTCATTAATACATGTTAAATCTGGGTACTATCATCTATCTACCTATAACACATTTTGGATGGCAAGTCAAAAAACTTTAAAGCCATTTTTCTCAGTTTCACTGTTTGGAAGTTACTGCGGTCTGCCTTGACAGGGCAGTATAGTTAGTGTACTGTATAGTGTTCTTAGTACAGAGTACTGTAGTGTTCTAGTTATCATTCTGCAAACATAGCCTGCTCTAAATGACGGATGGTGCCTCTGACATTCTGACTAACTCTTTCAATGAAAACACCATCTTGTTCCATGATACATCATGGAGCAAATACATGCAGCTGCATTTCCATATGTAGGTATGTGCACTATTAACAGTATTGCCAGCTGTATAGCATGTAATGTGGATTGGTATTTTGGTTCCACATTGGCAGGACCCAATATACAGCACAACGTTTGTGAATTTTACATGTGCCAAGCGGATTGACAATTTTCAGATAATCTATACATTTTATTCTGTACTGTACATAGATACACTGTGTTATCCCAACGGTCACAATAGTTGCCGTCAACATGTTTGCTCATTCTATGACCACACTATACAAATTTGAGTAATTCAGCCAGGATGTAAACGGCTCTGGTCATGTGCACTGCACATATTGAGACCCTTTATTATTTCAATATTTGCTGGAAATACATTGATACATCATTCAGTAACATTTTCAGAGCCTTATAACAAACATTATTACACTATTGTGACCAGAGGGATTAAATGTGTAATATACATTACATTGTATGTACATGTTATAACATGCATGTATTTATTTTCTATATATATTTTCTATATATATATTTTCAATTTTAACATTGCCATAATGTTGGAGAGGGCAACACAATGTTTTTGTAAGATAAATAGATGTATACTCTTTGAATAGAAATAAATATAAAGAGTTTGAAGTTGTAACACAATGTTTTTGTAAGATAAATAGTTTCGATGAAGAACAAAACCTCCTAAATGCATACAAAAAAAGGGGAAAACTTCATATCTGCACTTTGCAAGGCACTAATACCTGGTCGGTATTGTTAACATATATAGTCCAAAAACAGTGTACGGTGTTTACAGTGTTATTGTACATTGCTAACATACAGATTATATATGTATACTCTTTTATACTCTTTGAATAGAAAAAAATAAAAGAGTTGTTTGAAGTTGATATAATGTGCTTGTGTAGTTATTTTTCTGTTAACTTTTTCACATGGATTTTAAAACTGAACCTTAAGTTATAGTAACTGCAAATATTTGAGTTGATTAACTTAAAAATTTTAGTTGATTAACTTTAAAGAAATGAGGCATGGGATGGCCTCAATGCCGTTGAGTTCTGTTAACTTAATCACATGGATTTAAGGTTGAACCTTAAGTCACAGTAACTGAACATATTTGAGTTGCCTCCACTTGAGAACCTAAAGTCACAGTAACTGAACATATTTGAACTGCCTTAACTGAGAACTGTAAGTCACAGTAACTGAACATATTTGAGTTGACACCACTTGAGAACCTTAAGTCACAGTAACTGAACATATTTGAACTGCCTTAACTGAGAACTGTAAGTCACAGTAACTGAACATATTTGAGTTGACACCACTTGAGAACCTTAAGTCACAGTAACTGAACATATTTGAACTGCCTTAACTGAGAACTGTAAGTCACAGTAACTGAACATATTTGAGTTGACACCACTTGAGAACCTTAAGTCACAGTAACTGAATATATTTGCATTGCCTTAACTGAGAACTGTAAGTCACAGTAACTGAACATATTTGAGTTGACACCACTTGAGAACCTTAAGTCACAGTAACTGAACATATTTGAACTGCCTTAACTGAGAACTGTAAGTCACAGTAACTGAACATATTTGAGTTGCCACCACTTGAGAACCTTAAGTCACAGTAACTGAATATATTTGAATTGCCTTAACTGAGAACTGTAAGTCACAGTAACTGAACATATTTGAGTTGACACCACTTGAGAACCTTAAGTCACAGTAACTGAATATATTTGAATTGCCTTAACTGAGAACTGTAAGTCACAGTAACTGAATATATTTGAGTTGACTCCACTTGAGAACTGTAAGTCAGAGTAACTGACCATATTTGATTTGACTTAACTGAGAACCTTAAGTCACAGTAACAGACCATATTTGAGTTGCCTTAACGTTAGGTTATGACTATAACCAAGTTCTGTTAGTTAGGGGCGATGCTTGGCATCGCCTTCTGCACTATCTCGCGTACGTGCACGCGTACTGAATAAACCACAAATGTACCTCTAATACCAGTATTAGTCTGACCACACCCCTCATCAGCTTACCTTCATAAGCAGGTGTGTGGTCACCTGCTCTCCTCCTTCCCAAGCTTTCACCACAAGGTGAGGACAAGGGCTGCAGCGGCGTCCGATGCCAAGCATCGCCCCTAACTAACAGAACTTGGTTACAGTCATAACCTAACGTTCTGTATCGTTAGTGGCTTAGCTTGGCATCGCCTTCTGCACAAGGGAGGCCAAGCGGAGCCACTTGGCTGACAAATACACCCCGCTGACAGCCCCCCAAAACCATCAGAACAGGGAGGGCCGAGCCCCCCCGACCCCCCCTAATGGAGGGTAGCCCCCCTATTAGGGACGTCACGGGAGGGCGACGGACCCGACCGTGCGAAGAGGCACTCAAGCAACTCAACGCACAGGGTGAGCAGACCGTGGCTTGACCCACGACTACACACACGCACAACCCGCATGCCACCCGGGAACGAACGGAGGAACAACCTCGTTACTGCCCCCAGAATCACGGGGTCAAGGGCAAACCCAACCCCGTGGCAAGGCCGTAGCAGCGGAGCACGAAGGAAGACCCAGACCCACCAAAAGGACTGGACTCCCTGGAATGGGGGCCCGGAGAAGTCCATGATGCCAGCATCAAGACCCCACCAGGTGGGCACGTAGTGCCCCGCCCCCCACATCGCCAGCGTATTCGGACAAAGGCCCCTCAGTTACTGCACCTGGTATTCCCAGGCGGAACCAACCAGGCCAGTAAGCCGAGCGGGCCCCGTCCCCCCAATAGTACACCGCCTGGCACACTGACCCTGCAGAATAGGCAGTCAGCATGGCCGTAAGCACACAAAAAAGGTTAACCAACGGAAGCAGGCAGCGCACCGGGGAAAAACCAGGCAACAGGCTGTTAACCCTAGCCTGGAGACTGCGGACGAGACAGGCGCCAGAGGGGACAGCTGAACACAGCCGCCCCGGCGGAAGGAGCGTAAGCTGGCGGTGTTGCATGACCAAGCCTCCATTTAACAACCCCCACCCAGAGGGGTCGAGGCAGAGAAGGCTGACACGATTGGCAGACGTCATGAACGTGCAGGGGCACCCTCAACCGGTGAACCCGGGAGTTGACACTGCTCCAACACACCAGGGAATCAACCACCTCGGTGTTACCCAATGCGGTGGTTGTTCCTATAACCCCTCAAGAAAAAACTCCAAAACACACCTGCGGGTATACACCGGCTATACCGCAGTACAAGTGTTTCAGTTTCCAAAAAGGGTTAACCCAGGCCTACGGGTCGCAAACATCACTTCGGACCGGGCCTGGCGGTACGGGAAGCACAGGGTCACCAGAGGAGGTCAAAAAACCACCCCCACAGGCCCCTCTTCGCCATGCGTGAGAGAGGAGCGAAAAACAATGGAGAACCAGCCCCTAAGCACACCGTACCTGGTATTCCCCGGCGGTCTCCCAACCAAGTACTAACCAGGACCAACCTGTGTAGCGGCCGAGATCCGACGAGATCGAGCGCGTACAGAATGGCATGGCTGTAAGCCATGACGACAGTGCTGAGTAAAAACATACCCAACCAGGGTCTCCATAGCGCTTAACCCTGTGACACCCAGACCGACCTGGCATTTTTCCCCCTGAAAAAAGCCCAAGTCCCTCAGGGTACCAGAACAGCAGATCTGCATCCCCGGCGGACAACGGGTTCAACTGATCTGGACCAGCGTGACCAGAACCAGTCCCGTGCCCTAACCACGCCGACATGCCTACTCCAGGAGAAGGGCAGATATGCGTGTTGATCTTAACATGAAAAGAAGGCGCCACCCAGACGTCGGGACGAACCGCGCCTGGTGGCCCACCCCAAGGGCGTGAGACCCCACTACATATGTTCAGATCCATCCCGTCATCATCCCCCAGACATGAACGAGGATCCGTCGACAACCCACCCAGGTCATGGGATGTGGTCGCCGGAAGAGGAAAAACCCCCATCTCAGTTGCTTTATAAAAACGCTGTTTCAACCACAAGCAACTAAGGCGTGCCAGTCAATCGCCTGTTCACAGCGAGCTAGCACTATACGTGCGTCGGGACACACCCCCATCAATGAACAGGCTATTTAGACCTGTCATTGAATCCCCAAGGCGCCCAGGGGAACGACAAGAGGGGTGTGACACTCCCTAACTCCAACACTTCTGGAATAGAAAGAAGGAAGCATCAACAGTATGTATCCCAGTCTACACAGCCGGGGTAAAAAATTTTCACATTTTTACATCCCACCACCCTCCCATAGGAAAGAGACGGGGATCCCCAGAGAGACTTCCCACGCGAGCTGTACAGATTGAAAAGAATATATTGCACCTTGAGCCATGTAAAAAACTGGTTTTAGGGCCTCCGGGGAAGAGGCACCGAACCCATACACACTCAATAAACGAATTGAATCGAATATACATACAATAGAAAAGGACCCTTCTAGAGGGTCCACTCACTTTGACAATCTGAGGAGGAAGGCTCTGTACTCTGATGGAGGCTTCCTCACATGGATCACATGGAAGAAGGAGTCCGAACTCACAGAAGGCCTGAGTAGGCGCTTGGTGAGGAGGAGCCCTGACCACCCCCCCTGAAAACAGATCCATCACATGGACCTGAACAGCACACGGAAGTCCTACCAACAGAGACGCGCACGGTGACGTACTCTATGGCGGGGGAATTCCTGCGGTGCACACGCCCAATATACCAGGCCGTGGGACCAGGAACTCCCTCCCCCCCCCCCCCCCCCCCCCCGTAACGTGCCGAACCGCCACGTGACGGGAACCTTGAAGGACAGGGGGTGTACCCCTGACCGACAGAACAATGGGGAGAGGAAAGGTTACCAGTTCACCCCTTTACGACCCCACACCCATGATACGACGTAACGACAAAAAGAGAATATGACACAGTCATAGTCAGCTCTATGAAGCGTTTCACAGCTCCACACAGCGCACGAGCTAACCTGCTATCTGATTTTTACTAAGGAAAAACACAGAATAGAGAGGGCTCTAAGAACCCCGGTCCAACATACACATGTGCTTCTGTGGCCAGTACAACCCAGTTGTAGGTCACATGACACACACAACCCATCATCATCACAATGAGAGAATACATCATTCTTGATTAGTATCGACCACAGGCCTTGCTAAGCACACATGACAGCAACCAAACCAATTTCCCTTTAGGAAATAAGTTTCTCCAGCAGATTTAGCACAACCTCAGCAATCAAGCTGAGAGTTACATCGTATCCCTACCACACAAAAGACACAATTAATGCACAACATGTCTGATAGGAGGTGATAAAGTCCCCAGGGAACCGGGGGGGGAAAAACACAATCCTCCTATTTTACCCTCAATACGGCCAGTTAAAACAGGAAAACCTGTTAATGTGTGAACTCACTGTCCATTGTCATTACAGTCTGAGAAAGAACATTCTTTTACTCACTCGTCACCAAGCATAGCTTCATAGGTTAGTTGCCTTAGTAGTGAGTACACGGTACACATAAACACCATGATGTTTCTCACACAACAACCAGATCAATACATCACGACCTGCACGGAGAAGCTACTGCCAGTGACAAAAACAGCTCACACACAACCCGCAACGTATCTCAAATGCATTGCAACAACACACGTTTTGGGAAAAAACACCGTCATTCACAATACATTTAGCAAGGTAAAACCAGAAGACGTGTTATGAGGGTCTGGCCAACCCCGTACCTGCCCGGAACGCAGATCAGCGAAGTGCAGTCACAAGCCACCGTAGAACACAGCCCTCTTTGTTGACGCAATCCCCGTCTAGGCTCAGGCAGGGTTGACGAACATCCCCTGTCAAGGATGACGTCGTGGTCAAGAGTGTAAAACATGTTAAAAATCAAAGCACGTTCAACAGAATAGCATCAAGCTAACGGCTGCTCCAACCGTTCGGGTGCTATCGCTTCCGCTCGCGAGACGCCGATCTACGACGCACGCGATCAGGAGCGAGCTCCCGGCGGCGCGCGAGAAGCCAAGCTACCCCGCGCCAGGCCACCGACCGGCTAACCGTAAGCTATGAACATGTAAACAATGACATAACACTCACCCAGACAGGCCGCCGTTCTGAACCCTCCTCACTTTTTAAGAGAAAAGAGAAAACAAGACGTCAACACCGCTTCACAACGGTGACATTAACACGTCCGGCGGAATCAGCACAGTACCAACTGGCCTGTATAGCTGACTTTGAACATGAATCTGCCGCTATCGCACATTACATGCACATATCCCCTCGTGAAGGAATACTCTCATTTGGATATGAAAGATGGGGTCTTAACACGGTGACAGAGAGAATCCACTCGTCCAGAACACACAGGGATCACCAGTGTCAATGGTCGCGGCCCACTAGTTAAAACTATAATGGTCGCCAGACCAAGGCCTTCTGTCGCCTAGACGGCTAAACAAAGGACCCTAGCCTGGGGCCGGTTTCCATAAACTTTGTCTAGTAGCCCCCATAGCACTAACAGACAAGTGGAGCCCGCCAGCAAACACTACTCACCCAACCTGGAACGCACCGCTCCTCACAACAGCGGCATGTCCGACAGTTCAGCTGTGGCCTGACAGGTTTCACCCCAACAAACACAGCAAGGAACTGCAGTTGAGAAGCATGCAGCGGCGTGCTCCCAATACGAAAACCGGTGGAGGGTTTGTAGAATGATCATCATCTTCTAGACACTCCAGTACGAAGACAATATCGCCGTATTTTCTCGAAAATAGTGAGAGAGAAAATAAAGATATGATGTCAACGTATCCTTGTTTCCCAAGCTGTTCCTAATCCAATTTCTTCCATCATGGTGTCAAGTGTGGGGATCTACCGAGGCACCTCTTCCTTGTGGTGAAAGCGAGAAGGAGGAGAGCAGGTGACCACACACCTGCTTATGAAGGTAAGCTGATGAGGGGTGTGGTCAGACTAATACTGGTATTAGAGGTACATTTGTGGTTTATTCAGTACGCGTGCACGTACGCGAGATAGTGCAGAAGGCGATGCCAAGCTAAGCCACTAACGATACAGAACTGAGAATTGTAAGTCTTAGCCAACTGAAAACATTTGAGTATATCAACTTAAAAAAATTGAGGCATGGTATGGCCTCAATTTTTTTAAGTTCTGGAAACTTATTCGGGTTTACAGTGCAGCTAATGGTGAATAGTTATTTTATTTATCAATTATTGTGTCTTTATTCACTCGTTGTGTAATTGACCAATTCATATTCTGTATAAGTTCATATTCTGTATATGTTAATAATGACGCTTTCTGTGTTGTGTTTATGACTCCTTGTATATCGCCTTAGGTCCTTGAGCTGTCTGTCGACCACATCTGTCCATCTACATGCAGTCTGGTCTCAACGATACAGTCCCACTCTCAGCATACAATATCGATGGTCTGCTGCTGCTGCTGACTCCCAAGCGATTCATTAAAGTGAAACGGATGGTGAATAGTTATTTTATTAATCAATTATTGTGTCTTTATTCACTCGTTGTGTAATTGACCAGTTCATATTCTGTATAAATTCATATTCTGTATATGTTAATAATGACGCTTTCTGTGTTGTGTTTATGACTCCTGGTATATCGCCTTAGGTCCTTGAGCTGTCTGTCGACCACATCTGTCCATCTACCTGCAGTCTGGTCTCAACGATACAGTCCCACTCTCAGCATACAAGATCGATGGTCTGCTGCTGCTGCTGACTCCCAAGCGATTCATTAAAGTGAAACGGATGGTGAATAGTTATTTTATTAATCAATTATTGTGTCTTTATTCACTCGTTGTGTAATTGACCAGTTCATATTCTGTATAAGTTCATATTATGTATATGTTAATAATGACGCTTTCTGTGTTGTGTTTATGACTCCTGGTATATTGCCTTAGGTCCTTGAGCTGTCTGTCGACCACATCTGTCCATCTACCTGCAGTCTGGTCTCAACGATACAGTCCCACTCTCAGCATACAAGATTGATGGTCTGCTGCTGCTGCTGACTCCCAAGCGATTCATTAAAGTGAAACGGATGGTGAATAGTTATTTTATTAATCAATTATTGTGTCTTTATTCACTCGTTGTGTTATTGACCAGTTCATATTCTGTATAAGTTCATATTCTGTATATGTTAATAATGACGCTTTCTGTGTTGTGTTTATGACTCCTGGTATATTGCCTTAGGTCCTTGAGCTGTCTGTCGACCACATCTGTCCATCTACCTGATACAGTCCCACTCTCAGCATACAAGATCGATGGTCTGCTGCTGCTGCTGACTCCCAAGTGATTCATTCAAGTTTCCATAGCACAATGGCAGCTGCCTCCCCACAACCCATGATCCTTTGTGTTGTTGAGACAGACCGGGCTAGACAATTTAAACTCAGTTCACGACCAGCCTCTGTTGATGCACTGATCAAGATTATAAAAGAACAGTTGGAAATAGACCTTGACTTCAGTTTGCTGTATGAAGATCCAGACTTTGATGGGAAACTTACTTCCCTTGATGACATTACGGAATTGCCACAAAAAGCTGTTGTGCACATTTCACTTTTGCTCGACTCCAGCTCTCCAGCTCTTAACTGATATACTTTCAGATGTGTCATCTTCAGAACGTCTAAGCAGATGGCCTCCAGGTCCTTTTCCAGTTCCTACATTTGCATTAGATGGTGAGCTGAAACTTAGAGACGGAAACAACGAATTTGAGAACAAGAGACACCTTAAGTTGACAAGAGACCTAAAGCACGACATCTTAGAAAAGCTTGCATCTACAATGTATGGTTTCAAGGCTTATCCACGTGATAAAGAGATAGAAGTGGCTTCTGCGGCTCTTGTCGCCAAACATCCCTGCTTGAAGGAAGCAGGATCTGAGACCGGCTGCAATGGATGGAAGAACAGCATCAAATTCAAGATGGGCAATTTCAGGAACAAGCTGAGACGGGCAGGATGTGAGGAGGTCACTGTAAATGCTGGAAAAAGAGGTAGAAGCAATCCTGATGGCGAACCTTCACATTCCAACATTAAAAGACCCAAGCGAGCAGAAGTAAACTTCCTACCCAACTTTCCCCAAGGAGAGGATTCCTTGAGGCTTGAGCAGTTGAGGCAGACAATTGCTGAAGAAGTCAAGAAGACTGAGAAGAACCTGCCCCTCATTAGAAAGATGATGCAGACCACATTTGCCCTGTGCCGACAGACCATAGTGAAGTCCAGCCCACCAGTGAACGAGCTCATGGACCTCTGGCCTGCTCTCAAAATGGAATCTGAGGTAATATAGATCAGCTCTCTCTTTCCTGTGTTAACATTTGGCACATTCTGTGTGTTTTAAAGTGGAAGTTGTGATTCTTATATTCTATATACTCTAGCTGGGCCATTCTGTGATAATCGTCTTTTACTGGAATATTCCAGAACGTTGATATTTGTCGGCCTATTTATGAATCGTTTTCAAATAAACGCTAGATGATCAATATTATACGTACACGCACGCCCATTCGAGCCGCGCGCTGATAATAGCCGTTTTCATTTCCTCATGGATTTTACAGTGAAACCGAGCAAAAGGGCACAAGAGCACAAAGAGCACATTTCACAAAACAAGTTTCAAGTTCAAGTTTCTTTAATAGTTGTCATACAGAAGTACAGAATACTTTCATACAAAATGCGTCTTACTGTTACGCTCCAGAGACTGTGCTAGACAAGATAGTATCAAATAACATAGTATAGCATGTAATTTAGAAGTAGAAAATGAGGTCACAGTGTTCAGTATAGACATATGTACAATGTTCGATGCAGAATAGACGTAACTGAGTTACCATATAATATACAATACTATGCAGTGTACTAATGTACAGTACTATATAGTGCAAAGCAGAAATGGGATGAGGTACAATTTAGGTACAATTTACAGTAAGGTGTACGAGTTGTAGTGCAATCCTTCATCAATAAATATAAAGTGTGGGGAGTGGGTGCTACAGTGTGTTTGTTTAAAGTGGGTGTGTGCTATAAAGTGTGTGGAGTGGGTGCTACAGTGTGTTTGTTTAAAGTGAGTGTGTGCGTGTGGATGTGTGTGCTATGTGCGTTTGATGGTTGTTGTTGTGTAGTGTTCATTGTTCGTTTAGCAGCCTGATGGCCTGGGGATAGAAGCTTCTTCTGAGTCTTTCTGTGCTCGCCTTGAGACTCCGGTATCGCTTGCCTGACCGCAGCAGTTCAAAGAGGCAGTTGTTCGGGTGACTGGAGTCTTTAATGATTCTCTTAGCCTTGCCCCTGCAACGCTTGTTGTAAATGTTCTGGAGGGTGGGGAGCCCCCCTCCAATTGTGCGTTCGGCTGAACGTGTCACTCTTTGTAGTCTGCTTCGGTCTTGTGCAGTGCTATTCCCAAACCAGGAGGTGATGTTGCCAGTCAGGATGCTCTCTATTGTACATGAGTAGAAGTTCTTAAGGATCTTCTGACTGACTTGGAACTTCCTTAGGCGCCTGAGGAAGTAGAGGCGTTGTCGTGCCTTCTTCACAACACTGTCAATGTGTGTGGTCCATGTCAAGTCCTCGGATATGTAGGCTCAGAGGTACTTAAAGCTGTTGACTCTCTCAACCGGTGCCACGTCGATGCTGAGGGGGCTGTAGTCCTTGACCCCCGACCTCCTGAAGTCCACAATCATCTCCTTTGTTTTGCTGACGTTCAGGGAGAGGCTGTTTTCCTGGCACCATCCCGCCAGGACCTTGACCTCCTCCAGGTAGGCCCTCTCGTCGTTGGCAGAGATCAGGCCCACCACCACTGTGTCGTCAGCAAATTTGATGATTGTATTGCTACTCCGCTGAGCCACACAGTCGTGTGTGTACAGGGAGTAGAGGAGGGGACTCAGAACACAGCCCTGGGGGGCCCCTATGTTGAGGGTGATGGATGAGGAGGTGCAGTTGCCTGCTCTCACCACCTGGGGTCTGCCCGTCAGGAAGTCCAAGACCCACTGGCAGAGGTCATAGTTCAAGCCCAGGTCCCTGAGCTTGGCTATGAGTATGGAGGGGACTATGGTATTGAATGCCGAGCTGTAGTCGATGAATAGCATTCTCACATAGTTCCCCTGCCTCTTGTCCATGGTGTGATGCTGCTGTGTGCAGCACATGGGCTATGGCGTCCTCCGTGGACCTGTTGGGGCGGTATGCAAATTGCAGGGGGTCCATGTTGATGGGGAGGGAGGAGCAGATGTAGCCCTTTACTAGCTTCTCAAAGCACTTCATGGCTATGGAGGTGAGAGCTACAGGGCGGTAGTCGTTGAGGCAAGCAGGCTTGGATTTTTTGGGTACAGGGATAATAGTGGACTTCTTCAGGCAGGTGGGGATGACAGCCTGTTCTAAGGACAGGTTAAATATGTCAGTGAATACCGGGGCCAGTTGGTCGGCACAGACTTTTAGGACGCGGCCGGGGATGCCGTCCGGACCTGCTGCCTTCCTGATATTCACTTTTTTAAAGGTCCGCCTCACCTCATGCTCTGTTACCCTGAACACTGAGTCTCCATCAACAGCAGACCCCCCCCCCCCCCCATTGCCGTGGCTTATATCTTCATCAAAACAAGTCTGATTATCCTAACACTGATAACATAGATTCCTTACCTGACATCAGATGGTATCCAACTGGTATATTCCAATTCCTGATCACCATTCGAAAAAATCGATAAGTGTATAGATCTAACGTGTATACAGTAGAACTCATGATCCGCGGCACTCAGAGGATCCATAATGAACTCTGGTAACCCCGGCTGCATCAGTGGACTGGAAAATGTGGAGTACAGGATATTTTTCCCCATCCATTTTCATTGAGTCCATTCCAAAATCCCTGATGTCATCTGGGAGACGATAGGGGGCGCTTTTTTCCACATCTAATCGCCGGCGGCTCTTGGGTAGGCTAGGGTAGGCTCGCGTGATGCAATATGATTTCAGATCGCTAAAAAAATATATATTAATAATTCAGAGAAAGCTCGTGAGTGGCTTTCAACGTACCTATTATAAATCCGAGAAAACTTGTGAGTGGCAATCAAAGTGTTAATAGGAAATCCATGACGTCCACACCAGGCGTACCACTGTTCTCCATGCCCTGCCTGTGTATCTGCATGAGGAAGTCTCTGGATTTTTCAAATGAGTGAGTCTGACTGAAAATAATTTACAGTACAACTGTATATTAAGTGAACAGTTAATCAAAATGATAAGTATCAGTCTTAGTATTCTGTTTTTCACTTCTTATAGTGAGACCCAGGTCTCCCTTGTGAAAGAGATATTTGATCTCGACGGGACTAACCTGGTTAAATAAAAATAACCTTCTCACCAAAAAAATCAAACTTACAAACAGAAATCCATATACTTAGCTTTGTGCTGCACTTTGTAGAAACCATGGATTTATTTGTGATTAGTATGTCTCTTTCATTCCTTCAGGACACGCCTGATGAGCCAGAGCTTCAGAGTGTTGCAGTGGACCTCCTTACTGTCATCAGTGACCATGACACAAGTCCAGTTCACTACCAGCCTGTGACAATCTCTGTTGTCATTGAAAGTCACATCATGATCAGCCTCCCCAGATTTGGTGATTCCTTCCTGGTAATGTTTGGACTAATCTATGCACTACACCTCAGCTACTCCAAAGGCCTTACCAACACTTTTGAATTCATTCAGAAGATTTGACTAGGTCTAGAAGCTGGTAAACTGTCGCCCAGGTTGCAGACTCTCAAGAATGACTTGATGATGCATTAAACTTTTGAAGGTATTATTTTGACATGACAAGGAAATGAATACCTCACCCCACATCCTTCTTTCAGATGAGTTTCTATTCCTTACTGTCATCAGTGACCATGACACAAGTCCAGTTCACTACCAGCCTGTGACAATTTCTATTGTCATTGAAAGTCATATCTGTCATGGTTTTTGCCTTATTTCACCTTTCTGTGAGGGACAGCTGTCTATTTTTGCTTTATTTCACCTCTCTGTGAGGGACAGCTGTCAATTCCTGTTCCCTGTGGTTAATTGCCTCATGGGCCGGCAGGTGTGTGGGCTTGATTGCACCTGATGCAGTGCAGCTGTGCCTATGGCCATGTGGAGTCTATTTAAGTTTGGAGATTGCAGTGTCAACTGCTTTTTCTTTTTCCTAGTGTTGGCTGTCCTTTTGGTCACGCTCATTATATTGAAGTGTAGTCTGATCTCTGATTCAGAATTGAGCTTTATGGTAGTCATTCTTATTTTAGGCTACTCACGTGATTCTACACATAAACTCCCTTAGTGGAGGTTTATTGTTTAACTTTTTCCAATATAAACTCCTTTATTAGGAGGTGTCCTTGTGGCTTATTTACTTTTATACTATACCTCTTTATTGAGAGTAGTCCTGTTTTTTGGGACTTGATCTATTTTCTTAATTACTCACTTTGAGGTTTCCACTGTTGTTTAATTTTTCCCCTCTCCTAAAATATCTGCGTAAGCAGTCTAGTGGTTGTCCATTTCATGGATAACTTTAAGAGTCCCTGTTATCTGCTCATGACCCACACACACACAGACACAGCCTCACAGAATGAAAAAGCCATGACTGGGTCAGCAGATAACACAGGTCTCGAACAAGCACTAGCTGCGCAGCGTCAAGGATTGCTTTCACATGAGGAAGCTATCGTACAATTACAACAACAACAAGCTCTCATGGTGCAACAGCATGGGGAGATGTATGAAGGATTGCGCAAGATGGATAGTTCCATGCGTGATTTGGCTGACCGCATAGCCAATGCACAATTACCTCCCCCTCACCAGAGCCCACCTAATGTCTCTCAAGCACTACTCACAGGCCCCCGGTCATTACCTTGTGAGGCTAAAGTCCAGCTCCCCTCACGGTTTAATGGGGAGTCAGGTAAATGCCGTGGTTTTCTCGCACAATGCCAAATAGTGTACAGAGCCCAGCCTTCTCGTTTTCAGTCTGAGGATTCACGTGTTGCCCTAATTCTATCCCTGCTGGAGGGACCTGCCCTTGATTGGGCTGTTCCACTCATACGGGCTCAGGCCCCAGTTTTAAACGACTCACAGGGACTCATGAATGAGATGGAGATCGTTTTTGATCATGAACTATACGATAAAGAGGTCGCCATGAAGCTGCCGCGCATCCGCCAGGGCGCCAGTAGTGTAGCTGAGTTTTCCATCGCTTTCAGGACACTAGCTGGGGCTACAGGCTGGCCTGAGGGACCACTCATCACTTTGTTCACCAACGCGTTATCTAATCAGGTTAAAGATGCTTTGGCGGTTGTGGGATCTCCAGACAATTTTGACACACTGGTCACTACCGCCATACGCATTGATAACCGGATCAGAGACGTGAGCATGAGAGGCGGGGCCAACGTTTTCCTGTCCCGCTGTAGGAAGTTTCGTCCTTTCCTCCACAACCTTCACTGGCCAGCTCGTCTGAACCTATGCAGGTGGACAGCACTTCTGTGCGTGACTCCAGGCAGACTGGTTCTCATGTGGACTGGTGCCGGGACTGCAGGAGAAAAGGTCACATGAGGGTGGAGTGTCCGAAACTGAAGGGAAACGGTCAGTGTCGCTAGTGGGCCGAGAGACACTAGTGAGACATCACATCACCCCCTTTCGAACCTTTTTGCCTGTGGTTTTAGGCTGGAATAGGCAGTCTGTTAAGGTTAACGCCTTTTTAGACTCAGGGGCAGTGGACAGTTTCATCGATTCCAGATGGGCTGAGAACTCTAAAATACCTGTACATTCCCTCCATAAGCCCTGGAGTGTCACAGCGCTTGATGGACGGCCATTGGGTACAGGCAGTGTCACCAAAATAACCAATTATTTATCTATGCGGGTTGCTTATGGGAACCATTCTGAGCGCATTCGATTCTTTTTGGTGGATTCCCCCACGTATCTCATTGTACTGGGTCATTCTTGGCTTAGTAAACACAAGCCACAGATAAATTGGGGTGAGGAGAGGGACACTGTCATGCAGTGGGGCTCCCAATGCCGTCACTGTTGTTTCCAAATTCCTCCGTCACCCACGAGTTATGATCAGTTTAGTGAGAGCGGTTGTGATCCTGTTGAAGCAGTGGGCGGTCTTGGTTTCCAGAGCCCACTCTCTCAACCATTGCACTCCGAGCCATCTGTCAATCAGGAGCGAGTTTGGAATGGGATCCACAGTTTGATTGGGACTCCCTCGGTGAGGAGGTTCTGGCGGAGGACAGTTTAGACAGTTTAGAGGCTCTGTGTGAGGACTTCTCCTCACTTACTTGTACAGCTGACCCCCTCATGGAGAGCACCAACATCATGAGCGTGGAGTCACACCCGTTACCAGAGGGAGTTCCCACTGTCTATGCTGACCTCAGTGAGGTGTTTAGCAAACAAAGGGTCACCATCCTGCCACCGCACCGACCTTATGATTGCGCCATCGAATTGCAGCCGGGCTCTATTCCCCTTTGTGGTTCCTTGTACTCGTTGTCGGTCCCCGAAAGCGCAGCTATGAACACCTACATCAAGGAGGCTGTGGCTACCGGTTTTATTAGACCTTCCACTTCACCTGCGGGTGCTGGATTCTTTTTTGTGGGAAAAAAAGATGGAGGACTGAGACCCTGCATCGACTACAGAGGTCTGAACAGCATTACAGTAAAAAACCGGTATCCCCTTCCCCTGATGAACTCGGCGTTCAAACGCCTCCAGGGGGCATCCATTTTTACCAAACTTGATCTCCGCAATGCCTACAATCTGGTGCGCATACGCCAAGGATATGAGTGGAAGACCGCGTTCAACACTCATAATGGTCACTACGAATACCTGGTGATGCCATTTGGTCTTACTAATGCCCCTTCAGTTTTACAGGCGTTAATCAATGACGTGCTCAGGGAGATGTTGGAAAAGTTTGTTTTCGTCTACTTAGATGACATTCTGATATTCTCCAAGTCCATTTCTGACCATGTCAAACATGTCAGGCAGGTCTTGAGGTGCCTTTTGGATGCACGGTTGTTTGTGAAGGCTGAGAAGTGTGCCTTCCATGTCCGCTCTGTGACCTTTCTGGGATTCATTGTATCTGAGGGGAGGATTCAAATGGACCCCAAGAAGGTGTCAGCAGTGACACACTGGCCTACACCCGTCTCGGTCAAGCAGGTGCAACGATTCCTAGGATTTGCAAACTTCTACCGTCGTTTTATTCGTAATTTCAGTTCAGTGGTAGCGCCTATCACTGCACTCACCAGGAAGACAGCACCTTCCCATTTCCAGTGGACTCCCAAGGCTGAGGCAGCATTCATTGAGCTTAGGAGAAGGTTCAGTTCTGAGCCTATCCTCATTACTCCTAACCCATCCCTGCCATTTATCGTCGAGGTGGATGCTTCTGAGCTTGGAGTCGGAGCTATTCTGTCTCAACGCTCATCGTCCGACGGTAAGGTACACCCATGTGCATACTATTCACGTGGGCTCTCGCCGGCTGAAAGAAACTATGATGTTGGGGACAGAGAGCTGTTGGCGGTCAAGTTGGCATTGGAGGAGTGGCGCCATTGGCTAGAGGGAGCTGAACACCCATTCACAGTCTGGACAGACCATAAAAATTTGGAATATATCCAGGGTGCTCAGAGGAGAAACTCGCGACAGGCTCGCTGGTCACTGTTTTTCTCTCGGTTTAATTTCCTCCTGACGTACCGTCCCGGGTCTAAAAATATCAAGCCGGATGCTCTTTCCCGGTTATATGATGGATCAGAAGAGGACCGTCCTCCTGAGCCCATTGTTCCTGCAGGACAGATCCTAGCTCCTGTGACATGGAGCATTGACTCTGCTGTGCGGAGGGCACAACGTTTGGAACCAGATCCGGGTGGGGTGCCCCCGGGTCGGTTATTTGTACCAAACAGCATTCGTTCTCGGGTGTTGAAGTGGGGCCACTCCTCTCGGCTGACAGGACTCGTGACTTCTTGGCCAGAAGGTTCTGGTGGTCTGGTATGATGAAGGACATTCAGGAATTTGTGGCAGCCTGCCCCGTTTGTGCACGGAACAAAGTTTCTCAACAGTCACCACCAGGGCTGCTTCATCCTTTGCCCATTCCTAGTCATCCATGGAGCCACATCGCCATGGATTTTGTGACTGGTCTGCCTCCTTCTAATGGTCACAGCGTCATCATGGTGGTGGTGGATAGGTTCTCCAAAGCAGCTCACTTCATTCCGCTGGTCAAGCTGCCATCTGCTCAGGAGACCGCTCAACTGGTGGTTGACCATGTCTTCCGAATTCATGGCATCTGCCAGGACGTGGTGTCGGACCGTGGACCCCAGTTTACTGCTCGGTTTTGGAAGGCATTCTGTGCTATACTGGGTGCGATGGTTAGCCTGTCATCAGGGTCCCTTTCACTATTGTTTGCAAGATAAACCCAGTCACGATGCGTCTTCGGTTACCCTCGTCGATGAGGGTACACCCTACATTTCACGTATCCCGCCTTAAGCCGGTTCGGAGGAGCAGGTTGGTTCCTGCAGAGAGACCTCCACCTCCCCCTCGATTCGCTGATGGCCAACCTGTGTATACTGTATGGCGTATCCTGTCCAGTAGGCGGGTTGGTAGGGGTATACAGTACCTGGTGGACTGGCAGGGTTATGGGCCAGAGGAGCGCACGTGGGTTCCGGCCAGGGACATCTTGGACCCTGAGCTTGTTCGGGAGTTTCGGATACGTGTCTCAGAGCAGTGGCGGACTCAGGCTGTTTGAAGGGCAGGGGCGAAAATAAAAAAGGGCACCTACTGCACAACATGGGACCCCATCAGTAAGCAAAAAGCTATGATGCGTCATGTATGATGAAATAGTCTTCATATTAAGATTAACATTAGAATAACATAGACAATCCAGATTAATAGTATAACCACACCTATATGATAAAAACACACAGGGAACAATACACCTTTAACATTTTTATTTCATAAAACAGTTTAACAGTTAAAGTTAATTCGAGTGCTGTTGAGCTTCTTCCTTTCTCTCTCCTCCCCTTCTCTCCTCATGTCCTCTCCTCCTGTACTCCCCCTCTCCTCTCATTCTCTCCTCCTGTCCTCTCCTCCCCTTCTCTCCTCCTATACTCCCCTACTCTCCTCCTGTACTCCCCTTCTCTCCTCATATACTCCCCTTCTCTCCTCCTGTACTCTCCTTCTCTCCTCCTGTCCACTCCTTCTCTCCGTCTGTCCTCTCCTCTCCGTCTCTCCTCCTGTCCTTTACTCTCCTTCTCTCATCCTGTCCTCTCCTCCTGTCCTCTCCTTCTCTCCCTCTCTTTCTATCCCTCCCCCTCCCTATCTTCCCCATTCTATCCATTAAACTTACTATATTGTACCACCTGACTCCTCCTTCCTGCCATCCTCTGTCCTCTCCTCTATCACCTCTAATGAAAATATGTTGGTTATTTTCATGGACAGATTTGTATGTGCTGGCTCTTCATTGCTGCAATGGAAGGGAGATGGTCGGTGGGGGAGTCATAGCAGAATTCGTCTTTTGGTCTTCTGTTTATATATGTCAATGACCTCATTATGATTAATTGGGATATCCCTCTCAATTGAAAGCAGCATAAGATCAGAGAGCCTTTTTTCCCCACATCGGTTTCTGAGCTGGGTTTTGATCAGCTTCAGTTTAGAGAATGATCGCTCTACTGAAGCAGTTGTCACTGGTATTGTAGCATATGTTTTGAGGAGCATGGTTATATTTGGGAAAACAGATTCCACATCATTGTCTTTAAGGCACTTAAGCGCAGCTTTGACATTGTTGGAGGGGAGAGCATATGAAGAGTGGAATACCTTGAGTTCGGTGACAACATTCTCTTCCTCTACATCATAAAACTGGCACACATCTCTGACATATACAGCAGCTGTGTCGTTTGTCATGCCCTTCCAGTGACTTGAGATGGTAAGGCAGTGAAGACCTGATTGACCCAGTAGGCGTGTCATCCTTCCCTTTGAATCGTCGGTGTAGCTCATGGGAGAGTATGTCAAGAAAGGTAAAGAACACCTTTCCCCGGTAGTGCTCCTCCAAGTCTTGGACTTGTTAGTCCTCCGTAGCAGATTGAGAGCTATACCTGTACCTTTGAGGTACCTTCCTGCGTCTTGTTTGTCCAGGTATTTCTTCTGGCATCTCAATGCCTGCTGCCTCTGCTTGCCCTTTTGCTTTTGAGAAAAGGACCTTGAACTCCTCATCCTTCCTCATTGCTTTCACTCTTTGTATGACACCCTCCACAATGGTGTATGATGCTGACAAGTCAAGGTATTTTCTCTGAAGTGAAGCAGATGCGATGGCAGTCTCATTGAAGACAGGTGTGGCAATCTCCATGCATAGCATACATTCAAAATATATGCTACGCAAGAGCATCCGGGCATCACCTGCTGCAGAGTCTGGTGGATCACTATCAGCCATGTTCTGAAGCAGCTTCACCACAGCAGAAAGGACCTTCTTCAGGGATCTCAGAGCATCTTCTCTACACACCCACCGTGTGTCAGACAGCCTTTTCAGTTCACAGAGTCTTTGGCCAGGGTACATGGTCTGTTGCATTTTCACAAACGCAGCGTGGCGTTTTGGAGATCTGGATATGAAAGTGTACAGATTTTCAACTAAATTGAAAAACCGAACAAAATGCTGGCTTGATTTGGCACTCTCCACCAAGACCAGGTTGAGACAGTGGGCATGGCAGTGCACGTATAAAGCTTTCTCATTGTGGCTCTGAATTCGCGACTGCAGACCGTTGTAGCTTCCGCTCATATTTGCGGCTCCATCGTAGCCTGGGCCCCTGATGTCTTCCACTTTTAATCCATTCTCCTCAAGGAATGTCATCGCAACATTCTCCAATTATTTTGCTGTTGTTCCACTCACATCACAAACTTGTAAAAATCTCTCCTTGATTTCCATCTGATGGACAAAGCGAACAACAAAGGACACTTGTTCGACATGAGAAACATCAGTTGTCTCATCCAAGAGAATGGAGAATATTTTGGAATCTTCGATTTCTTTGAGAATTACTCTTCTGACATAGGTGGCAAGGGCACTGGTTATGTCATTCTGTGTCTTGTAGGACAACAGTGATTTTTCTGTTGAGACTGGAAGTGATTGATTTTATCAAGGTGCATTTTGATGGTGGAGTCATATTTTGCAAGTAGCTGTACAAGTTCAAGGAAATTCCCTTTGTTCAAAGATGTACCACTTTCATCATGACCCCTGAACGCCCCATCTTGCAGTGCAAGATACAATGTGATGTCTACCAGTCTTGTCATTAGCTCCCTGTTTCTTTGTCATTCCTGTTCTCTTTTGGCTTGGCCTTCTACGTCTGCCCTCCTGAAAGCCTCTTCCAGTGGTCTCTGTTTGAAGTTGCTCCATCTTACCATGCCGTGGGGCACATGGTCAAGTTTAGACCATTGGAAGGGCACCAATGGGCACGTCCTCTCATTTTCAACACTCAAAAAGGGCATTTTAGCGCGATGTTTTCAACTGTGGGGGCACATGGTCACGTTTAACCATTAGAGGGGCACCAATAGGGCACATGCTCTAATTTCTTTCACTCAAAAGGGCACTTTTGTGTGATATTATTTAACCGTGGGGCACATGGTCAAGTTAAGACCATTGGAAGAGCACCAATAGGGCACACCTTCTATTTTTCGCCACTCAAAAGGGCACTTTAGCGCGCGTTTTTCAACCATGGGGGCACCAATAGGGCACGTCCTCTCATTTATTTCACTCAAAAGGGCACTTTTGCATGATATTATTTAACCGTGGGGCACATGGTCAAGTTTAGACCATTGGAAGAGCACCAATAGGGCACACCTTCTATTTTTCGCCACTCCAAAGGGCACTTTAGCGTGCGTTTTTCAACCGTGGGGGCACCAATAGGGCACGTCCTCTCATTTCTTTCACTCAAAAGGGCACTTTTGCGTGATATTATTTAACCGTGGGGCACATGGTCAAGTTTAGACCATTGGAAGAGCACCAATAGGGCACACCTTCTAATTTTTTCGCCACTCAAAAGGGCACTTTAGCGCACATTTTTCAACCATGGGGGCACCAATAGGGCACATCCTCTAATTTCTTTCACTCAAAAGGCCACTTAAGCGTGCGTTTTTCAACCGTGGGGGCACCAATAGGGCACATCCTCTAATTTCTTTCACTCAAAAGGGCACTTTAGCGCGCGTTTTTCAACCGTGGGGGCACCAATAGGTCACATCCTCTCATTTCTTTCACTCAAAAGGGCACTTGAGCACGCGTTTTCCAACCGTGGGGGCACCAATAGGGCACATCCTCTAATTTCTTTCACTCAACAGGGCACTTTAGTGCGCGTTTTTCAACCGTGGGGGCACCAATAGGGCACATCCTCTAATTTCTTTCACTCAAAAGGGCACTTAAGCGTGCGTTTTTCAACTGTGGGGGCACCAATAGGGCACATCCTCTAATTTCTTTCACTCAAAAGGGCACTTAAGCGCGCGTTTTTCGACCGTGGGGGCACCAGGGGTGCGGTCGCCCCCCTTGCCCTCCCCCCTGAGTCCGCCAGTGTCTCAGAGGGTCCGTCTGGAGCCGCCCCCTAGAGCCGCCATTTTGGTTTTCTCTGAGTCCACATCGTCTCTGCCTGTTTGTATCTGCATCCGTGTTCTGGCTTTAGTTAAACCATTACAATCAGTGATGAAGAGGGATAATATATCCAGACTTTCTCTGAATCCAAGCATGTCGACCCTGTAGAACAGCGGTTTTCAAACGACGGTTCACGACCCAAAGTGAGGTTGTGGGTAAGTGACAGTACATTGGCAAGTAAAAAAATATATATTTATATATATATTCCTTAATTCCACATTGAAATTACATGATACATTAAGTGTGGGGTCGCCAAAAAAAATCCTAAATGAAATGGGGTTGTGGTATAAAAAAGTTTGAGAACCCCTGCTGTAGAAATTATGATTCCACCCCCCCCCCCCCCCCCCCCAAACATACCAGACTTAATACCCAAATGTCCTGTCTCCCAGTCAATCCCTTGGTCTCCCCTGATCGATCAATCACCACCTTTTGTCTCTTACCCCCCCTTTTTCAACCCTCTCCAGCCCTCCCCAACCCATGTCTACCCCCTCCTCCCCCTCCTAACTCACCATCCCGTCACCCCTCCTCCCCTCTTCTTTCCCACCTGGGCAGACCAGACCTCACCCTCTTGTCTCTTATTATAAAAGTCTAGGTTTGTGATTGGAGCAGAGTGAGAGGCGGAGTCACGGAGTTGGAGAGAGGAAGTGGGGACAGAATGGGTTGGAGAGTGATAGGCAATCTTCGGAACGAAGAAGCCACCTGATGATGATGAGGTTTCCCATGTCTCAAGGAGCCCGTTACGAGACCCCCCTGGCCAGGGGTTTCGCCGGGTCTCTGAAGCCAATTCTCCTGGGTTGTAAGTTAATAAACGTATGACAACAACCATGGTCCAAGCAAGGTATTTTCTTCCACAACCCCTTATGAGTCATGAAAGCTAGTCGCTATTACAAATGCTTCCCTTTTGTTGAAAAGTTTGAAAAAGCTACTTTCTTTTAACAGATGGCTATTAACATTTTTGCCTGTTTTCTGATACTATAAAATGCAAAATATGTACTTGAAAGAAATGTGCTCACGTTGCAAAGTCTGTTGTACATGTGTGTCGGGGGATATGTGTACGGCCTGCATTTGATTCTTGCTCATCAAAAATAAATTCACAACCTTTTAGTTGACAGCTGGCAGGTCGATGATGGGTTCATGGAATTACATGATGAAGGCTGATTCGGCATGTGTACGACAGGGTGGCATCAGCCCAAGATCTGGTTGGCTGATCCACCCTGCGAGTGGCACCTCTGAGGGTAGTGCCAGCCTGAGGGTAGTGCCAGCCTGAGGGTAGTGCCAGTCTGATGGTAGTGCCAGTCTGATGGTAGTGTCAGCCTGATGGTAGTGTCAGCCTGAGGGTAGTGCCAGCCTGAGGGTAGTTTCAGCCTGAGGGTAGTGCCAGCCTGAGGGTAGTGCCAGCCTGATGGTAGTGCCAGCCTGAAGGTTGTGCCAGCCTGAGGGTAGTGTCAGCCTGAGGGTAGTGCCAGCCTGAAGGAAGTGCCAGCCCGAAATGATGCTGGCAACATGTGGTCGTGATGGATCCGGACGAGTGACACAGCCGGAGGGTGGTGTCAACCTTAGGTTCTCCAAACACAGGTTGAGCTGACACCCCCAAAAACAGCAGTCTTTGAAGCAATGTTCAGGGTGGAACTGCCCTGTGAGGAAAGTTAAATGTGTGGATGCGAGAACCAGCTGATCAGGGCAGGATAATTAATTGATTTATAACCATGTTATTGGTATAGGCTATAGGGTTTGGATGCTGGAATTGGGAGCTGTGCCTGTTTAGGTGTATGCGTGTGCTTTGGGCGTTGGATGTGATGCGGATAGGTTCTTATGTAGGTCTTCTATGCTTCGGCTGACCATCTTCCAAGGTGTTTGATTATGGATTCTTTATTCTGAAAGAATGGATGGAATAAAAGAGTGGGGAAGCCGGCATGGGTTAACGTGGACTTTGAATGAGACGGGAACCAGTGGCATGAAGCAGGAAGCCCTTTCTCTGAGCCCTTTCACACCAGCAGGCCTCCGTGCCGGTTCCCGAACCTAATCTTGAACCGGCCGGCACGTTCAGACCGTAAATAATTGGTTCAGACCTGAAAAGTCGGTTCTCAGCTGAACCGAAAAAAAATTGGTTTTCCCTTCCGAACCGTGACATCATCAGTGGGCGTGTCATATTCTAGGCTGTGAAGACAAGCGAAAACTGCGAACAGCAGAGGTTCAGCATTGCACTCAATCGATCCATTCAACAGGAAGCGATTTGCAACTGATCGCAACATTTTATTAGATTCAAATGTAATGTTATTATACACTACAGCACAAGTACAATACGCCATCCAACCAGATTGGATAAATAAATGCTCCAGAAATAAATAAATGTGTGGAGTGAGGCAGCCTCAGCACACACACGCACGCACGCACGCACACACACACACACACACACACACACACACACACACACACACACGCACACACGCACACATGCACACACACACACACACACACACACACACACACACACACTTACTGTATACGTGCAAAACGAATCATTCCAGCAAAATAGGTTTCTATTATTCTAATGACTTGTTTTATTGGGTATTATAGTAGTAAGTCCTACTGTAGAACATGACATATTAGCATGACATCATGGCATTTCGCGTGATAAACACAGCATCTGTCTTGTTAGCCTGAGAGAGAGAAATTGCGTGAGGGAAAAAGGTTGACGTTTGCCTGGATGATCGTGTGGAAAGTGCAGCGCTTTTAGTTCGAAGCGGTGGCATTTCTTCCCCTCAGTTTACACACAGTGCAGAGTTTTGAAAAACTATTAAATAAACAGAATCAGAAAGGTCTTTATTGCCAAGGAGTTTGCACTTACAAGGTATTTTATTTTGTCGTTTTTGGTGTGACATTAACAGACAATTAAGACAATTAAGGTAGGATAAAATAAAGGGTATAATGTAATTATAAATAGGTCAGGGCTGTACAATTGTGCACGATGTAGTCAAGTATACACTAATTAGAATACAAATTGAAATACAGTGGGATGGAATATTTAACTAAATACATTAATCGGTGATCTCATGAAAGCATAAATAACCAAGTAATTATTCCAAGACACCCACTCTCTCTCTCTCTGCATGTTTTCCCCTGTAAAACCTGCCCGAATCCATTCACATGAATGCATAATTATTTGATGTGGAAAGAAAAAACCAAGACAATGGTCTGTGTTGAGGCCGCCGGTCTGCGTCTGAATGCAGGGGGGGGGGGGGGGGGGGGTTGTAATGTACTGCTCCACGCCAGCAGTGTCTCCAGACCTCCACCAAGCTCTTGTGCCACACTCTCTCTCTTCTTTTTGTTGTACTACACAATGGGTCTCATCCTCCAACAGACTTAAGACCAAAAATGTGCTCTTAGGGCCATTTAAGACATCTTAGGGCTGATTTTTGGATTCCCCAACCGTCCCAAAGCTTGGATTCGGCTCTGACTAAGAGCAAGATTTAGGAGCAGTCTTAACTTGACAGACTGTTGTGCTCCGTGTTCTTAAGGGCTTTATTTGGTAGGAATCATAGTGATGTCAACTCTACTGGCCTCCTTGGAATTGATTAATCATAATTTAAATAAATATGACAATGTGTTATATTTATTTAAACCTTATATTTACTGTTGTGTTAGTGTTGGGGAAACACTAGCACAGCCATGGAGAAAATGCCACTAATTCCCGCCAGGAACGGGTCAGATGACCCGACAGCTTATATGAGAAATATGAGAAAAATAAACAGTGTAAACCAGGGGTCTCAAACTCAACTTACCTGGGGGCCGCTGGAGGTAGAGTCTGGGTGACACCGGTTCCTGACAGGCAGCGAGCGAGCGAACTGGAGACGAAATTGTGCGCGACACTGTCCTGATATGACATGGCACGTGTCCGAGTGTGTCTGTGTGTGTGTGTGTGTGTGTGTGTGTGTGTGTGTGTGTGTTACCTGGAACAGGGGGCAAAGCAGCCTGCGATTCTCGACCAATAAAAGAGACTCGGCCGCGTAATCGCTCAACTAGAGACACAGCAAGCGAATATTTGAGGGGTGAGCGACATCGCTGCTCAGTTCACTGTCGCTCGCGGCAGGTCAGGATAGTCTGATTGAAACGAATACATTTTAATCACTTTTTGTCAGGAAGGGGTGTGAGGCTGGGCCGCATCAAATATTCCACAAAAAAAGGGTTTCAAGTATTCAAAAAAAAGTACAACTGATCCAATCTTCTCACAAACTCACTAAAACCTCACAAACACCAGCAACTGAGCATTCTTAGTGGTGTCAGTGGATTCATCCACAGCTATGGAAATGCACTCTGCATTTTTTGTTTTTAGTCTATCACAAAGCTGTTTAATCAAATCATCAGCCAGTATTTCAGTTATTCTGGTTGCTGTGCTATCTGAGGAGGATTTGCTTTTGTTTGCCTTCAAACATGGTCTCCATCACTTCAGTCATATATTATTTTATTATGTATGCATAAGAGAATGGCTTCTTGTGTTTAGCCAACACCCATGCTACTGAGTGAGGACTTGGTTGCTTTTTCTCGTTGTGACATAGCTTTAACAATAATTCAGCTTGCAGCTTGATATGATGATTTCATTCCATTTATTTTTGTGGTTCTTAGTACTGAATTTTGAGGAAAGGCTGCATCAAAATAACTGTTTTTTTTCGTAGTGGCGTTTCAAATTGCCACTCTTCACAAGAGCTACCGTTTCTTGGCATATTAGGCACATTGGTTTGGTGCTGGGAGGATGCACGCATATTTTTCAGTCCATTCAGCATGAGCATGCCATATTTTTCTACTAACTGCCTGCTGGCGAAACTAGGCTACTAGCTACATTTATCTCAAGGAGATACTGTAAAACTGGGAACGAGGTTACTAGCTACAGTACCTGCAGATTAGACTACCTGTAGATGTGCTGTCAACTCTCGCTCTGACTCGGACCCGCTGAAAGAGACAACACTCATTCCGTGAAAACCCGCCCTACTCTGCTCTGATTCGCAGACTGTGGGTGGGGGGGAGAAACGCTGACGGGACGCTGAATGTGATTGGACCAGAGTAGCCAGACAGACACAGGCACTGCTTGCAGAGGAGACAGCGGAGAATTTCGAGAATGCCGGCCATACGCACTGGATATATTTTCCTTCCACTTGGTATCACTCCGGAATCACGTTTCAACCAATTCACTAACGTAACGTTGCTGTCATGAGCCTGCGCCATGTTAGCCTACAAGTGATCAAATTAATAAAACATCCAACTCGCACAACGACTCGGCAAACAGTTGCGCGCGGGCCGCACTAACACTAAACTTTGATGTCAAGTAGGGGGCCGCAAAATATCATCCAGCGGGCCGCAATTGGCCCGCGGGCCGCGAGTTGGAGACCCCTGGTGTAAACTATATGATTACCTCTGAATATGAAAAATATGAGGTTTACCACAATGAAATGTAGGTTTGAGTGATGTAAAAAAAAATTAACGTTCTAATTACATTTTCCTGAAGTCGTTTTGAAATTTCAGAAACCGTGCCAGATAAAACGGGTACTTTTAGGAAAAGTCATTGAGTGACAGCTGGAGCTCGACCGAGTAACGAGGATACATTTATTGAAAATGCCTAGGGGTCATTTGACCCCTTGTCGGCTGTGCTAGAGTTAAATGGCCCTAAGAGCAAATTTTTTTTCTTACAGATGAAGCCAGGAATAGTCCTGGAACCACTGTTTGGGGACCGTTTGGGCATCGTTAACAGTAACAATGACCAGCGGGGGCGCTCGAATACAGCTGGTGTGACAACGTGCCGACGTGCCTGCTTTCTGTTCATTCAGGAAGAGCTCCGCCCTCGACAAAGTGAGAGAGAGAGAGGCAGAGAGAGAATGAGAGAGAATGGACTAAATGCACTGTGTTCTGATCTTTTGGCTAAAATACATAGTATTGTATTGTATGTATAGTATTGTATCATGCCTCGTTTTATAAAATGTGCTTTGGGCAAGCGTGTTTTTTTTTTTTTTTTTTTTTTTCGCTTTTATTATGAAATTCGTGGCTCTGTGCCTCACTTGTTCAAGTGTTCAACTTGACCGACCACTGCCCGTGTCTGAGACCATACCATTTGCATCGATTCCCTGGCCGTGCAGACGACCAAGATATTCGCCAGAAGTGGATTAAGAATATCAACCGAAAGGACTTTGTTCCCACTAAAAACAGCACGGTAGGTTTCGTCTGTCGACAATCTCACATAGGCAAATGTTAGCATACAGCTGCCTAGCCTAGCCAGAGCGTCTAGCCTTAACATCGTGAAAACACGTCTTTAAGCTATTGTATTGTACCCATTCTGCAATCTGTTAATAAAGTTTTCAATCGATCAATCACTAGCTAGCTAGCTAACATTACTAAACGATATATTGATTGATTGAAAACTTTAACAGATTGCAGAATGGGTACAATACAGACCAGAGAAAGACTTTCCTCTTGTTTACATCAGGGTCCCCCATTTTAAATTCATCAAGACATTTATGACATACACAACATACAGATATACACTACTGTTACATCCAGACATTTATGACATACAGGATATACAGACAACTCTGTCTATATAGACAGTTTCTAAAAGAGAATATATACATTTGAGGGGGAGGAAACTGTACATTGAACTGTACATAACTATCAATAGACTAGCTAGCTATTTGTCTGTATCTCTGTCTAGATAGATGCATGATTAGCTATTGATAGTCTGTCTGTTATATCAATTCAATATTGCCAGAGACAATTGCACTGCTAGTTGATTGGCAACATTGTAACAAAATGCAGTCGTGCCAATAAAGCATTATTGAATTGTATTGACAAGAAGGCAAACTTTTTTAGTAATCCAGACAGTTCCCGTACCTAATAATTGGCCGTCTGTCTAGATAGGTAAGTAGATAGATGCATTAGCTATTTATAGTCTGTCTATTTTCATGTCATTTTCCATACCCAGTTCTCTTCTCTAATGTATTTTATTTTTATGTTGCAGGTACCTGTCAAACTGGAGACTATTTCCACTCCATCGCCTTCAGCTACAGAGTGGGGTTTTTCACTGTAGCAAGGATTTTGCGTAGTGTGTGTGAGGCTACCAGCGGCTGAAGCCTGGAGGAAGATTGCGGGGGACTGCTGCCTCCTCTTAATAATATTATTATTATCCATAAAATAATATTTTATGTTTACCTGAGTTAACCATATGGAGAATAGTCCAGTAGTAATACACTAGGGTCAGGTCTGCCTCAGGGGGTGTGCGAGCAGTGCGGTCGCACAGGGCCTCACGGGAAGGGGGGCCTTGCACAAAAAGAAATTAAAAAAAATATATTTTTATTTATTATTCTTTTTTTTTATTTTTTTTGCGAGGCCCCCCTTCCCGCGAGGCTCTTTTTCATCACAGACGTAAAATCTAGTTTTGCTTATATGCTTATATATTTCACATTAGACACGTTTGTAGAATCTGCAGACATACTCACTATTGGAGCTCTGGGGCTCTGCAGCAGACATACTATTGGTTTCAACGAAGGGAGTGGTTACATCATGTGTAGTACGCCGGCGTGCGTCAGCTGCGTTTGACTATTTCGCGCGTGCAGCTTTGGAGGTTATGCTTAGTTATGCCAGCCAAGACGAAGAGGTCGGTCATTATCAGTCGGTCGGTCACCAAGGAACGTTGACGAAAGGCCTCTCGCTGGCGGGACAAAAAGAAGCTATGGTGGAGCCTTGTCATGGTGCAGTCGGGATATAGCCATGATGATGTCGACTAGTAGCTAGCTTAGCTAAAGGCTAACTAGCGTTAGCTAACCTAGAGACAGCGCATGCAGCCAAGATGAAGAGGATGGTCGTTTGGCAGATGAACTTCGTCAACTCCACGCGGTTATCTCCATCCTCTTGGACGTTTGGTGAGTTTTTAACCTATTCTATTAACTCTATTCTATTCCCGCCGTGGATCTCTCTCTCTCTCTCTCTCTGGAGCCAAACTGGCCAACTAGCTGTTGTAGTACTAGTAGCTAACGGTGTGTGGCCTGGTGTCAGCACCTGTATTGCTTTTCTCACATTGTACAGTTGTTCAGTGGTAGCCGCATAGCTTGCTTCTGCGTTAGCTAATGGTTAGCGATAGCCGGGTTGAGCTAACTGTTAGCCAGTTAGCTGTTTAGCTACGACGTTAGCTGCCGGCTGCGCTCGGCTGGGAACGTTAGCTTGATGCTATCAGTTAGCCTAGAGTTAGCTGTTAGCTTGTGCTACGACCATTGACATTAGCCGTGAGAATAGCAGGGGGTTCTGGCACTCTGACTACGACATCATCTTTGACAGAAGATGTAGTCGGGCCTGCACCATGACAAGGCTCCGGCCATAGCTTGTTTTTGTCCCGCCAGCGAGAGGCCTTTCGTCAACGTGGAGACCTGTGTTGCGGCCTTTCGCCCTGCGTTCCTTGGTGCAGGTAAGATGAATGAAAATGTCATGACATTACCCCACTCTTCCTTCCTTCCCCTCCTGAATGTTAATAACGATGTTTTTTTCCAGGCAAAACATATGTTACTTCACAACATTTGGAGATACGACATGTGCTGTGTGTGAATGAATTGTCTTGGTCGTTTGTGTAGCTTGGGTAGCGTTGGGCCGTTGGCCAAAGCTGTGTGTGGCCTGGTGTCAGTAGCCTACCTGGCTAGCCTATTTAGCTGATGTCGGCCATTGGCTCCTTGCTGCTTTGTTTTCTCTGGTATAGACCCTCTTCTCTTTGGATTTAAGTGTTGATCTTTGTCCTTTTGGATCTATGTATATTCATGTTGCCTTTGTGAAGTTATCTTTTCCTTCTGTTTTGTTCTTTCATTAAAAGTTGAATATCCTTTAGGGGGTCATCTTTGCTTATCTCTCTCATACATGCTCTCTCTCTAACACACACACACGACAAACACACATGCTCTCTCTCTCTCTCTCTCTCTCTCTCTCTTTCTAACACACACAGTCTGCCTATGGCGGCCTTTCTCGATGGCTAGGCTGTGCTCGCTGAGTCTGTACCTAGTCAAGGATCTTCAGTCACAGTGCTCAGGTATTCTGCCACTGTGTACTCTCTGTTTAGGGCCAAATAGCATTTCAATTTCTTTCCAATGTGTCTCTCTCTCTCTCTGTACACTGTATATTGACTGTAGAACGGGAGCTCTCTCTCGCTTTCTCTCTTGCTATATGTTGACTGTATCATGCCCAGCCTCGGGCAGCGCTATTATTTAAGAATATGTTGACTGTATTAAAGAAAAAATTAAAAAAAAAATATATATATATATATATTTTTTTTTTACCTTTGGGGGGGGGGGGGGGGGGGGGGGGGGGGGGGGGCTCGCGTTTAAATCTCGCACAGGGCCTCGCATTTCTCCCAGGCGGCCCTGACTAGGGTATGTTTTAAACATTTGTTTACCAGCTTGCTACACCTAGGTAAACGGCAAGCTAACATCAACCTAAGATAATACAAACTGACAGTGTTGGCTAACTGACAGTTAGTAGCTAACGTTAGCCTGGATGTCCCCCGCACTACAACTGTGCCAGCAGAGTCGCAGGGTGCAGTGCAGAGCATCCCCAGGGGACAATGCCTCCAGAGAAGCAGCTGCAGTGAGACCTTCACCAGCTACTCCTCTCCAGACGGTCTGGTGCCTTGGCAGGACAGCATCCTCTGAGCCCTACAACCACCCCGTACTGCTGCATCACCAGCAATCATAACCCAAAGGCTCTTTTTTTTTTTTTTTTTTTTTTTTTTTGTCTTTTTCCCCCTCCATTTTTCCTCCGATTTTCTCCCATCCCAATGTTAGTCGTATGCCAATTCCCAGTCCCTTCCTGGTCGCTGCGCACTTACCCCCCACAGTCAGATCATCTGGGAGAGTGGAGGCTACCACGTGCTTCCTCCGACACACGTCCAGCCAATCACCGCTTCTTTTCACCTGGCAGCGCGGATTCTCATCGAGAGGGCGTAGCGTGTGGGAGGAGCACACTATCCCCCTCAAGTCCTATCCGCGCTTAGCAGGCGCCCCGACCGAACTGTAGGAGTCGCTGTTTACAACGACCCGGACCCACCCCGCCAGCTTCTCCCACCCTCCAATACAGCCAATTGTATTGGTGCAGACGGCCAGCCAAGCTGGTGACAACCCCGGAGCTGTGAATCCAGCTCACAGCTCCGGGGTTGGAAGACATAATTGAGCAAGAAGGAGATGAGGACACTGAGTAAAAAAAAAAGTTTATTTATCACATACATACCAGGACATACAGTGAAATGCGGTTGGCCATGCCCGCTTCAATTGTGCAAGAATACAATAGTGAATAGTAATAAAATAAGAATAAACATGGTAAAATATAATGTTGATAAATCCTGAGATAATTGCAATACAATGTTGAGCTACTACTTAAAGGCACTGGGTCCTATGTACAATATATAGTTTTACTGCTATGTCCCTATGCTATACTTGCTATTACTAACTATATTATGCATTAATCACAACAAGTTATTTTCTTAAAGTGTCCTTTGTGTTTAAAGTGACCTATGGTGTGAGCGAGTGTACTGTGTGTTCATGTGTTTGATTTTTAAGTTAGACCCACATTAAAGTCAAGAGAACTACTATTTCAAGAATGGTATCTGTGTCAATGATTCCATTCAACCTCTTAACACACCTGCACTCAGAGAGGGGGGGGGGGGGGTAGAGAGTGACTATACTGTATAGGTGTGACATTGAAATGCCCAACCCTCCACACACACCATTTAAATGCTAATACATAGGTATTAGTATGTCAAGCATTGTGCCTGTACCCAAAAGTAACCTCTTTACTTGTTTTTTTAAAGCTTTCTTTGCTTGTTGCTTGAGTAATTGCATAATTACTATTACTATTATAGCAACCTATTCCACTGTGAGATGGCCCTATACATAGCAGTATAAAGTATGTATAAATAATGTATAATGTATAAATAAAGTTATGTGGAATGACATAGGAAAAAAGTATTGAACACACTAACTGAAATTAATTCAATACTTAGTGGAGAAGCCTTTGTTTGTAATATCCACCAGTGGCGAATCCTCCTGGAAGCCAAGGGAAGCCACGCTTCCCCATTAAAATATGAATATGAAATGAAATATGAAATATGAAGTTTTTTTTTTTATATAGTTTACAATCATAATCAAAAATCTTTATTTTTCATCTCTGTGGTAATTTTTTTTGAATTTTCTCACACTCTACACTGTCAGACTCACTGAGGCAGGCTGGCTGTCACTGTGCTCAGAGCCACTGCAGCTCAGGCAGGCAGGAGGGGAGGAGGGGGGCGGGTGTATTTCCCTAGCATCCACCACATCATCCATCCAAAACCAGTTATTAGCCAATAGGATTCGAGCAGTCGAGCTGACTAAAGCCCTTTCCACATGTTAACATTGGTCCGTAAGGCAAAAAAAGGTACTATAGAATCCACATACTGGGATTACTGGCATCTAACGTGAATCACGTGACAACGGCTGAACCATAGGTCTGACGTCATCCCCTCGCGGGATTGATGGATTGATTGATTGAACATTTTACTAACAGCAGGCACGTTCAGACTAATCCTGTATTCTATTATCAAACATTTAGCACTTTATTAGCCACTTATTTTTCACCGGCGGGACATTTATTGAGGACCAGCACAGCAAACCACTGTGGATAATATTATCTATCTCTCCAGGAGGAGCAAGGAGGACCAGTTTATTGACCAGGTAATATGCAGTTTCTACAGTAGCTTGGATGCTAAGCTACTAACGTAACGTTATGGCTAGCTTGGATGCTAACTGAGTTGCATGACTGAGTTGTCCTTACAGTAGAGGAGTGAAGTGTCATGTTTATTAGTCACATCCCTGTCCTTACAGTAGAGGAGTGAAGTGTCATGTTTATTAGTCACATCCCTGTCCTTACAGTAGAGGAGTGAAGTGTCATGTTTATTAGACACATCCCTGTCCTTACAGTAGAGGAATGAAGTGTCATGTTTATTAGTCACATCCCTGTCCTTACAGTAGAGGAGTGAAGTGTCATGTTTATTAGTCACATCCCTGTCCTTACAGTAGAGGAGTGAAGTGTCATATTTATTAGACACATCCCTGTCCTTACAGTAGAGGAGTGAAGTGTCATGTTTATTAGTCACATCCCTGTCCTTACAGTAGAGGAGTGAAGTGTCATGTTTATTAGTCACATCCCTGTCCTTACAGTAGAGGAGTGAAGTGTCATGTTTATTAGTCACATCCCTGTCCTGTACAGTAGAGGAGTGAAGTGTCATGTTTATTAGACACATCCCTGTCCTTACAGTAGAGGATTGAAGTGTCATGTTTATTAGTCACATCCCTGTCCTTACAGTAGAGGAGTGAAGTGTCATGTTTATTAGTCACATCCCTGTCCTTACAGTAGAGGAGTGAAGTGTCATGTTTATTAGACACATCCCTGTCCTGTACAGTAGAGGAGTGAAGTGTCATGTTTATTAGTCACATCCCTGTCATGTACAGTAGAGGAGTGAAGTGTCATGTTTATTAGACACATCCCTATCCTTACAGTAGAGGAGTGAAGTGTCATGTTTATTAGACACATCCCTGTCCTGTACAGTAGAGGAGTGAAGTGTCATGTGTATTAGACACATCCCTGTCCTTACAGTAGAGGAGTGAAGTGTCATGTTTATTAGACACATCCCTGTCCTTACAGTAGAGGAGTGAAGTGTCATGTTTATTAGATACATCCCTGTCCTTACAGTAGAGGAGTGAAGTGTCATGTTTATTAGACACATCCCTGTCCTTACAGTAGAGGAGTGAAGTGTCATGTTTATTAGACACATCCCTGTCCTGTACAGTAGAGGAGTGAAGTGTCATGTTTATTAGACACATCCCTGTCCTGTACAGTAGAGGAGTGAAGTGTCATGTTTATTAGACACATCCCTGTCCTTACAGTAGAGGAGTGAAGTGTCATGTTTATTAGATACATCCCTGTCCTTACAGTAGAGGAGTGAAGTGTCATGTTTATTAGACACATCCCTGTCCTTACAGTAGAGGAGTGAAGTGTCATGTTTATTAGTCACATCCCTGTCCTTACAATAGAGGAGTGACGTGTCATGTTTATTAGTCACATCCCTGTCCTTACAGTAGAGGAGTGAAGTGTCATGTTTATTAGTCACATCCCTGTCCTTACAGTAGAGGAGTGAAGTGTCATGTTTATTAGACACACCCCTGTCCTTACAGTAGAGGAATGAAGTGTCATGTTTATTAGTCACATCCCTGTCCTTACAGTAGAGGAGTGAAGTGTCATGTTTATTAGTCACATCCCTGTCCTTACAGTAGAGGAGTGAAGTGTCATATTTATTAGACACATCCCTGTCCTTACAGTAGAGGAGTGAAGTGTCATGTTTATTAGTCACATCCCTGTCCTTACAGTAGAGGAGTGAAGTGTCATGTTTATTAGTCACATCCCTGTCCTTACAGTAGAGGAGTGAAGTGTCATCCCCACCTGTCTGAAGAAGTCCACCATCATCCCTGTACCCAAAAAATCTACGCCCGCTTGCCTCAACGACTACCGCCCTGTAGCCCTCACCTCCATAGCCATGAAGTGCTTTGAGAAGCTAGTGAAGGGCTACATCTGTTCCTCCCTCCCCATCAACCTGGACCCTCTGCAATTTGCATATCGCCCCAACAGGTCCACGGAGGACGCCATAGCCCATGTGCTGCACACAGCAGCATCACACCTGGACAAGAGGCAGGGGAACTATGTGAGAATGCTGTTCATCGACTACAGCTCAGCATTCAATACCATAGTCCCCTCCAAACTCATAGCCAAGCTCAGGGACCTGGGCTTGAACTATGACCTGTGCCAGTGGGTCTTGGACTTCCTGACGGGCAGACCCCAGGTGGTAAGAGCCGGCAACTGCACCTCCTCATCCATCACGCTCAACATAGGGGCCCCCCAGGGCTGTGTTCTGAGCCCCCTCCTCTACTCCCTGTACACACATGACTGCGTAGCACAGCGGAACAACAACACCATCATCAAATTTGCTGATGACACAGTAGTGGTGGGCCTGATCTCTGCCAACGACGAAAGGGCCTACCTGGAAGAGGTAGAGAACCTGTCACAGTGGTGTCAGGAGAACTGCCTCTCCCTGAACGTCAGCAAAACAAAAGAGATGATTGTGGACTTCAGGAGGTCGGGGGTCAAGGACTACAGCCCCCTCAGCATCGACGGGGCACCGGTTGAGAGAGTGAACAGTTTCAAGTACCTCGGAGCCCACATATCCAAGGACTTGACATGGACCACACACATTGACAGTGTTGTGAAGAAGGCACGACAACGCCTCTACTTCCTCAGGCGCCTAAGGAAGTTCCAAGTCAGTCAGAAGATCCTTAGGAACTTCTACTCATGTACAATAGAGAGCATCCTGACCGGCAACATCACCTCCTGGTTTGGGAATAGCACTGCACAAGACCGTAGCAGACTACAAAGAGTGACACGTTCAGCCGAACGCACAATTGGAGGGGGGCTTCCCACCCTCCAGAACATTTACAACAAGCGGTGCAAGGGGAAGGCTAAGAGAATTATTAAGGACTCGAGCCACCCGAACAACTGCCTCTTTGAACTGCTGCGGTCAGGCAAGCGATACCGGAGTCTTAAGGCGAGCACAGAAAGACTCAGAAGAAGCTTCTATCCCCAGGCCATCAGGCTGCTAAACGAACAATAATCGCTAAACGAACAATAATCACTATGCAACAACCATCAAATGCACACAGCACACACACCCACACGCACACACTCACTCAAACAAACAACACACTGCAGCACCCACTCTCCACACTTTAGATCACACAAACACACTTACACTTTATATTTATTGATAAAGGATTTGCACTACAACTCGTACACCTACTGTGAATTGTACCTAAATTGCACCTTGTCCCATTTCTCCATTTCTGCCATGCACTATATAGTATATAGTATTGTATAGTATTGTATATTAGTACACTGCACAGTATTGTATATTGTATGGTAACTACATCTATTCTGCATCGAACATTGTACATATGTCTAAACTGAACACTGTGACCTCTTTTTTTTACTTCTAATTTTACTATGTTTTTATTTCATACTTATCTTGTCTTGCACAGTCTCTGGAGCGCAACAGTAAGAAGCATTTTGTACAAAAGTATTCTGTACTTCTGTATGACAACTATTAAAGAAACTTGAAAACTTGAAACTCATGTTTATTAGTCACATCCCTGTCCTTACAGTAGAGGAGTGAAGTGTCATGTTTATTAGTCACATCCCTGTCCTTACAGTAGAGGAGTGAAGTGTCATGTTTATTAGACACATCCCTGTCATGTACAGTATAGGAGTGAAGTGTCATGTTTATTAGACACATCCCTGTCCTTACAGTAGAGGAGTGAAGTGTCATGTTTATTAGACACATCCCTGTCCTGTACAGTAGATGAGTGAAGTGTCATGTTTATTAGACACATCCCTGTCCTGCACAGTAGAGGAGTGAAGTGTCATGTTTATTAGTCACATCACTGTCCTTACAGTAGAGGAGTGAAGTGTCATGTTTATTAGTCACATCCCTGTCCTTACAGTAGAGGAGTGAAGTGTCATGTTTATTAGTCACATCACTGTCCTTACAGTAGAGGAGTGAAGTGTCATGTTTATTAGACACATCCCTGTCCTGTACAGTAGAGGAGTGAAGTGTCATGTTTATTAGACACATCCCTGTCATGTACAGTAGAGGAGTGAAGTGTCATGTTTATTAGACACATCCCTGTCCTTACAGTAGAGGAGTGAAGTGTCATGTTTATTAGACACATCCCTGTCCTGTACAGTAGATGAGTGAAGTGTCATGTTTATTAGACACATCCCTGTCCTTACAGTAGAGGAGTGAAGTGTCGTGTTTATTAGACACATCCCTGTCCTGTACAGTAGAGGAGTGAAGTGTCATGTTTATTAGACACATCCCTGTCCTTACAGTAGAGGAGTGAACCCAGATAGCAAAAGACATTAATTAAATGTTGGATTTTGGTCAGATTGGTTATTTTTGGTTGAGGTTGAAAAAGCTATGTTTATTCAATATCTAAATTACAGACACCATTTCAACATTTGAAAAACTGTTGTTGAATCGATTTAGTATAGATGCTTGTTTTTCAATGTTGAAATGCCCAACAATGAAATTACATGGTTACAACGTAGTGCTGATAATCCCCCCTCCCCTCCCCCCTCCCCTTCGAGGGGGTAGGTCGTAAGCAACTCGCGAGGCCAGCTAGAAGATCTCACAGGACTTGAGGCATTAAAAGAAAAACTTGGCGCCATGGTGTCTTCATTCAGCGTGACTAGTCAAGTGCGCACACGTCTTTGGTAAGTCCTTGACAATATAATGTATTATGCTATTCACATTAGGCATGTGCCGGTAACCGGTTTCACGGTTTGAAAATGTCAAAACCCCCGGCCTGGAAAGTAGCGTTAACTTATAACAGCGCGAGCTAACGTACGTCAGCTATACGTCAGCTCAACCATGCGAGTCTGCTAGCTTAGCCAGCTAACGTCAGCTCGACCATGCAAGTCTGCTAGCTTTAGCCTACACAGACCATGCAAATCTGATAGCTTAGCAAGCTAACGTCAGCTCGACCATGCGAGTCTGCTAGCTTTAGCCTACACAGACCATGCGAATCTGATAGCTTAGCAAGCTAACGTCAGCTCGACCATGCGAGTCTGCTAGCTTTAGCCAGCTACACAGACCATGCGAATCTGATAGCTTAGCAAGCTAACGTCAGCTCGACCATGCGAGTCTGCTAGCTTTAACCAGCTACACAGACCATGCAAATCTGATAGCTTAGCAAGCTAACGTCAGCTCGACCATGCGAGTCTGCTAGCTTTAGCCAGCTACACAGACCATGCGAATCTGATAGCTTAGCAAGCTAACGTCAGCTCGACCATGCGAGTCTGCTAGCTTTAGCCAGCTATACAGACCATGCGAATCTGATAGCTTAGCAAGCTAACGTCAGCTACACTCTGACGTCACGAGAACGGCGCCATCTTTGTATGGGGGAAACAAATGGATTTCTACTGATCAAATGTCTGCGTTGAGCTCTGTTTTTATTACATATTTTACCACATTCTTGTTGATTTCATAACCTTTTCATATAATTTGTTTTGAAAATATTGAGGCCAACATGGCATTTCACTATTTCGAAAGCCTTTCTGGTGATTCTAAAGTGTATGTTTCCCCCCCAAGCCATAGACATGCACTTAGACAGAAAGTTAAACAGAAAGGAAGTTGACTTCGAGAATGATTCCAATAACTGCTATTATTCGAGATCATTCTACCACAAAAGGTAACGTTTATGACAAATATTGAAACATAGTTAGTTTATCTTCCCTATTGTTAGCATTCAGCAACAATTAGATTTGAAAAGTTTCAAAATGGTACCACCTTGATAAAATAAAAAAGCTACTGTACATTACAGTAGATTTCATTATCTGTTCTCATGCACGCTGGTGATACTAAATCCAAATTGAACTCGGGCATTTGAAAGATAATATATGTATATATATAAATGTGCGAATTGGCTATAATAAGGTAATTTATGAGCCTGCTATTGTATATTCTATGATAATATTTCAAATTACATTGGTCCGGATGGGAGAATTCAGTACAGTATCTACAGAACCTTCTGTTTAATAATCTTCCCTTTATTTATTTTACACTCAAGAAGGTATTGAACAAGATCAGTGGCAGTTTTTAATGTTTGGTCATTATTAGCATGGTGTTATTCACTGTCAAAGATGCAAAGAAAAATCATAATTAATATTCTCCTTTGTTTCATCACAATTTAAGCAAGCCTAGTAATAGACACAATATTTCTGACACTGTGAATATACATTAGATAGATAGATGACGCTATACAAGAATATGCAAATGGCCCTTGTAGAAGTGGAGCAATATTCCATTTACCTAGGTATATATTTTAGGTGGATTTTCAGAAAATAGGCTCCGGGTGGAAGCGGTTAAATATTTTAAAATATGTTGGAAGGACCTGATAAATTAATAATTTGGCTGATATATATATTTGTTTTATGCATATATTATTTTAATAATTTTTTCCCCTCTATTTTCAGGGTTGTGCTACAAGAGAAGAGGACTGGAGGGTTCACTGCAAAAAAAAGGCCAAGTAATAACAAAAAAATTATAATCAGCACCACCTCTTTTCTATTTAGACCTGTTGTAACCTATACGTTATTATATACCTTTCAATCCGGGAGTTAATGGGTTAAGATGGCTTCTTATGAATCGTATTGGGCTAAAAGACGTAGAGTCATTCGAACTGTAAGGGGCATAGAGAAAGATATCCTTAAGGAATATGAGGAATCTCTGCATAATCAAAGACAAAATATTTACCCCTGTGTGAATAGGGAACCTGCCTTCACAAGCTCACACTTTTCCCAACTAGATGCACTACCAGCTTCACATGTAGACATAGAAAATGGTCATATAGATGGCAGTGTAGCTGGCAATGATGAAGTTGAGTCCGATGTGCAAATGAAAAATGATCATTCTGATGGTAGTGCAGTAGCTCGAAATGAAGTTGATCATGTGCAAATGGAAAATGATGATATAGACGATGAAGCTGGCAATGATGAAGATGAATCAGATTCTCACTATGAGAGCGATGAGGAGCAGCCGCCTAGTCAGGATCTGCTTATAAGGAGCCTAAGATATTGGGCAACATCCTACTCCATTAGTCTTGTTGCTTTGTCTGCTCTGCTGTCCATCTTAAAGCTATTTCACCCTAAGCTCCCTAAAGATGGAAGGACTCTGCTTGGAACACAATCTCATGTTGCAACCACTCAAATGCAAGGTGGCGAGTACTATCATTTTGGATTGGTGCGAGGAATACTTTCATGATTAAAATGTTTAAGTTTACCAGTGAACCTCACAACTCTTACTTTACAGTTCAATATAGATGGTCTCCCCCTCTTTAGGAGTTCAAGACTTCAATTCTGGCCTATACTTGCAATCCTGAATTGTGATTACACTAAGTCCCCATTTATTGTCGGTATATTTAGTGGTTTAAGCAAGCCAAAGTGTGTTGTTGAGTATCTGCAGAAATTTGTTAGCGACCTTAAAAATGTGCTGGCTAATGGCATTGTTCATAATGGTAAGAAATTGAATGTACAGGTTTCCTCATTTGTGTGTGATGCTCCTGCTAGGGCCTACGTTAAGAATATTAAGTCACATAATGGTTATTCAGGGTGTGACAAGTGTGACCAAGAGGGTGTGTGGAGGAACAAAATGACGTATCCAGAAACAAATGTCAGGCTCAGGACGGATTCGAGTTATTGTGATATGATTGATGAGGAACACCACTTGAAACAGAAACTCAGTCCTTTAACAGGGATAGTAAAAATAGTTTCTTCATTCCCAATAGATTATATGCACCTCTGTTGTCTTGGGTTGATGAGAAAACTGTTGCATATGTGGTTAAAGGGCAATCTAGCCACTAGGCTTCCTTCACAAACAGTTAACAGTATATCAAGCAAACTGCTGGTGTTACATTCCCACACCCCTGTTGAATTCAATCGCAAGCCAAGAGGTTTGAATGAGCTTGATCGTTGGAAAGCTACTGAGCTCCGATCCTTCATGTTATACTGGGGTCCTGTAGTTCTGAAGGATTGCCTTCCCAGTGAGTTTTATGACAACTTCATGTTGTTTTCAGTGGCCATGTATTTGTTTTTGTCTCCTGGAACTTCTGGCCAAATGGTTGAATTTGCACATAGATTAATGATATCCTTTGTGGGCCACTTTGGACAGTTGTATGGTACGGGTGAGATTGTGTTCAGTGTCCACCAGCTTATACATTTAGCAGATGAATACAAACAATTTGGACCTTTAGATAATGTTTCAGGGTTCCCTTTTGAGAATTATCTTGGCCAAATAAAGCATCTTTTACGCAAGCCACACCAACCTCTACAACAGGTAGTCAAAAGGCTGTCAGAAATGCCACATGTTGAGGTTCCATTAGCAACAGATCAACCAGTTTTAAAGCACATTCATACTGATGGTCCACTTCCTCAACATTTCAGTGTTGCTCTACAGTACACAAAGGTCTCCATTTGTCGTTTTACCTTGTCTACAAAGCAGGGGGATAATTGTATTCAGGTGGGAGATACAATTGCAGTAGTGCAGAATATAGTCCAGGAAGAAGGTGAGGTCTATGTGATCTACAGAAAGTTCAGACACCAAGAATTATATTACACTTATCCCTGCAAGTCCTCCCTCATAGGTACATACAAGGTTAGAGAGTTGTGTGATGAGATCGGGGTTGGTAAAATTAGCTTTATTAAACGTAAATGTGTTCTGTATCCAGAGGGAAATAGCCTCATAGCTATTCCAATAGCTCATCTGCAGTAGACATCTTATGATTCATGTTTTTGTCATTATAATTTTTTTATCATTAATATTCTAATTAAATTTATTGTACACAGAATGGAAAGTGAGGTGGTGCTCTGGGGCGTTGTACTGTTTCCAAATGGCGGAACTGCAACAGTTCTTTCCAGCTGGTTCAATCCAACGGAAGGTACATTATTATGGCCCCCAAAAAACACAAATTATTCAAAGGCCCTTAAAGAAAACATGATGCCCTGTGAAGGATGGACCACATATGACAAAATTCGGCTCTTAATTACTTGTGGTAAGTATAGTCACTGCTATTGTCTGATGTGAATTGTTCCTCATACTTCTTATTAATGTCATGCTGTATTTTCTGCTTGTTCTTTTACAGACTCATTTCTAAAGGCCAAGCAACATGAAGACAAGTACGTGACTACTGGATGTCTAACCACTGATTTGGAATCTGAAGAGGAAGCAGATGTACGTCGGAAAAGAAGAGCAAGGTACAGTTGAATTCCTCGTGATAGTTTTTGGTTAAACAGAAATGGGCCATGGGCTGGCTCCTGAACAGTGTCTCAAGGATTGCTCAATTAATTGAATTATCCTGGGAGCCTGGGAATGTTAAATGTTTTTTTTTTAGGACAAATCATATGCACGCAGTGGAGTCAGATGAAGAGCCAGGCAGCAGGGTGACGCGACGATATGCCAAGCCACCTGATGTTCATTTCCCAGGTATAGTGGTGACACTTGTCAGTTATGACACTAACTGCTACACCTACTTTAAGTATTGCCATGTATAATTCCATTTATTTATTAATACAGTGCAGCCAGAATCCAGCCAGTACCCCTCGGTGCCAACATCAAATGCAAGCAGTGGTATGTCATTATTTAGTAACATAGCAGAACAAAATGTAGTTGCATGAGAGCTTTACAAGCATTTAGTTCCTCTGTCAATACATCCAAACATATCAGTCAGGTTATGTGTTCAAAAGTTACAGTGTCCACTATTCATGTCTTGTGTTCCCTTCTTTTAGTCTCTGGAGGAAGCTGCTCGGTCTCTGGAGGAAGCTGCTCGGAGAATAACCAGCCTAATAATGGTAAGTGAATCACTTCACACTACTAAGTCAGGGTGGAGCCGGTGGACAGATTGTAAATGTGCTTTTGATAGCATTCATTGTTCATGTTTTGTTGTGTTCTCTCATTTTAGGCTTTGGTGGAAGCTTCTTGGCACAGTTGGAGTCAATGGACCACTGCAATGATGGTAAGTAGATTAATAAACTAGATATAGCTATGTGATTCTCTCAGCCACTCTTGTGTCTCCAGTCTGTTTCAATAGGTGGCGGTTGGATTACTAGTCCTGCCTTACTGGATACCTTACTGACTGGAAATGTTAGTTAAATGGGTGGAAATGTAAAGTTGAGTGCATATATGAGTAGCTTATTCAGTGTCTCACTATTTTGCAATGAGCTGTTAATGTTGGCATGATATTATATGAGAACTTGTATTTTACAGTGACTAATTACGGTTATTTTAATCCATTTCAGGAGGGAACCACACTGGACAAGTAAGGAATGGTATGTCTTTTGCTTGCTACTGTATATGGTGCTCATTGATACTTTGATGGTGCTTACCTTATTTTGTTAATTCTGTCGCTCTTTCTCTAGGAAAGCCAATGTATAACTCCAGCCCCTACCACACTGTGCCATCAGAGCGAGCAAGGAATGGTATGCATTTCTCATCTTAAATGTTGTTTTTTTGGGTAAAATTCCATAATTCGTGTTCAATGTAAACAATGATGTGTGTCCTTTATTCTCTTTCTATTAGACTTCAATGCCAACTATAGCCGTGGCTCCAGATCAGCTGACTTCAACTCACATCGCCTGGGTAAAGATGCCTATATTCCACTTTACCCCCCGCCTCCCCCATACACAATTACCTAATGTGCAATGCTGATGCCATGTTGATTTCTTCAGCTTCAGCTCCTGAAACGCCGCGGGGAAGATTCCATGGAGAGCCCAGTCAAATGTTACAAGGCAAGTATCATTTTCTGATGCATTGAGAAACATATGTCCCTTGTGACTTTACAGTCTTTGTCACTTTTTTTTTTCATGTAATTTGTCATGGTGTTTATAGGCTTAATATTTAAGCACTTAATGGTTACTATAAGTTAGGGGTGCAAAGACTTAAGCGTCACATTTAAATGTAAATAGTAACGTTGTTGTCATGTGATGATCCCTTTAATTAGACGTGATTTGAATGTGCTGAAGGCCCTTATTGCTTAGTGTCATTCTAAATGATTGAAATGGTGAATCTATCCTTGAAATTTAATGTAAAACCAATTGTTTTTCTTCAAGACCTTGCTGCCAACAAAAACACCAGGATGCTTGCAGAGCTACTCGTGGAGGTGAAGCAAATTTCACATGACGTTCAGTTTCTGAAGACTGAAATGGCTAAATCCACCTTTAACGATCACGGAGCTGGACCTGAATCACAGAGAGAAGAGAACTTCCCCATCGTGCTGCCACTCACCAATGAGGAGCAGTTTGATGAGGCTGAAGCTGCACTGAAGGACGAAACAGTCCGTCGAAAGATGGTGAACATTTTTGTATTTTGTTAAAAATTTATTGTTTGAAATCTAAGTGTTTATAATGTCTGAATTGTAGGAGTGGAGGCATTTATTTAGTTTTTTGCTTGGATGTGTGCTTGGCATAGAAATATTGTGAAAATAGCCTTGCAATGATATGCGGGATGATATTTATTTCTTAGTCAATATTTGACAATTCATTTAGCTAATTTGTTTGATGGTATTGTTTGTTGAGTTTTGACACAGTAATGGTCTTTCTTTAGAGTTAATAAAAAAAAGTCTTAAAATGTGTACTTAAAACATCATATTCTGTCCATTTGACATAGTACAATGTACACTTTAGCACACTCACTTTTTTTCCTCTCCAATCTGTTAAGACAACCCGCCTGGCATTAATCGGAGGGACCAACTCAGAAAATATGATCCGGCGAATGCTATCCGCTACCATGACAAACTGTCTAGCATGCATCTTCAACTGGGCGGGAAAGGGACCGAAGAGGGCCTTCAAGGACACACTGATGCAGGACTGCATGTTTGGTGAGTCAATCTGCACCTCAAAATACTAGGTTTACTACAGTGGATTTAGCTATTTTGATGATGGATATTTCATTTAATTAAGTATTTTCACTTTTATCTCAAGTAAATACGAATGGATGCATTTTTATCACCATGGAATGAGCCTGATGGAACATGCAACCACTCTTAAAGAAACACCTCACCCATTTCCAACCTTAACGTCATATAAGTGGTCCTCTGTAATGCTCACAATAAGATTTTTTACGAGCATTAATGTGGATCAATTATATGACTATGGGGTTGAAAATGCACCTAAGGCCACCTGAAAATCTAGTACACTAAAAAGGACACTGTTCACTTTGGAATGGAACGTGCCCACTGCAGCTTTCTTGTTTATCTTTAAGTATTCTTTTTTTCTTTTTTCCCAGCGGCTGCTCGTCAATTTGACCGCAAGTTGACTGACTTGATATACAGAGATGCACTGCAGAAGTGGCTGCGTTATGCACCTGAGAGGAATGGCGGGATACGAAGAAAGACAAAGACTTAAAAGGACAAATGGTTTGGAGGACAGTGGGTTTCATGGGAGTTGGATCATTGGAAGCTGATCCAGGGGCAACATTTATCTCCAGCATCTCTGGTTGCAGCTGTCGCGTGCATGCGTGCGTGCATATGTTTAGCCCCTAGTTTAGCCTCCAGGACCACCCCCTAATTTAGCCTCCAGGACCACCCCCTAGTTGAGACTCAGCCCCCCTCAGGACCACCCCCTAGTTTAGACTCAGCCCCCCTCAGGACCACCCCCTAGTTTAGACTCAGCCCCCATCCAGACCACCCCCTAGTTTAGACTCAGCCCCCCTCAGGACCACCCCCTAGTTTAGACTCAGCCCCCCTCAGGACCACCCCCTAGTTTAGACTCAGCCCCCCTCAGGACCACCCCCTAGTTTAGACTCAGCCCCCCTCCAGACCACCCCTAGTTGAGACTCAGCCCCCCTCAGAACCACCCCCTAGTTTAGACTCAGCCCCCCTCCAGACCACCCCTAGTTGAGACTCAGCCCCCCTCAGGACCACCCCCTAGTTTAGACTCAGCCCCCCTCAGGACCACCCCCTAGTTTAGACTCAGCCCCCCTCAGGACCACCCCCTAGTTTAGACTCAGCCCCCCTCCAGACCACCCCTAGTTTAGACTCAGCCCCCCTCCAGACCACCCCTAGTTGAGACTCAGCCCCCCTCAGGACCACCCCCTAGTTTAGACTCAGCCCCCCTCAGGACCACCCCCTAGTTTAGACTCAGCCCCCCTCAGGACCACCCCCTAGTTTAGACTCAGCCCCCCTCCAGACCACCCCTAGTTGAGACTCAGCCCCCCTCAGGACCACCCCCTAGTTTAGACTCAGCCCCCCTCAGGACCACCCCCTAGTTTAGACTCAGCCCCCCTCCAGACCACCCCTAGTTGAGACTCAGCCCCCCTCAGGACCACCCCCTAGTTTAGACTCAGCCCCCCTCAGGACCACCCCCTAGTTTAGACTCAGCCCCCCTCAGGACCACCCCCTAGTTTAGACTCAGCCCCCCTCAGGACCACCCCCTAGTTTAGACTCAGCCCCCCTCCAGACCACCCCTAGTTGAGACTCAGCCCCCCTCAGGACCACCCCCTAGTTTAGACTCAGCCCCCCTCCAGACCACCCCTAGTTGAGACTCAGCCCCCCTCAGGACCACCCCCTAGTTTAAGTTAATAATAGTCTATTGTGTATGGTGCATCGTGCGGTTAGAGTTCTAAAGTGACCAGCATCTCCAACGCTTCCTCGTGTTATCTAGAGTCTTATCCAGGCTGGGCCGACCACATGGCGCTTTCATCCGAGGAGATCTAGGCGAGGACCGAATGGACATGTACACTGGATTACCTACCCGACGACTGCATAGCCCTGTGCGGCTGGAATATATATTTGCTTTGGTACTGTGATTTGTGGAGCGGATAATCGCCGACGCCTGTGAGTGTTGGATTTACCCCCGAGAGGAGTCAAGTCGAGTCGGCGCTCAGAGAGCCTGAGGCCCCCTAGTTTAGACTCAGCCCCCCTCCAGACCACCCCTAGTTGAGACTCAGCCCCCCTCAGGACCACCCCCTAGTTTAGACTCAGCCCCCCTCAGGACCACCCCTAGTTTAGACTCAGCCCCCCTCAGGACCACCCCCTAGTTTAGACTCAGCCCCCCTCCAGACCACCCCTAGTTGAGACTCAGCCCCCCTCAGGACCACCCCCTAGTTTAGACTCAGCCCCCCTCAGGACCACCCCCTAGTTTAGACTCAGCCCCCCTCCAGACCTTAGTCTGACGATGTACCTTGGCACGCTGGCACGCCACACAGGAGGCCGCCCATACTTTGACGTCCTTCCTAAGGCCCGGCCAGACGAACTTGGCCCCTACCAACTTGACCGACGCCTTTACCCCAGGGTGTGAAAGGGCATGAATGGTGTCAAATACCCGACGGCGCCAGTCAGTTGGAACCATGGGGCGGGGCTGGCCAGTGGAGACGTCACAGAGGAGCGTGGCGCCGCTGTCGTGAAACACCACATCCTCAAGTCGAAGTCCTGTCACAGCCGTCCTGAACGCCTGAAGGTCTGAGTCGGTGAGCTGGTCAGCAGCCATGGCAGCATAGTCGATGCCCGGGTGCACAGGGCTGACGTGCACCCGGGAGAGGCAGTCTGCCACCTGAAATGCTAATTGTTGGTTTTGCATGCTTATTCAAGTTCAGAAGGTTGTCAGTAGTCGGTAGTCTGAATGGAGTGATGATTAATGATGGATTAATGGATGCTATTTATAGTGTGGATGTGAATATATTATATAGATGTACATCTCTAATGTGTCTCTATAATACTCTGAAGTATTATACTTAGTTTAGCAATAGGTAAAAGTGTTTTTAGATAGATTTAACTTTTAGATTTGATTCTGCGTTGGAATTTTGGAAAACAACACTTCCTGGAAGATTCTATAGGGGTTCAAGGTTCAGAGTTCTGTATGAATATTTTCAATAACTGTTATTATTCTGTCATTTTTGTATGGGAGAGTCAGCTGAATGTCAGCTGATCTGGAGCCACGTGCGTAGTTGGCATCGAAGTCTAATAGAAAGAGAAGGGACACGCATCATTAAATAGTTTCAATGGTGCCACCCTGATAAAATAAAAAAGCTACTGTACATTACAGTAGATTTCATTATCTGTTCTCATGCACGCCTGGTGATACTAAATCCAAATTGAACTCAGGCATTTCAAAGAGAATATGTATGTGCGAAGGTTCAGAGTTCTGTATGAATATTTTCAATAACTGTTATTATTCTGTCATTTTTGTATGGGAGAGTCAGCTGAATGTCAGCTGATCTGGAGCCACGTGCGTAGTTGGCATCGAAGTCTAATAGAAAGAGAAGGGACACGCATCATTAAATAGTTTCAATGGTGCCACCCTGATAAAATAAAAAAGCTACTGTACATTACAGTAGATTTCATTATCTGTTCTCATGCACGCCTGGTGATACTAAATCCAAATTGAACTCAGGCATTTCAAAGAGAATATGTATGTGCGAAGGTTCAGAGTTCTGTATGAATATTTTCAATAACTTATTATTCTGTAATTTTTGTATGGGAGAGTCAGCTGAATGTCAGCTGATCTGGAGCCACGTGCATAGTTGGCATCGAAGTCTAATAGAAAGAGAGGCATTTCAAAGAATATGTATGCGAATTAATTGGCTTTAATAAATGGTTAAAGCAATAAATTGTCTGTTTCTTTGTTCATAGAGCATGTCGTAAAGCAGCTGTTCTCAACCTTGGTTTCTTGAAGAAGAAAAAATTTCGAAATAGCCGATCTACAAGCTTGCAACATATTTTCGAATATTCACCTAGAATGGCATAATTATAATCAAGTTTGGAGTCCCCAAATATTTTTCCTGTGAGGTCTTTGTATAAAAAGGTTGAGAACCACTGCAGTAAAGCATATGGACCATTTCAGCATGTTTCAACCTTCCTCTGTATGTTTTTAATATGTCTCATTTAAGCCAAAAATAATCACTTTGCTCTATTTGGTGTTTTAAAGTTCTGCAGGGGTTGCTCCAAGCCTGTCTATCAGTGACATCACTGCCATTCAGGCATATGGCAGTAATGTCACTAGTAGACACCTTTTAGCATGCTCCCGGTGGAACTACAACTAATAATATAATTTAGATGTAAAGTGATTATTTTTCTTTATTAATGAGGCATATTAAAAGCATACAGAGGAAGGTTGAAAAAGTGCTGAAATGGTCATTCAATAATATCATTATTTCAATGTATAATGCAATATATATATATAGTTGAATCAATGTTGATGCAATGCTACATTATTTCAATGTTGCTCATATCATAGTTGAATCAACGTTGATTCATTGTCGGCTTTCAAATTGAAATTTCAAAATTTTGGTTGAAAATCCAATGTTCTTTCCATGTTGATCATAGCGAGCACTTTCAATGCCATTTTCTATGTCTGATATCAATGTTGATTCCAATCATCAGCCTGACAAAAACACAATGTTGATTCAACGATTTTTTGCTATCTGGGAAGTGTCATGTTTATTAGACACATCCCTTTCCTTACAGTAGAGGAGTGAAGTGTCATGTTTATTAGATACATCCCTGTCCTTACAGTAGAGGAGTGAAGTGTCATGTTTATTAGACACATCCCTGTCCTTACAGTAGAGGAGTGAAGTGTCATGTTTATTAGACACATCCCTGTCCTGTACAGTAGAGGAGTGAAGTGTCATGTTTATTAGACACATCCCTGTCCTTACAGTAGAGGAGTGAAGTGTCATGTTTATTAGACACATCCCTGTCCTTACAGTAGAGGAGTGAAGTGTCATGTTTATTAGATACATCCCTTTCCTTACAGTAGAGGAGTGAAGTGTCATGTTTATTAGTCACATCCCTGTCCTTACAGTAGAGGAGTGAAGTGTCTCATGTTTATTAGTCACATCCCTGTCCTTACAGTAGAGGAGTGAAGTGTCATGTTTATTAGTCACATCCCTGTCCTTACAGTAGAGGAGTGAAGTGTCATGTTGCATGATGCTAGTAGTACAGTAACTAGTATATTGGTGCGTCCTAGGGTTAAATGCTACAGTATGCTAACTATTTGGAAAAATAAATATAGTCACTTTATTTGAAGAGTCAAAACTGTTCTCTTGGCTTTGTTTTGTTCATAGTAGTAACGCCGCCGAGCCATACTGTACATGGTGACTGCTTGGTTTGACTGGCAGTGGCCGCCGAGCCATACTGTACATGGTGACTGCTTGGTTTGACTGGCAGTGGCCGCCGAGCCATACTGTACATGGTGACTGCTTGGTTTGACTGGCAGTGGCTGCCGAGCCATACTGTACATGGTGACTGCTTGGCTTAAGTAAAAAAATAAAAAAAAATAAAAATATATACATATTAATAACCCTTTTTTTTATAACTTTTTTTTTTGGCATCCCCTATTATTTTACCCACGCGACGCCACTGATATCCACTGCTTCTAGGGTATTTATTGATGGACACAGACCGAGCTCTGCGCTCATTGTTCTCTCCGCCATGATAATAATAATAATAATGAGCGCAGAGCTCGGTCTGTGTCCTCAGCGCTTGAAGCGCTTGAAGCGTTGAGGACACAGACCAAGCTCTGCGCTCATTGTTCTCTCCGCCATGATAATAATAATAATAATAATAATAATAATAATAATAATAATAATAATAATAATAATAATAATAATAATAATAATCATAATCATAATCATAATCATAATAATAATAATAATAATAATAATAATAATAATAATGAGCACAGAGCTCAGTCTGTGTCCTCAGCGCTTGAAGCCTTGAAGCGCTCAGGACACAGACCGAGCTCTGCGCTCATTATTATTATTATTATTATTATTATTATTATTATTATTATTATTATTATTATTATTATTATTATTATTATTATTATTATTATTATCATGGCGGAGAGAACAAAACGAAGACAACGCACGTTGCCACAAGTGCAATAAAACATTTGCAAGTATGGGTGGCAATACAAGCAATTTGTCAAAACATCTGTTGTCAAAACATAACATTAGTCTCCAGAAATGCGCCGTTGTGACTTGTTGTCATGTCGCCTGGATGCCCAGGATGCGGTGTCACTCGCGGTCAGATACTATAGTAACGTTACGCGACGCATAGAGGTTCTTTCACTTTGGCTGGGTGGGGGGGGGGCGTTAGCGCGGATGACAACCAATCATGCGGGACATGGTCTCAATATGCGTGACGCGTGAAAGGAGACAGGAATGCTGTACAATCACATGCAATGCGTGACGTCTGGTCATCCTAATTTCAGTACAAGAAATGCCCCTCTATACAGTTAAACTGGCCTGATGGTGTAGCTTATTTCCCCCATTGTACACTATAAGAAGTGCTTCTACTTTATTCACCTGCACTGCAGAGTATCACGTTAACAATCAAATGGCTAGCAAGCAAACAATACACAAGTTGGAAGTTTGAACGTTTTATTAGTTAGTTTATTTACTGTCTTTCGAGTTTCAATGCATAATCCAGACATAGTTGCATTCCAGATCCACCCTGTTGTTGACATGTCCTTAATTCTTTGAAAACATAACGTTACTGAAATGAATAAGGAATGCAATGTTCGCTAGCTTACCAACGTACAGTATTTTCAATCAACTGTACTGTAGCTCAGTACTGAGGCGGAAGTGACAATTTTTCAAAGTAAAAGAAAACTGCTTTTTGCACGACGGATAAATGCAATTTCACGGAGAGAATATGTCTGGTGGCCATATAATACTGTATTATAGCTTACTTGAATGAACAATCTCCCTCCCCACTTTACCAGCATATTTTAAATTCACAATAAAGTCTCTCTCAGTCTCGCGCCGTTCCAACGTTGACAGTGGCTCGTCTGTTATCGACACAAAGGCACAGTGATGAATGAGGAAGTCAACAGACCGCCAGTCGACTTTGCGCCTCCTGGCGGCATAAAACAGAACAGCAGCCTGGGTTCCTAATGAATTCCAATGACGTGACATCACCATGCGCCCCTCGCGGCAAAGTGTCCATGAAAACTAAAGGCTTCATCTGTAAGTCCGTTGGAGAATGAGACAATATTCATATGACAATTGTACATTGAACATTGTGAGTGTACCGCATGGTCATAATCACGGCAATGCATAATGCAGCAGTAGTAGTAATGGTTTTAGTAGTAGTTTTATTCAGTCATCATCACTCACAATACAATATGCACAATGGGCCTCATTCATGAAGCGATATAAGAACAGATTTCATTCTTAACTAGCATTTCCTCTTACTTTATTCTTACCTGGGATTCAGCAAAGTGTTCTTATTGTTGCTTTTTTCTCAGGCAAGAACAAATTATAAGAGTGGTCGAGAGCACTCTTACCGAAATAAGAAACTCTTACCCAAAATACAAATTAAATTAAAAAAGCATTGGTTAATTGCCCCCAAATACGACTTTAAAAATACAGAACTTTTCAATAATATTAATAATTATTATTATAACTTATTGCGTGCGTTCTATCTGAAATGGATTATATATTGCTGTTAGAACAGTTATGCTCTGGCCATTGATTGATTGAAGATTTTATTAACAGATTGTAGAATGGGTACAATACAGTAGGGCTCAATACACACAACACACAATACACAATACACACAACACACAACAACATATATGTTATGATGAATTGAAAATGGGGGATGTAACTGAGGGGTACAATTCCCTGACTGTATTACTAGATATGATACTTACTACCACTACCTTTGTACTTAATATTCGGCCACCCAGTACACGGCATAAATATATTATGATGAACACTGTCACGTAGATGAAACGGATCCAACACAAATGTACGAATTAGAAATAGGTCTTTATTTCTACACAGCGATGGTGTGTAGAGCAAGCACTTAATCAAATCAATCACATTTATGAATGGGAATTAGTATGCACTTTTATGGCAAGAGTATTCGTCGGTATATCAATAGAGAATGTCCAATCTCTGAAGGCGCAGGTGGTACATATACGACCTGGAATAGTTAAGGAATAACGGCAATGATACTTCAATGATTATAGACTGAATACACTAGGGGGGGTTAATCCGGTCGCTTGTAAGCCGACAGGAGTAGGAAGGGGGGGGGGGGGGGTAGAGTTCGGCTGCCTCATCCGGCCAAGGGTATCCCAGGTGAACCCACTGTAGTGCCGTTCAATGCGCCGGCGATCCTTGGACCACAGATGAAAGCAGGTGGACTCTTTGTGGGCCGGCGTCCTCCGGTCCACGGAGGAGAGACGTGAAGCGACCTCGTCTTGCAGAGCGTCTCCTCACCTTGCGTCCTCTCCAGGGGGGGGGGTTCCAACACACGGCAGTGTCGGGGGTCTTTATCCATGGAATAATCAACGTACACAAAGCATAATCCGTGCCGGGGAAGGCGGGCTGTCGTCGGTAGAATAATCCGGTATACAGGTTCACTCGCTCGTCGGCTCTGGGGCTCCTCGGGTGCAGCTTCACGTGGGGTCAACCACCCTGGATAAGCAGCCAGTTCTCTGCCCGAAACGATGGGGTACTGACTATGGTAGTATTCTCACCGCACGAAGCACTATACATTAACAGACTATTATTAGCTTAATAGACTACGTCCAACTCGACGATATAGTGCCAAATATGACTATTCAAATATTAATATACACGATGTCTCAATACCGATGGTAGGCGAACTTGGCCTTACTCCCACACGTGGCGTCGCGGGGAGGCTTTACGTCTGTGACTCTATTGGAGGGTAAGAAACTGGACTGAAAAAGGAAGTCCTACTTTAGTAGCGCAGTATATATACGCACTATGAACAAATAGTCCCATTAGTGGTGCGGTAGCCAGATTCCTACGCGGAACTAGGACTTGTTCGTACATGTTGAGCGGTACGTTTGAACTGGGTCTGAGGGGTATGGCAGCCTGGCACCAAGGTCTCGACCAATAGTAGAATGGAGACTATTATGGGATGTTCAGTAGGCTAGAATGGATATTCAATGCATATTGTACAAGGAATATACAAGGGATATCAAGGAATATTAGAGAATATACAAATACAATTAAATATATATATATAAATAAATATATATATTCGGTTTAATCTGGCCTTCACAACAGGGGACCCTGATGTAAACAAGACGAAAATCTTTCTCTGGTCTGCATCCCCTTAACAATTGTGTGTGTGTATCAGTGGAGGTTTCTCTATGACAACACGTGAAACACAAATTCACTCATAATTCATAATTATTATTAATTTACATATATATATACATTTATTTTATTTATATATATATACATTTTTTTTTTATTATTATTATTTTATATTTTTTTATTAGAAAAGTTTTCCGCTCTAAAAAAAATGCCAGTGAATTTTTTCTTTTAAAAAAATGGCCAAAATTGACAGCTCTGAGCAGGCCTGCACTGCAGTAATGACTGCAGTAATTATTCATGAAGAAAACTCCACAGGTGTGACCCAATGTTATATAAATAATAAATAACAGCCAATCGAAATAGGCTATTAACTTCGTCTAAGCACGGTCTGTGCAGTTAAACTCTTGCCATTGAATGGAGGATTGAATGATTGACAGCCCTTGCCATCCAATACATGGAGGTTGAATATGATTGGCAGCCTTGCAAATCCAATCAGAGATTGCTGCATTGCAAAGTCAAAACGGGTCCATCTGCAGGTTAGGTTTAGCTCTGGCCAATCTCAAGTTTCTCAAGTTTCTTTATTAGTTGTCATACAGAAGTACAGAATACTTTTATACAAAATGTAACAGAAATAAGAATTTTGTATAAAAGTATTCTGTACTTCTGTATGACAACTAATAAAGAAACTTGAGAAACTTGAGATTGGCCAGAGCTAAACCTAACCTCCGACCCTGCAGATGGACCCATTTTGACTGTTTGAAAGAGCAAGGAAGTAGTTTAGTTGTTGTTTAGTAGAAGTAAGCTGTACAGCTATAACAAGTAAAGTCAGGCTAAATTAAACTTTGCGCCAACATTAGGACCGAAGTATAAACCAGCAACTGAGCAACATGAAGAAGTGGACTTATGCATCTGGATCAGAAAAAACGTTGTGGATGAAAAAGTAAGTAGGCTAGTGTTTGTAAAAGCTTGTATGCTAACAGTAGCTAGCCAGCTTAGCCTACATCACAATGATAATCACCAAGCTAACTTACTGTACACACTGTAGGGCTGGGCAATTAATCAAAACAGAATTGCGATATCGATTCATAGACCTATGCAATCTCATTTCTAAGTTATGACTATTTTCTTTTATTAAAAAAAAAATAAAAAATTTACTTTTTAAATTATTTTATCTGGGTTGAACATGATTTGTGGAACTCCCTCTGGTGTTGTGGTCGTGGTATTCACTGACCTTTGGGAAGTATTCCGACATGCACATGGGTATCTTAGTGGTGTAGTGTATCTTGTAGACCAGGCCCATTGCAAGTTGCTGTACTCTGTCGTCTACTCTTAGCCATCCTAGGTTGTCAAAGTGGGCAGGGGTGAGGTGGGTTTTAGGAGTAAGGTCAAGCAGTAGTCTGACCAGTTTGTTTTGTGATGTTTGTAATCTTGTTTTTAGTGCCTTTGAGGTGCTTTGGTACCATGAGGTGCAAGCATAGTCGTAGTACCCTTGAATGAGTGCTCCTGTTAGAGTCTTCAAGGTATTCTTGTTTACCAGAGAGGAGATCCGGTACAGGAATCTAGTTTGTTGGTTGACTTAGTTTTATTACATTGGATCCCATTTTGTCACAGGAATGATTTGCCTCTATAGGATGGAACCCAGGTAGGGAATTTCATCTTTCCTTTTAAGATAAGATAAGATATTCCTTTATTGATCCCCTTGGGGAAATTCAGGCATCATAGCAGCATGGGGGAAGGGGGGGGGGGGGGGGGTACAGGTAGTGAAAACAACACAAGCAGTGTAAACAAATAGGTCAATATAATTTACTATCTAACTAACTGAAATATATTTTCACAGTGTCACATAAGGTGCAGTATGCATAAGGTAGTGTTATAATTTACTATCTAACTAACTGAAATATACATTATTCATTATTCACAGTATCACAGTATCCACATAAGGTGCAGTATGCCTAAGGTAGTGTAAGTTGTCCTCCTTGGGTTCCTATAAGTCCCAGGTCGATGTCTGGCAGCAGTTGCTGCCCACTGTTGTGGAGCCTGATGGCCACTGGTATGAAGGACTGTCCGAGGCGGTTAGTTGAGTGTCGGGGGGGTATGAGTCTGTGGCTTCCTTGTCACCTTCACCTAATATGTTTTGATCTGGTCAGGTGCGCTGTCACCTAAAATGTTTTGATCTGATCAGGTGCGCTGTCACTTAAAATGTTTTGATCTGATCAGGTGCACTGTCACTTAATATGTTTTGATCTGGTCAGGTGGGCTGTCACCTAATATGATTTCATCTGGTCAGGTGTGCTGTCGCCTAATATGATTTCATCTGGTCAGGTGCGCTGTCACCTAATGTTAATATGTTTTCATCTGTGTCCACTGACCACTGACACACAGTGGGGGATGTTTTAAAAATATAATTTAATATATAATATAATATAATAATTTGTGCTTCACCTAAAAATTTGGTCAGCAGCCTCCACTGGTGTGTATTGAGCTGTACTGTATTGTACCCATTCTGCAATCTGTTAATAGAATTTTCAATCAATCAATCAAGACCCGCGTCACGGGCACTGCATTCCGTTCACAGAATGGATTTGAGAGAGATGTGTCAGTTATCAGGCTATATATGCGGAGATATTCAGACTCTAGATCTATTTGCAGAGCCAGATGAGATGAGGCAACCTGTGCGATTGGCTCTTGACAGTCGTTCAGTATTGACAAAGCCTACAGTACTTTGCTGGAACGATTCATTTTCCACTATATAGCTATAGGTGCTGTATGATGACAATACATTTGATTCCTATCTAATTTTGATCCATCGCAAAACGCTCCAGCGCTTGAATACGGCCGGGGGATCCGCTCAAATACAATGCAGACCCACGGCTCTCGTATTATAATGAGCCCGTGAGGCGTGTCTCTGTATGCAAATGACTTGCGCGAGAACGTGCATCCAGTTTAGAATGAGTGGGATTCACCATTCAAAAAACCTGGGTAAGAACAGATTTGGACTTTAAGAACGGCTTGATGAATGTGGCGGTGGCTTTTCTTATTGTTCTCTTAACAGACAGGTAAGCAAGAATATAAGAAAAATAATAAGAGAGTATTGTTGAATGAGGCCCAATCATTCCAGACTGGCAATGACTGAAACGGTACACACTGAAGCCTAACGCGTGCATGTGCCTGTCCTATATGCTCATCAAAGTAAGCCACGAAAACTAGAAGAAATAATTACAAAATTAAGATTCACATTTCTAACCCTCAAAGATAGTTGTACAGGTATATAAGTCTGTGTGCATGTGTATGTATATGTATGCATGTGTGTTAGGAATCCAGGTAAGAAATGTTGAGTTCTTGTGTGGCACGGAAGAAGGAGACGGAGAGGGTGTTGCTCTTCTCGAATATGTGTTATTTTTATTATCAGAAACACTTTGAGCGATAATATAACTTTACGAAGTAAAGCAGGTAAATAGTAATACAAGGAAAGGTACTGAGAGAAACAATTTAAGGAAGCAATAGAGAATAGGGCGGTGAGAGATCCGACTTCTCGACCATAAGCAAAGATAACTTTAAATCATAATAATGGGCGAGATATCCGACTTCTGCCTGTGGACGGCTGTTCCCAGTAACACTGCTGAGAGAGAGGCAAGGTATTACTATAAAGGCCTCAACACAGCCGGCAGACCCAATCAGAACCAGTGACACAAAACACAGGCAGGTGACAACAATCAGGGATAATTACAGAGACAGAGTGAGAATTCCAGGATGGCAGCAGAGCTTCCAATCCTGAATAGGGAGAGAAAGCCCAGACGTTACACACGTGTACGTATGGCTACAATACAGGTATATTAGTGTGTGTGTGTGTGTGTGTGTGTGTGTGTGTGTGTGTGTGTGTGTGCATATGTATGGCTACATGTATGTATGTGTGTGTGTCTGTGTATGTTTATGTGCATGTGTAGGTATTAACAGAGTCATCTTGAACAGGATGAAGGACCTCATCGATGCACAACTCCGCAATGAGCAAGCTGGTTTCCGCAAGGACCGATCCTGCACAGACCAAATTGCAGTGCTGCGCATCATCGTGGAGCAGTCGATAGAGTGGAACTCGCCCCTGTACATAAACTTTGTGGACTATGAGAAAGCCTTGGACAGCCTAGACAGAGAGACCCTCTGGAAGCTTCTCCGACATTACGGGGTGCCGACCAAGATTGTTTCCATCATCAGGAACTCCTATGAGGGACTGACATGCAAGGTGGTCCACGGAGGGCAGCTCACAGAGGCATTCCAAATGAGGACCGGGGTCAGACAAGGTTGTCTGCTCTCGCCCTTCCTCTTCCTGCTGGCCATTGACTGGATAATGAAGACCTCCACAGCACAGAGAAGGTACGGGATTCAGTGGACACCTTGGACGCAACTGGACGACTTGGACTATGCTGACGATTTGGCACTACTGTCGCACACCCAACAACAGATGCAGGAGAAGACCAACAACGTGGCATCCACTTCCGCGCAAGTGGGACTCAACATCCACAAAGGCAAGACTAAGATCCTCAAGACCAATGCAGCAAACAACACCAACGCAATCATGCTGGATGGCGAGGCTTTGGAAGAAGTTGAAGCCTTTACCTACCTTGGCAGTGTTATTGACAAGCAGGGCGGCACAGATGCTGACATTAGAGCACGAATAAGGAAAGCACGTACAGCATTCGTGCAATTACGGAACATCTGGAGCTCAAAAGAACTGACTTCCAACACCAAAGTCAGATTCTTTAACACCAACGTCAAAGCAGTCCTACTATACGGAGCAGAGACGTGGAGAACTACAGCTGCAACCATCAGGAAAGTGCAGGTCTTCATTAACAGCTGCCTGCGGAAGATCATCCACATCCGATGGCCAGACACCATCAGCAACTACGAACTCTGGCAGAGAACAAACCAGCTGCCCGCAGAAGAAGAAATTAAGAAACGCAGATGGTGCTGGATAGGCCACACCCTGCGAAAGCCCGCAAGTACCATCACCAGACAAGCCCTAACATAGAACCCGCAGGGCAAGCGGAAAAGGGGCCGCCCGAGAAACACCTGGCGCAGAGACCTGGAGGCAGACACCAAGACCATGAAGATGACCTGGAACCAACTGGAGAGAACAGCTCAAGACAGAGATGCTTGGAGATCACTTGTTGACGGCCTATGCCCCAGAAGGGGTAGCAGGCGTAAGTAAGTAAGTAAGTAAGTAAGTAAGTAAGTAAGTAAGTAAGTAAGTAAGTAAGTAAGTAAGTAAGTAAGTAAGTAAGTAAGTAAGTAAGTAAGTAAGTAAGTAGGTATTAGGGCTGAGCCCAAACGTTCGAACCTTCGAACCTTCGTTCGTTACGTTGGCATTCGAATTCTAAATCAACATTCGAATTTAAAAAATAAAAATAAATTCATTCTGGTTTTTCTTCATAGTTGCAGATAAAGATTAGGCTACACTAATATTATAGTATTAAAAGAAACTGATGAGTTATATTCATTAAAGAAAGTTGATTGAATTGATTTAGTTGGCTGGGGCTTCTCCCTGGGCTGGGTCTGGGGCTGGAAAGTTGATCTAATAAAAAAAAAAAAAAAAAAAATTAATCAGATTAATCACTTTATTCAAATTGAGGATTTAGTTTGAGTATATTTATAAAAAAAATTAAGAATAATAATTATTATTTAAAAAAATATATTTGAAATTATTTTTGAATATTAAAAAAATTATTAAAAACGAAGGTTCGAACGTTTGTTCGAAAAACCCTGACGAAGTTCGAATCCCAAAAACAGGCATCAGGGACAGCCTTAGTAGGTATGTCTACAGTACAGGTACTGTATATAATATATATGTGCATGTGTGCGTATGGCTATAGTACAGGTATATTAGTGTGTGTGTGTGCGTGTATGTATGTGCATGTGTAAATTGTGTATGTATGGCTACAATACAGGTATATACGTGTGTGTGTGTGTGTGCATTGTGTATATGGCTACAGTACAGGTATATAAGTGTATGTGTGTGTGTGTGTGTGTGTGTGTGTGTGTGTGTGTGTGTGTGTGTGTGTGTGTGTGTGTGTGTGTGTGTGCGTGTGCATGTGCGTGTGTGTGTGTGCGTGTGCATGTGCATGCGTGCGTGCGTATGGCTACAGTACAGGATATGTTTGAAAGTTCCAGAAAGAAACTATGAAGTTAAAACGACCTCTGAGAAGATGAAAACGTGCTCTCAGATCCCAGGTTTACCACAATCGCTTTGAGGAACGCCACGCCTGTCAGAGAGTGTATGGATGGATTTTTCCTTTTCTTTCCCCGAGACAGACGGCATCAGACAGACGGCATCAGACAGACATCATATCCCTGTGAGTCTCTGTAAGGTGCCCATCAAACAGCTCAGAAGGAGATACGGGGCCCACATCACACGGTATCTGCCGAAGAGATCACTTATCTACAGTGGCAGAATTCTCTCCGGGCCGTCTGAAAGGATTTGAAAAACTCAGTGGAATCAATGCGAATCAAATGAGACGCTGTTGCCAAATACTACATATTCTTACTGATTATACAAACGGAAGTATTAAGTTGGTGTCGAGTAATATAGTCCCCCCTCCCGCATTTTCTGTCCTTCATCCTTCCGTTTGTTTGTCTTTGCCTATGTTCCCCCAGCCCTATGTTCATATAGCCCTATGTTCCTACAGCCCTATGTTCTCACAGCCCTATGTTCCTACAGCCCTATGTTCCTACAGCCCTATGTTCATACAGCCCTATGTTCCCCCAGCCCTATGTTCATACAGCCCTATGTTCCCCCAGCCCTATGTTCCTACAGCCCTATGTGCCCCCAGCCCTATGTTCTCACAGCCATATCTTCTCACAGCCCTATGTTCCTACAGCCCTATGTTCCCACAGCCCTATGTTCCTACAGCCCTATGTTCTCACAGCCCTATGTTCCTACAGCCCTATGTTCTCACAGCCCTATGTTCTCACAGCCCTATGTTCATACAGCCCTATGTTCCTACAGCCCTATGTTCCTAAAGCCCTATGTTCCTACAGTCCTATGTTCCTACAGCCCTATGTTCCTAAAGCCCTATGTTCCTAAAGCCCTACAGTATGTTCCTACAGCCCTATGTTCCTACAGCCCTATGTTCCTACAACCCTATGTTCCCCCAGCCCTATGTTCCTACAGCCCTATGTTCCTACAGCCCTACTGTATGTTCCTACAGCACCTATGTTCTCACAGTCCTATGTTCTCACAGTCCTATGTTCTCACAGCCCTATGTTCCTACAGCCCTATGTGCCTACAGCCCTATGTTCCCACAGCCCTATCTTTCCACAGCCCTATGTTTCTGCTGCCCTATGTTCCCACAGCCCTATATTCCCTTGCACTACCACACCACAAAGGGTTAATCCTTTCACTAACACACTACAGCATATTAACCCTCTCACTGCCACACTACAAATGGTTAACCCTTTCACTACCACACTACATAATGTTAACCCTCTCACTGCCACACCACAAAGGGTTAACCCTTTCACTACCACACTACAGACGGTTAACCCTTTCACTAACACACCACAGAGGAAACAGTACTGTTTCTACAAAAAAAACCTGCATCTGCCCTTTATTAATGTGCTTAGATATTTTGTACACTTGATCTCAAGAAGGTCCTGAATGAGCTCAGTGGCAATCTTTCACGTCTGGTCCTTTGGTTCATTACAATTGAATTTACTCAAGCATAGTAACAGACAGAATATTTCTGCCACTGGCAATACATTCCCTGAGGTCCATGGATGTCCATACAGAGAACATGCTAATGGACCTTGTAGAAGTGGAGCAATCTTCCATTTACTTGGGTATGTACTTTTAGGCAAATGTTCTGAAAATATGGCTTAAGAGGTTAAAGCACCTAGAGTTTGTACTGAACTTGGGAAGTCTGCTTTTAGCTTCTGTGCTCCTGACACGCCGACCATCATGCAACCAACTCTAAAACTCAATACTTTGGTATCCTTTGGTCGGTTTAAATCCTTAATCGCCAACCATTACACCATAATCTGCAGTTAATTGTACAAACTCTATTATGCTTGCCCTCAATGGATTTTAAAGTTGAAATAAAGATTGAATGAATAAATGAAAATTAGCATTCCACAATAAGCCTTTTCTGACAGAATTAACATCATTGGGTCTCATTCCTGAAATTGTTTCAAAGATATATTCTGGAAGACTTATCTTGGAACCACTGAGACATAATCTATGACAAGTACACTCTGAGTCCTGAACGTGCTGGTAATATGTCTTAAGTGGCTGAAAAGGTCGAAAGCGCGTTCCCGTTCAGCTCATTTGCATACAAAACAACGCCTCCATAGCTCCTTATAAGGCAACTGGTGACGCAGCTGTGTGAAATGGAATGGCGGAAGTGCTTTGCGAGTCTTGCGAGCTGCGTGATTACGAAACCTAGCGTCAGTCAGTGCCAATCAGAGAGCGTCTCCGAGAAATGCGGCTAGGTTTCATAATCACGCTTGCGCCCATCAAAACTAGATTAGATTAATGTATTGGCATCATATACAGCTTGCGGTACACACCTGCCGCAGAGCGCGCGCACACACGCGCGCGCGCGCGCGCGCAGTACTGTATATGAATGAATGAATGACATAATATATATAGCCTACGGCGGGCGTAATGAATGAACGCAGTATGGCTTATTATTCTATAATTAAGCCTATAGGCTACTGTTCATTCGCAGGCGCACACAAGACTTGTTATGGAATATTAATGCAGTCTATTTCCACTGATTAGCTTTAGTTCTTATTTATTTATCCACTGTCATTTCAGTGTTGGTGTATAGGCTATATAGTGTATTTCAATATAAGTTTAATTGATTAATGATATATTCGAAGGAATGCAGGTTTATAGCTATATCAACCCCCTCCAATGTACAGTAAATGACCAAGTATGGTTTTGTCAATATTCCAATGTACAGTTTTGCTTGTACAGTGTAAGTCTATCACCCACCCACCCCTCCTACCCAACCTCCTCCAACAGTTTCTACGTCAAATGTACTCTCTTTTCTGGACTCTTTTTGTATCACAAACTGTTTGCAAATCTGGTAGGCTATGTCATAAATGTATAGATGTAGCAGTACTGTCTATCTGTGTCGTGTGTGTCATATATGTTATGATGAATAAAAAATGGGGGACCCTGATGTAAACAAGACGAAATTCTTTCTCTGGTCTGCATCCCCTTATGTAATTGAGCTGTACTGTACTGTACCTGTTGTGAAGGATCAGATTAAACCGAATATATATATTTATTTATGGATATATATTTAGTAGTATTTGTATATCGTTTGATATCCCTTGTATATTCCTTGTACATATACACTGAATATCCCTTTAGTCTACTAACAGCCCATAATAGTTTCATTCTCTCATTGGACAAGAACCTGGCGCCAGCAGCCAAGCCCCTTGGTTCAAGTTCAATCGTGCCGACGAACATGTCGTTACTAGCCCGGTTCCGCGTAGGAATACGTCTGCCGAAATACGAATGGTACTATTTGTTCACAGCGCATATATATATGGCGCAAGTAAAGTAGAACTTTCTTTTAGTCCCTTAGCCCTTAGTTCTTTACCCTCCAACCTAGTGGCAAGACGTTAAGCCTCACCCACGATACACGTGTGGTGCAGTATGGTCAACTTGGCCTCAGAATGGCATTGAGACATCATGTGGATTAATAGTTGAATTGTCATAGTTTGGCACTATACCGTCGAGTGGGACGTATTTCTATTAAGTTAATAATAGTCTATTATGTATGGTGCATCGTTCGGTTAGAGTTATAAAGTGAGCAGTACCCCCATCGTTTCCTCGCGTTATCTAGAGTCTTAACCAGGCTGGGCAGACCACGTGTGGTGCTTTCATCCGAGGAGTTCTGGGCCAGGACGAGTGGACCTGCACATTGGATTACCTTACCCGGACGACGGCGAGCCCTACACGGCTTGGATTATCTACTTGCTTTGGGTGCTTTGATTATGCCATGGATAACAGCCAACACTGGTAAGTGTTGGAACTACCCCCGAGAGGAGTCCAGGTGAGACGGCGCTCTAACCCGAGTGAGGTCGCCTCACGTCTCTTCGTTGTGGACCGGCAGCTACCGTCTACAAGAGGGCCCAGCTGTATTCATCTGTGGACCAAGGTTCTGTGGGCACCGTGTTCAGCACTCTGAATTCTCCCAAGAAATCGTTGGCCAGATGGGATATCGCCAGCGGCTCTCCTAACCCCCCCCCCCCCTACTGACTTACAACCAGCGGGACCCCCTTTAGTGTATCCAGCTATAATCATTTAAGTACCATCGCTATAGTTCCCTAAAGAACCAGGTTGTATACTTGCTTCCTGCGTAACCAGAGATTGGACATTCAATGTTGATTTGCCTACGAATACTAATTTGCCTTACAAGTGCATTCAAATCATAAATGTCATTAAGTGAACGTTGTATATACCCTTTGCTATATATTAAATATTCGATTTATACATTTGTGTGGACTTGGTTTCATGGTGGGAAAGTGTTCATCATATCTATATCATGTACTGTGTGGCCAGTAGTTAAAGTACATAAAGCGGTAGTGGTTTAATGATACCATACTTATCAATACAGTCAGGGAATTGTACCCCTCAGTTACAATTGGTCCTTCGAGCCGGAGGGTAACTAGTGTAATATTAATATAGTGTTATTAATATTGAAATGGCCTATGATGAACACTCCACAAAACGGTCCTCCTAACGTAGAACGCCCGCGGCGCAGACGACAGACACCTCAGTACTTAGAGGATTACGCTGTCAGTCAACTACCTAGCCTTCGACAAACGGTAAACGCGGTAAAAGTAGAAAGTAAAATTATGTCTGACCTTAACGACCAGGTTACCCCGACCACAGAGGCCCTAGTGGGTTCTAATGTAACTGACCAAGCTCACGGTGGGGACCAGGAGGGAGCTGACATGCCTTTACCCCCCGCCAATACCGAAGAAGTAGTCCCCGACCAGCCCCGGGAGGAAGACAACCCTACAGAGAGAGAACTCTGCACGGAACAAGATGAGGAGAGCGCCGAGGAGATAGAGCTCCAGGACTCCCCAACGAGTACAGCCAGGAGCGGCTCACCTCTACAACCGTCTTCCCCCAGCGAAGCGGAGAGGATGCTATCACAGGCGTTCCTCGTCAGCCTGACAGCCTCTACCGAACGCGATCGACTCCAGGGTGAACGCGATCGACTTCAGGGTGAACGCGATCGACTCCAGACACAGCAACGGAGCGAAGAAGAGCGCATACGCCTGGAGATGAGACGCCTTCAGACGGAAGAGAATATGGCAAGAGACCGAGCAGACACCCAGCGTGCCGCTGCCGGTGCCCAAAGAGAAACAGAGCGCGACCTCGCTCTCATCCAGCGCGAAACAGAGCGCGACCTCGCTCTCATCCAGCGCGAAAGCGAGCGCGACAGACTACAAGCCGAGCGCGACAAGTTACAAGCGCAGCTAATGGAGCAGCTGATCACCAAGGCAACACCCTCTCCCTCCGCCAGGGGTTCAAGGAACTCGTCGAGACAACAGTCAAGGGCAGCATCCCCTAACCGAGCAAGCGACCCTGAACTTGACCAACAGACCAAGCCTATACCCCCCGCGGACCCCCTTCCCCGACCGGTCCAAGCGAGACCCAGCTACAAGGAAGGAGCGGCATACACTGCGGAGAAGCTAAATAAACGACTACAGGATCTAGAGGACCTGATAGAAGAAGAAGAGGGAGAGGAGGAGAACCAAGCCCGACGACAGCACAGTACTCCACCGGACCAGGAGGTCCAGTACAGCCCAGGCTATACCCCCGCGGCGCTGCGCTACAGACCCCCGACTCTATTCACGGGTGAGCATGACGCACGACCAGCCCCGAGGAATAGCACCTGGACCAGCGGGCCATGGTACCCTGCCGGTACCAGCCCACAGAGAGGCGCAAGAGGAGACTCGCCTAGGAGGCCTCTCCCCCAACGCTCGCCGATGTATCAGCCATCCACGGCGTCATACATTGGTACACCGACGTTTCCAGACTTCACCTATGAGAATCGAGCACAGTACACGGAGCTCCGGATGTGCTTAGAGACAATGATGGTGGATGTCGCTGATGAACGCCACAAGTATGCAATATTACTGAAGCACCTGAAAGTACCCCGAGCGCACAATATAGCGCTAGCCTATGCCACCTCTACGACCCCATACACCGCGGCTCTAGCAGCGCTGGACCAGAGATATGGACGTATATGGGATTACGTAATCCAAGAGATAAGGCATATTGATCGCCTACCCCCAGCAACAGACAATCGCTCATTAGACGACCTGTCTATAAAAGTGCAGTCCCTGGTAGGGATGCTGGGAGCGCAACGAGAAAAGGGTATGCACGAGCTATACGCCAACTCTAACGTTGAGAGGATTTTAGAGAAGCTGCCACCCGCCAGACAAGAGCGCTTCAGGCGGCAGAGAGACCACCGTGATCCTAACGGTCCCGAACCATCCCTCCTCCATCTAGCCGACTTCCTGGCGAGAGAAGTCAGCAGCTTACGACTGGATACGTTCGTGCGGAGCACACCAAGCTCCAGAGAGGGACCCAGGAGAATAAACGATGGAAGAAGATCGGTGACTGTCATGCACCAATCAGAATCAGTACCGAGCAGTAAGAACCACAGTACCCCCTCGAGAAAAGAGAAGTGGAAGATGGTGTGCCCGTACTGCGAGAAGGAACACTGGCTGTCACAATGTGACCTGTTCACCAAGATGAATGCAGAAGAAGTGAGTCAATGGATAAAGTCCAACAGGCGCTGTTACCGATGTGCGCGCAGTCACATGGCAGCCGAGTGCCGCCTAAAGAAGAGGTGCAGTCGGTGTGACGGAGCCCACCTAGATGTCCTACACGACAGTAACAGAAGAAAGCCTGCACCTGCACCATCGAGCAGCACCAAGGCAAGTGTCATGTACATTGACCCCGCCAGCAGCAGCGGCGCCCAAGTGCTCTTAAAGGTAGTCCGTGTAACATTGAGCTACCAAGATAAAGTCATGGACACTTACGCCGTCCTTGATGACGGGTCAGAGAAGACCCTTCTGCTCGCGTCCGCTGCGGCCCAGCTGGGACTGCGGGGGAGCGAGAACCAAATGACGATTCGGACAATAAGAAGAGATTTAAAGACGATAAAAGGCGAGAATGTCTCCTTCACTATCGCAGCAAGCGGGCAGCCAGAGCGACGGTATAGGATTACAAATGCTTTCACCAGCCAAGAAATAGGACTATCACAGTACACCTACCCCATCGCCAAACTGATGGATAAATATGTGCACCTGCGTCAACTACCTATCCCGCTCATAGACGGCGCCACCCCGACCCTGCTGATAGACTCCGACCATGCAGACCTCATAGTCCCGATAGACCGGGTCCATACAGGACCCAGAGGCTGTCCTGCAGCAGTCGAGACCCGCCTAGGATGGACACTACAAGGCCCCCTCGCTAAATCTCTCAACCGAACAGCAGCCACTAGCTGCCTCCACTCCAGAGTGACAGAAGAAGACACCACTCTCCTGCAGCATGTCGAGAGGCTATGGACACTAGAGACAATGCCCGTTAAGAACGAAAAGAAAGACATTCGTTCTAAAGAAGACATTTACGCCATAAACCTCCTCGAGCAAGGGACAAAGAGAGTCACAGTCGGCGGAGTGATGAGATACGCAACTCCACTCCTGAGGCGAGAGGGAATGCCCACCTTTCACGCAAAGAAAGAAGCTACGGAGCGGTATCTATTGAACACAGAGCGGCGCCTAGCCAAAGACCCCGCTCAAGAGAGTGTGTACCGCGCTGAGATTGAGAAGCTAATCACAGCGGGACACGTGACAAAGATTGACATTAAAGAGGGCGATCAGACGACCGAATCATGGTACGTGCCGCACCACAAGGTCCACCACAACGGCAAGCATCGCATTGTGTTTAACTGCAGCTACCAGATCGGATCCCAGAATCTGAATAAAGAGCTCTTGCCCGGCCCCACACTCGGCCCCTCTCTACTAGGCGTGCTACTACGCTTCCGCCAGGACAAGGTGGCTATCAGCGGGGATATCAAAGGGATGTTCCTGCAGGTGAGACTAGTGGAGGAGGATAAGCCCCTACTGCGGTTCCTATGGAGAGAGAGGATCGGAGATGAGCACCCAGCCATCTACCAATGGGAAGTCCTCCCCTTCGGAACCACATGCAGCCCGTGCTGTGCTACATTTGCACTGCAGAAACACGTCGCAGAGGACCCAGCAGCAGATGAAGAGGTCCGACACAGTGTGAAGAACAGTTTCTACGTGGACAACTGTTTACAAAGCGTTTCGACTCAAGAAGAAGCCGAGGCTCTCCTAATCAAGCTACGCGCCTCCCTGATCAAAGGCGGCTTTGATCTCAGGCAGTGGGCCAGCAGCGACCCGCACGTATTGCGCAGCCTCTCCCCCGCGGACAAGGCTGCCAGCAGCGAGACCTGGATGGCGACAATCCCAGGAGAAGCCCAAGAAATGACACTAGGACTAGTCTGGCGCTTCAAAACAGACTCGCTCCACTATAGACACAAACCCCTGACCACGGAGCAGGGAAGGTCGACGGCGATACCGACCACCAGACGGAGTGTGTACAGAACACTCGCCAGACAATATGACCCGTTGGGATGTATTCTACCTTACACCACCAGGGCAAAGATGATTGTACGAGCACTATGGGACAAGGACCAGGGCTGGGACGACCCAATACCCGCACCCCTTGCCTCCACATGGAGAGAGTGGGAGACGGAACTCCGCTCACTCCCAGGCGTTAATATACGCCGCAGCTACTTCCCACCCACAGTGAGGCCAGAGACATGCAAGATGGATCTACACGTCTTCAATGACGCCTCCGAAGTAGCCTATGGATCGGTGGCCTACTTGCGTGCCCAAGAGAAGGGAGGAGAGATACACACCGCTTTCATCCTGGCTCGCTCAAGAATAGCCCCACGAAAGCAACAATCTATCCCGCGTCTAGAGCTCTGCGCAGCCCTAGCAGGAGCGCATCTAGCCACGTTAATCCAACGTGAACTCACCATTCCGGTGCACAGAACAATCTTGTGGTCAGATTCCACGACAGTACTCACATGGATCAAGTCTGATTCATGCAGATACAAGGTCTTCGTGGGAGTCAGAGTCACAGAGATTCAAGAGTTAACAGAAGCAGCGAGCTGGCGGTATGTGGACACCAAACACAACCCAGCTGACGTCATCACCCGGGGAATGTCCCTAGATGACCTCACCCGTCACAACATCTACAGTGACGGACCAGAGTTCCTCAAGCTCCCGGAAGGAGAGTGGCCTACGCCCACCCCACGGGAAGCGAGTAAAGAGGAGGCTGAGAACAAGAAACCTATGTTCTGTGGACTGAGCACAGTCGCCTCCACAGACCCCAACATAGATGATTGCATTACCCTACAGAGTGCGCAGCTAAAGACATTCCTGTGGCACCACCCAGAGATTCAGCCCACTGCCGACATTTCAGCAGCTGACTACGAAGAAGCAGAACTTCTTCTACTACAACGAGCCCAGAGAGACTCGTTCCCCGACGAGCTAGACTGTCTACAGGGAGGAAAGCCCGTCCCATCAGACAGCAGATTGCTCCACCTGGCACCCGAGAGCGACGCCCATAATCTCATCAGAGTGGGTGGTCGTCTGCGGAGGGCCCCCAATCTACCGGATGACGTTAAGTACCCGATAGTCTTGAACAGCCGACACAAGGTCACAGAGCTGATCATAAAGAAATACGACGAGGATGTACACCACGCAGGAGCAGAGAGAGTCTTCTCGGAGATCAGACGTCGCTATTGGATACTTCAAGGAAGAGAAGCGGTGCGACGCTTCCAGCGAACCTGTCTAGACTGCCGAAAGTGGCGCGCGCAGCCCAGCATACCCCGGATGGCTGACCTACCTCCCTGTCGCCTCCGACTCGGCGACAAGCCATTCCACTCCACAGGCATGGACTGTTTTGGCCCGTTGTATATAAAGAAAGGAAGAGGAACCGAGAAGCGGTGGGGTATTGTATTCAAATGCATGACCACCAGAGCGATACATATCGAACTCCTTCCAACCATGAGCACAGACTCATTCCTTATGGCCTTCCGAAGATTCACATCACGGAAAGGAAAACCGTCTACATTGTTGTCTGATCACGGGACAAACTTCAAAGGCGGAGAAAGAGAGCTGAGAGAGAGCTTCCAAGCTATGGGCCCAGAACTTAAGACCCACCTCGCTCCATCCCAGATTGACTTCCAGTTTAATCCCCCGAACGCACCCCACTTCGGTGGAACCTGGGAACGAGAAGTACGTTCTATAAAGACAGCCCTGTACGCCGTGCTTGGGGCCCAGACTGTAGCGGAAGAAGTCCTAATGACAGTCCTCACGGAGATCGAGGGAGTATTGAACTCCAAGCCCCTCGGCTACGTCTCCAGTGATATAGCAGATGTCGACCCAGTCACCCCCAACACACTCTTGATGGGGCGGCTGGACCCCGCGCTACCCCAGACAATGTACAGGCCTGAAGAAGCGAACGGCCGAAGAATGTGGAGGTACAGTCAAGTACTAGCTGACAAGTTTTGGAACAGCTTTCTACTCCACTACCTACCGTCTCTACAGACCCGCCAGAAGTGGGTAAAAGAGAGAGACAATTTGACAGAAGGAACAGTCGTCATGATTATCGACCAGTCACTACCCAGAGCTATGTGGCCGGCTGGCCGCGTAAGCAAAGTGATCACCGGTGCCGATGGCAAGGTCCGAGCAGCTGAGGTGCTCATCCAAGGGCGAACTTACACACGACCCGTGGCGAGGCTAATAGAACTGCCCAGACTCCCAGACACTATCGATGACGACCATGATCCCATGACTTTGTGAGTTGACTGACCCTTACAGCGGACCTTGAGTGGTAGACAGTGCGGTTAATCTGTCTCTGCTTAGCTAATTAGGTGGGACTAATTAGGGGGCGGCTGTTGTGAAGGATCAGATTAAACCGAATATATATATTTATTTATGGATATATATTTAGTAGTATTTGTATATCGTTTGATATCCCTTGTATATTCCTTGTACATATACACTGAATATCCCTTTAGTCTACTAACAGCCCATAATAGTTTCATTCTCTCATTGGACAAGAACCTGGCGCCAGCAGCCAAGCCCCTTGGTTCAAGTTCAATCGTGCCGACGAACATGTCGTTACTAGCCCGGTTCCGTGTAGGAATACGTCTGGCGAAATACGAATGGTACTATTTGTTCACAGCGCATATATATATGGCGCAAGTAAAGTAGAACTTTCTTTTAGTCCCTTAGCCCTTAGTTCTTTACCCTCCAACCTAGTGGCAAGACGTTAAGCCTCACCAACGATACACGTGTGGTGCAGTATGGTCAACTTGGCCTCAGAATGGCATTGAGACATCGTGTGGATTAATAGTTGAATTGTCATAGTTTGGCACTATACCGTCGAGTGGGACGTATTTCTATTAAGTTAATAATAGTCTATTATGTATGGTGCATCGTTCGGTTAGAGTTATAAAATGAGCAGTACCCCCATCGTTTCCTCGCGTTATCTAGAGTCTTAACCAGGCTGGGCAGACCACGTGTGGTGCTTTCATCCGAGGAGTTCTGGGCCAGGACGAGTGGACCTGCACATTGGATTACCTTACCCGGACGACGGCGAGCCCTACACGGCTTGGATTATCTACTTGCTTTGGGTGCTTTGATTATGCCATGGATAACAGCCAACACTGGTAAGTGTTGGAACTACCCCCGAGAGGAGTCCAGGTGAGACGGCGCTCTAACCCGAGTGAAGTCGCCTCACGTCTCTTCGTTGTGGACCTGCAGCTACCGTCTACAAGAGGGCCCAGCTGTATTCATCTGTGGACCAAGGTTCTGTGGGCACCGTGTTCAGCACTCTGAATTCTCCCAAGAAATCGTTGGCCAGATGGGATATCGCCAGCGGCTCTCCTAACCCCCCCCCCCCCCCCTACTGACTTACAACCAGCGGGACCCCCTTTAGTGTATCCAGCTATAATCATTTAAGTACCATCGCTATAGTTCCCTAAAGAACCAGGTTGTATACTTGCTTCCTGCGTAACCAGAGATTGGACATTCAATGTTGATTTGCCTACGAATACTCATTTGCCTTACAAGTGCATTCAAATCATAAATGTCATTAAGTGAACGTTGTATATACCCTTTGCTATATATTAAATATTCGATTTATACATTTGTGTGGACTTGGTTTCATGGTGGGAAAGTGTTCATCATATCTATATCATGTACTGTGTGGCCAGTAGTTAAAGTACATAAAGCGGTAGTGGTTTAATGATACCATACTTATCAATACAGTCAGGGAATTGTACCCCTCAGTTACAGTACCCATTCTGCAATCTGTTAATAAAGTTTTCAATCAATCAATCAAACAAAGGTCTGTCCCATTGTATACCAATCAATGGGATACATTGCATGTTGACCTGCATTCTTTCAAATATATATATATAATTAATCATTAAAACAGATGTGTAACAAATAAGAAATACAAATTCCACAGGCATTAAATTATTATTATTTTCAATCATTTCACAATAATTGCATAATTGTGTTTGAATATCTGAGTAATTAAAGTAACTAATTATACATTTGTCCAAAATAGGTGGTTCAGATATGGTTAAGCAGCTGCCCTGTGATCAGATTAATCCATATTATTTATTTTTCCGACATCAAATGCGTAATTTCTTATCGTACAAATATTGTCATATTTATTTTAATTATGATTAAGTAATTAATTCCAAGGAGGCCTGTAGTGTTGACGTGAAGGAATCACTATGAGAACACAGTCTGTCAAGTTATAATAACATTTTAAATTAGTCAATCAATCATGAGATTTGATCGTGGGCTGAGAGCATATTTAAGTGTGCTCCTCAGCACTCTTAAATCTGCTCTCAGCCACGATCAAATAAGATCTCAGGAAAGTTTGGGGACTCCCACTCCCAGCCCTAATATGTCTTAAATGGGCCGAAATCTGGCTAAGACGAAATATTTTGTCGTAACTTCGTTCGGGAATGAGACCCATTGTATTGGTTCTTTAAGACTCCTTTTAACACACTCAATACTGCACTGGGGTAGAAATAACACAATAAACTAATTTGTGACTAAGATAACCTTTGCATACTCCTTTTGAAATACCAATCACACGGGTAACTAAGATAACGCTCTAATACATTTAGTTTTTTCCACATTAAAATGTTTCCACAAATGAGTTCTGGGCACGAAAAAAAATCACATTCGTTTGGGGAATTTCTTTATTTGGCCCCAAAAATGTATTCAAATCCTCTCCGACGTGTGTGTGTGTGTGTGCGTGTGTGCGTGTGCGTGTGCGTGTGTGTGTGTGTGTGTGTGTGTGTGTGTGTGTGTGTGTGTGTGTGTGTGTGTGTGTGTGTGTGTGTGTATGCAGGCATGCACATACACGTACACACAAGTAACTACCATCTCCATTTGGCTACCAAAGTACGCACAGAGGCACCGGCATCTGGCGTTCCTGGCAAATGTCAGAAGAGTTTGTCTGGACTATGATTTTTTTTTTGTTGGGACAAATAGACAAATTGGCAAAGCAATATGAATGTAGCGGGACAAGGGCAACCCTCTGGTGCGCACAAAATAATCTTTTATCTTTTCAGTGAGGATGAACCCCCTCTAGGGGGCCCGCTCAAAGATGACCGGTAATAACAGACGACACCAGGCCCAGGCAAAGTGGGAAGCCGCTACAGCCGGAATGTTCAACAGGTTAACTGTCTAGAACTTCAAACAGAGCGCCAACTGGGGTCTGTGTGCCTGTGGTGTGTGCAAGCCAGCCCACAGGATTTGATTGGATTGGAAAAATGTCTTCATCGGTTTTGCATTTCATTAGTACCGCATGTGGCCCAGTTGAACCTCGAAATAAGTGGAGGCTACACACAGTACACACACAGTTTTTGTGGGTGAGGTAGAAAGTTTGGGAAGGGAACTGAAATTGTTGTATCAAAGGGGGTTTAAAGGTGGGTCTGCCACCATCAGCCAAAGGTCACATTTGAAATGACATCTATTGTAGAGTCAAAAAGCGTCCACTAACCTCAATTACCCTTAACGGTATACAGCAATACAGTATCTGCTTTAAATGGAATGGTAAATCGACTGCATTCATATAGTACTTCTATCAACAACAAAAAAAACATCATGCCACACATTCACCCATTCAGGCAACTATACAAGGTGCTCAAACCTGCTCACCGGGAGCAGTTAGGGGTTAAGTGTATTTGCTTATTAAAAAAAAAAAATCCCAATTAATTTCGATTATAATCAATTCTAACATATTCAAATCGATCCATCGATTCTAACACATTATCGATGCATCGTTACAACCCTAGTATTTATTGATCAATACTTGCGTGATGAGTAGGGATGGGTACCGAATTAGGTACTTTTAAAGATGGGGACAGCGTTCAACAGACCCCGCCGGAACACAAAGGTAACGTACCTGGCTAGGCTACCTAGCCACGGCCTACCCTGTTGTCAACCCATTTACCCGTAAAAAGGTAAATAGGACTCAGCAAAACCCCCACATCAGCTACCGACTGACCTTCATTGATGAACCGGGCAAGAGGAGGGAGAAGTGACAACATCTCACGGCGGAGACATTAGAACAGCGTAGCAGTAGAGTTCAGCATGTAGCATTAGTATTAGCATGTAGCTAGCATTAGTTGTTTAACAGCACGCTTGCAGGACCGTTTGGAACCCGTTCACCGAGGTGAACGTTCACCGAGGTGAACGTTCACCAAACCATCCCCCCCTGGCGCCGACACACAACATGGTTGTGTAACAACAACCCAGCATTACTAACACTAATACCCGTGCCTAATTACACAGGGCTCACCGTTGTACAACCCGGCTCGATAGCCAACCTTGTACGCTGCACCTTGATCTGGCTGCCGACAGATGAGGAACATCAACATAGGCCCGTCGTTTCGCTGAAACATGCCTCGAAGATGCCAGGGGCACGCAAACCTCCGGTAAGCTTTCAACATTACGCAATTCCTCCAATCTTTTTCATACTACTAGTTACATAAGGTGCATTGCATCCAATATGATGGAACGAAAATAGAGGAAGGGTGTTTGGTGACCAGGACCATGGTCTTATAGGCTACGCCTCCATAGAGGTGGGACCCGGTCAGGTGTGGGTGTATAAGTTGTGTTCGTGGTGGTGTACAGTAGGTACAAGGAGATAAGGGGTATCTCAATAGGCTTGAGCGGGATGCGATAAGCCATACGAAATATAACTGGAATATGTTGTTTCTTTACACATATGTTGGATTATGTAATTGGTTTGTCATGACAAACCAATAAAAAATTGCGAATTTTACTATCACTCAAGCGCCGTAGTATTCCTTGATATAGACTTTATTCTGTCAACCTTGACAATGTGCTATTGATGTAGACTAATCAAAGTATTGATTCTCTAAAATCATTACAGAAAATGCTGGAAACTCCAGAATCCTTTTTTCCACTATTAATGTACTACTCAACACTGCCCCTACACCTCCTCAGTCATCAACGGTTAAGTGTGAAGAACTTGCACTATTCTTTAACAACAAAATAACCTTGATCAGGCCAGCATTACTCATGATGGAAATAAAGCTGATTGCAGCAAACCGCGCAATGTAATCATGAGAAGATTCACATGCATCACATTAGATGTACTCTGCAAAACTGTCTCAGAATGTAACTGTAGCGGAGTGAAGTGGTTATGCTAGTATCATGGACAGAAACTGGTCTCTTTTATCTTAAATATGTGGGTCAAAACAGAAACACTCTTATTTTGAAGGAACAAAAGTGGATCAATGTGGACCACCAGTGCACCGAGTCCATTCTAGGTTTTGGAGGGGTGTCTGGTTTACTACTGTATATTAATTCCCTCACATTGAGTTACCAATTCCACAAACGAAATACCGTTTGGGTCCTTTATAATGGGTTTAGAGAAGATAAGATATCTTTCCATTGAACAATTGGTGTATTGTAAATACTTTCAACTAAAGTACACAATGGTTTGGCCGGTTTGTCGACGAGAGACACGCCGGTGGGAGGTGCTCGCTCTCTTTGTGTATGTGCAGCATGAGAGCAGAGGTATGAGCGTTCGTTTACTTAATATGGGATTTAAATGCTTTGTATAACTTGTTTTGCTATTGAAATACCTTGTTGTGCAATGACATTAATTCGCCTGTGTAAAACAGCAACAGTACGTTCGTGTACTAAACTCGGCATTCTGTTTGACAATATCAGGTGGAGTACACGCTGATAATGGCCAATAACGCCGTCGTGTCTTATGTGCGTGCTGTTGTGCTTAACAGGTATGAACCGCTGTTTTTGTATTTACTTTGGTTTAACTAATGTTTACACAGTCTTTTATTTCATGTTGTTTCATATGTTGTTACTGAAGCTAACTTGCACGGAGCAAATGTATATAATGGTTGTAACTGTAGCCGGCGCGCTGTTCTAAATGTGCGCGTGCGGCTTCTCTTTGTGTATGTGCAGCATGAGAGCAGAGGTGGAGTACACGCTGATAATGGCCAATAACGCCGTCGTGTCTTATGTGCGTGCTGTTGTGCTTAACAGGCAATAAACATCATCAACTGGGTACCATTGTCTGAGTGTCTACGTCCACCTCACACCAGACACAACGCAGAATTCATCACGCTACAACTGGTGCCGAGACAACCGGATCAACGGGTCAGCAGAGGCCGACCACCGGTGTAGCTGGGGAGACGTGGAGGCTTCAGGTGCGGCCTAGACGCGTGGTGCCGCTGGCGCGACCTAGCCACGGGGACGCTGCATTCGCCGCCGAGTCCTGAGGTCTGTTCCTGAGGGGGCTGGAGAGCACTGAATCCTTTAAAAAAAGTCTCTAATCAAGTTTATTTATTTCAAGTGTGTTACCCAGAACACACTGAAGAGAAAAAAAGGTGAAAGCACCATTTGAAGATTGAAAATGACTTTGAATGAAGGAAACACTCCTACAAGGGACTTGAATGTGGGGAGAGGGAGAGGGGTTCTCGACTACACACCGGTTATGCAGTCTACCCCGGGGAGTCAAAATGGTTCGGGCTCCTCTAGCCCTGAAAGGAGGAGGGAAGAGGGTCACGTAGAGGGAACTGCCCAACAGTTACTTTTCACGCCGGTTGTTCCCTCAACTAGTGAAATCAACAACACTAGTGTTGAGACATCCCCCAGTCAAATGGCCAATTTGATAAGATCCATTGGGTCCGAAATAGGGGAAGCTATTAGAGTGACGTTAATGCAGAACACAATTACGGGGATTTCACCTGTTTTAGCTTCTCAAAATCTCCGACAGACGTTCCAACCTGACCAATGTGGGAATACTGTGATTGATGCATCCAAAATGAATCTCGTGTTACGTTCAGATGCAAATGCCCCACCCTATTTTAGAGGTGATAGCACAGATAAGTACTCTGTTTTTGAGTGGGAGGAACTCATGAGGACGTATCTCAGAAAGAAAAATAACTGTACTGGAGCTGAACAAGTTGAAGAGGTTATGAACAAGCTAATGGGGAGGGCCCGGGACGTTACCAAAGTATGGCTGCGTAGCAACTCAACTGACAGTGAAGTGGGTGTTATCTTTAGCATTTTGAGACAACATTTTGGTGATATTATTCATTCAGAACTTCCATTAGCTGACTTTTATGCAGTCAAACCATATGCAAGCGAGAATCCTCTTGACTATTGGATTAGGCTTAACAAAGCAGCAGAAGCCACAGAGCAGTGTCTTCTTAGCACAGGGGAATCCCAGACTAGCCTGAGCAAGCATCTAGTTCTCATGTTCATCCGTCACTGCCCCGATAAGGAGCTGTCCTTAGTGTTCAAAAGTAAGCCATCTCGTGAGTGGACAGCAGGTGAGGTGCAGGGACATTTGGATGAATACTTGAGAGAACATAGAGCGAGTCGAGGTCGGTTGACACAACAAGTGGTCGCCATTGAGTCATCACAGGAGAGGGTGGTTGTTAATCACGAACAAAGTGCGCCCCCAGTGGCTGTCAGTAGCCCAGAGCTAGAGCAGCTGACGCCTGTAGCTGAGAATAACACAATGGAGAGGGTGCTGAGAGTGTTAGAAATGGCGTTAGGCAACAACACTCAGTCGGTACAAAATGGTCCTTACGTACCAAATGGTCCTTATGTACAAAATGGCCCCCGGAGACAGTTCCCCAGACCTTCTCAACAATGTCAGGTTTGTGGCAGTTCGGAGCACGATACTAGGACGCATTGTAGGACGGACAGGCTGTGTTTCAAGTGTCTGAGTCCAGGGCATATTGGTATCTATTGTGGGCAGACCACTCCTAGACAGCCCCCTGGTCAGAGACAGGCTGGTCCTTCTCAGGAAAACTAGCCGGCCCTCGTTCAAAGGAGGACAATGTGGGCCCCTATGGTTTTTCCTCCAATGGCAATGATGATATCCAGTCTGTATATACGTCTGTTTGTGAAGCAGCACCCAAGGACAAGACAGTAATTATGCAGAATGTGACCAGAACATCCCAAAGTATTTTTCACCACTGTATTGACGGGAGACAAGGTTGAGTTACAGGGGATGTTAGATAGTGGATCCATGGCTACGTCTCTGCGCGCTGATGTGGTTCCTCGGCTGAGGGAGGCAGGGGTAGTGACGGGTGATCTAATCTCGACTACCAATGTTGTTCTTGTAGGGTGTGGTGGGAAACAAACTAGCCCGGTGGGAACGTGTGAGCTGAAACTTAAGCTTTACGGGTTTGAATACATAGTACCAGTATTGATAGTGGAGGGTCAGGTAGATGAGCTCATTATAGACACCAATGTAATGAAGCCCTTAATTAGACAATTCAAATCCACGGGAGCCTACTGGCGCATATTGGGAAAAGCTGAGTCACCATGTCCGGACGAAAACAGTCAGTTTATCAGGTTCATGGCCAATCTTGAGAGATGGAGGGGGGAGGAAATTCCTGACAAAGTGGGAACAGTCAAGTTGAAACAGGCCGTAACTCTTGAGCCGATGAGTGAGCATGTAGTGTGGGGTCGTCTCCCACCCAAGACAAAACTGTCTATGGGAAGTACTGTTATTGTTGAGCCCAGCGCCGCTCGTTGTGTACACCGTAACATACTAGTTGGCAGGGTAGTTACACCTCTCTGGGGGGATGGGTGGCTTCCTGTCAAGATTATAAACCCGACTAACAAGGCTATCACCTTGAGAAGAAATGCAAAAGTGGCTGACGTATATCCATGCATTGCATTAGAAGATTTTGACAATGATACGGACACGTCAGTACACCAGAATGCCGGTAGAGTGAGTAGTGACAGCTCTCTCGGCAGTCTGACAGCTAGGAGTTGTGATAGCAACAATGTAGCTAGGGGGAACGATAGACTGGCTAGTCTAGGGCTCCAGAACCTGTCAGTTGATGACTGTCAGGTTTCACCAGTCTGGAAAGATAGACTGACTGATCTGATTGAGAACTATGAAGATGTGTTTTCTAGACACCGGTTGGATTGTGGGGAGGCTGGTGGCTTCTGTCACCGTATCCGACTGACAGACGATTGGCCCTTTCGGTTACCCTACCGGAGGCTCTCCCCCGCCCATTACCAAAAGTTGAGAGAGACTCTGAACGAGATGGAGGACAGGGAGATAATTAGGAAGTCGAGTAGCGAGTATGCATCTCCCCTTGTTCTCTGTTGGAAAAATAATGGGGAATTGAGACTGTGCACAGATTTCAGGTGGTTAAACGCTCGTACTGTGAAAGATGCACATCCATTACCCCATCAAGCAGATGTACTTGCAGCGCTGGGAGGTAATGCCTTTTTCAGTTCCATGGATTTGACATCCGGGTATTACAATGTCCCACTGCATGAGGATGATAAGAAATACACTGCGTTTTCCTCTCCTCTCGGTTTACATGAATATAACCGTATGCCCCAGGGGCTGTGTAACAGTCCAGCTACGTTCATGAGAATGATGCTCACAATCTTTGGTGATCAGAACTCGCTGAGTCTTCTTTGTTACTTAGATGACCTTCTGGTCTTTGGCAAGTCGGAGGAAGAGAGCTTGCAGAGGCTGGAGATGGTATTCCAGCGTTTACGAGAACACAACCTGAAGTTGTCTCCATCTAAGTGTCAGTTTCTGAGAAAGTCACTGAAGTTTTTGGGACACATTGTTTCTCGGGAGGGGATAGCCACAGACCCCGATAAGGTGCAGGCGATAGTGGGTGTGACGGAGAGCGATATTATGGAGTCGGATGGGGTCACCCCGTCTGCCAATAAGATCCGGTCATTTTTAGGAATGATGGTGTATTATCAGCATTACATTGAGAACTGCTCTGTAGTTGCGAGACCACTGTTTCAGTTGACCACGGGTGTGAAGAAGCCACGGAGAGGCAAAGTAAAAAGCAAGAGAGCTGCCCCCCTTCGTAGGCTTAGTGCAGCAGACTGGACTGTGGAGTGTAGGGAGGCCTTTGAGGCGTTAAAAGCCGCATTGGTGGGACAAACTTTGTTGGCTCACCCTGACTTTTCTCAGCCATTTTTATTGTCTGTAGATGCATCCACTAGTGGACTGGGAGCTGTGCTTTCACAAGTGCAGGAAGGGTGTAGCACAGCCAGGCCCATAGCTTTTGCTAGTAAATCTTTGAATCATGCTCAGTCTAAATATCCCGCGCATAGGCTTGAGTTTCTCGCCATGAAATGGGCTATACACGACAAGTTTAGCCATTGGCTGCGAGGACACAGATTTACAGTGTGGACAGACAATAATCCCCTTAAGTACATCCTCACAAAGCCAAAACTCGATGCATGCGAGCAGAGATGGGTGGCTAAGCTGGCACCTTTTGATTTTGACATTCAGTACATCCCTGGGCCTAAGAATACAGTAGCTGATGCACTGAGCAGGGAGCCGTTTGCTAAACCTAGAGTGATGCACAGGCTGACAAGGACCTCGTATGATGTCTTGTTGAGGTTTAGAAGTGGATGACGTGCAGAACATGTTCCGTCTTACCTGTGAGGAACCAGAGGTGAGGAGGAAGGGTCTAGGACTGTCAACTCAGAGTTCCTTTAAGGCCAGTGGTGAGGTGGGTAGTGACAGTGGGAGCATATCTCGTGAAGAGGTATCTGCTGTACTTCACACACATCGCTGTTGGGAGGATGGCGCAGCTATGAGAGCAGTCTCTCACGTGCAGCAGCTAGAAAGGTTGGTGTCCATGGGACAGAGCCCATTGCCTGTCCTCACTCATGAGGAATTGTACGACAAACAGTGCCAGGACCCTGTCACTGGTAGAGTCAAATTCTTTGTAGATAGAGGTCGCCGCCCATCTCGAAGAGAGAGAGTTCATGAGTCGAAAGAAACAAACCGCACATTGAGACAGTGGGGAAAACTCACAACAAAATTGGGAGTGTTGTACCGTGTTTCAAAACACGTTGTGAGTGGGAAGAAGGTCTTTCAATATGTTGTACCGAGCGCTCTGAGAGGACAGGTGCTAAAAGGGGTACATGACGAGGCTGGGCACCAGGGCCAGCAGCGCACATTGTGGCTCACTAGACAACGTTTCTATTGGGACTCCATGGAAAAGGATGTCAAAGAATATGTGAGTCATTGTAAGAGGTGTGTACTGAGCAAAGCACCTGAGCCGGAGGCTAAGGCTCCGCTGGTATCTATAGTCACCACTGCACCACTGGAGTTGGTGTGTATTGACTTTTGGTCGGCTGAGGATGCCAATAATAAGTCCATTGATGTGCTTGTTATAACTGACCATTTTACCAAACTAGCGTGTGCTTATCCGTGTCCCAATCAAACTGCAAAGACGGTGGCCAGAGTGCTCTGGAATAACTTTTTTTCTGTTTATGGTTTTGCAGCCTGCATTCATAGCGACAGAGGAGCTAATTTTGAGAGTGCACTCATAGCAGAAATGCTTCAGATGGCAGGGGTTGAAAAATCCCATACCACGCCATACCATCCTATGGGAAATGGACAAGTAGAACGTCTAAACCGCACTTTAGGTAGTATGATCCGTGCTTTGCCACCTCGTTCCAAGGTGAAATGGCCTCAGATGTTGAACACTTTGACGTTTGCTTATAATTGCACAGTGCATGAGACCACGGGGGTCCCACCCTTCTTTTTGATGTTTGGCCGCACTCCAAGATTACCTGTCGATGTCATGTTTCAGAGTGTCCTTTTAGATGGAGATACGGTGGATGTGGATAAGTATGTCCAGTCACTGGGAAAGGATCTAAGGGAAGCGATGGCACTTGCTCAAAAGCATGCTGAGAAGCAACAGACCAGGCAAGCTGAGGTGTATAACAGACAGTTAAAGGGACATGCGGTAGAGAAGGGGGATCGGGTCTTACTGGCAAATAAGGGGGAGCGAGGCAAGAAAAAGCTAGCTGACCGCTGGGAGAGTGCCGTCTATACTGTAGTGTGTAAGAACAGTGGGCTGAATGTATACAGTATCCGTCATCCTGTCACAGGGAGGATTAAGACTGTTCATAGGAACTTGATTATGCCCGTCAATTTCCTGCCTCTGCCGTCATGGGACGAGCCAGAGATTGAGGTGTCTATTCCTGGCACTGCTCCGAGTGAGGAAATTACAGATGATTCTGACCAGGATGAGCTGAGAACTGCCCGGTGGGTTGCTCATCTTCCTGAGTCCAGTGTGGAGGGGGTAGTAGATACCACGACACCAATGGGTGTATCAGAGCCAGCAGGGGAGCAGGCAGGGAGCATGAGTAGTGATCAACATCATAGAATTACACTTGAGACACATAGTGGTGAGGAGCAGGAGTGTAAACTGAAGAAACCACGCCACTTTTGGGAGGAGGGACCAGATGCAGATGTTGAATCAGAGGAGTCATACTCTGTAATTGTTTATCAGGATAGTGATCAGTCGTCAGACACGACAACTGTGGAATCATTTACTGGAGACATGATTGCTTCGGAGGAGGCCCCTTGTAATGCATCCTTATTGGTACCAGTGAGTGAACCTGAATCGGCCATTGTCGATGTCACACCAAGTGTAGTTGAGCCACCTCAAGGGGTTTACACTAGGCGGGGGAGACTAATCAAGCCAGTTAACAGGCTCATTCAGACGATGGCAGTACAAGTCAGGGCTCTGCTGTCATCCTAGAGGATGATACAATTTTTTTGTTTTCTTTTGAGTAATTATTTTTATTACTGGATTTTTTTTTCTTTTCTTTTCTTTCATTGATTTTGCTGTTTGATTTTCTTTGAGTCATACTGGTAGTTACGGTTGTCTATTGCACTAGACATGATTTGGTAATTTTGGTGTATTCCGTGGTATAAATATGTACATGGCATGTTTTTTTGCCTGTGGTTGGATAAGGGATTAGCTACCCTTTATTTTTCCTGATCCTTTATCGGATAGCTTTTGAGCTGGTCGACCTGTTTTCTAGGTCTGGAATGAAGGGAATACATTGAGTTACAGGTGACACGTTGACTTGCTGTAAATTTTTATTTTATTTTCTGTTTCTTTGGTTTATACTTACGCTGTTGAGCTGATTGGAGGGAACACTGTCCATGATCTGGCATAAGTCAGTGGGGGAGTATGTAGCGGAGTGAAGTGGTTATGCTAGTATCATGGACAGAAACTGGTCTCTTTTATCTTAAATATGTGGGTCAAAACAGAAACACTCTTATTTTGAAGGAACAAAAGTGGATCAATGTGGACCACCAGTGCACCGAGTCCATTCTAGGTTTTGGAGGGGTGTCTGGTTTACTACTGTATATTAATTCCCTCACATTGAGTTACCAATTCCACAAACGAAATACCGTTTGGGTCCTTTATAATGGGTTTAGAGAAGATAAGATATCTTTCCATTGAACAATTGGTGTATTGTAAATACTTTCAACTAAAGTACACAATGGTTTGGCCGGTTTGTCGACGAGAGACACGCCGGTGGGAGGTGCTCGCTCTCTTTGTGTATGTGCAGCATGAGAGCAGAGGTATGAGCGTTCGTTTACTTAATATGGGATTTAAATGCTTTGTATAACTTGTTTTGCTATTGAAATACCTTGTTGTGCAATGACATTAATTCGCCTGTGTAAAACAGCAACAGTACGTTCGTGTACTAAACTCGGCATTCTGTTTGACAATATCAGGTGGAGTACACGCTGATAATGGCCAATAACGCCGTCGTGTCTTATGTGCGTGCTGTTGTGCTTAACAGGTATGAACCGCTGTTTTTGTATTTACTTTGGTTTAACTAATGTTTACACACTGTCTTTTATTTCATGTTGTTTCATATGTTGTTACTGAAGCTAACTTGCACGGAGCAAATGTATATAATGGTTGTAACTGTAGCCGGCGCGCTGTTCTAAATGTGCGCGTGCGGCTTCTCTTTGTGTATGTGCAGCATGAGAGCAGAGGTGGAGTACACGCTGATAATGGCCAATAACGCCGTCGTGTCTTATGTGCGTGCTGTTGTGCTTAACAGGCAATAAACATCATCAACTGGGTACCATTGTCTGAGTGTCTACGTCCACCTCACACCAGACACAACGCAGAATTCATCACGCTACATAACTCCTCCACCTCAGACATTGACCCTATACCTACAGCTTTTTTCAAACGGGTGTTTAATAGTGTTTCAAGCCCTGTGCTAGATATCATAAACACTTCCCTTAGAACTGGTATTTTCCCAGATGCCTTTAAAACAGCAGTTGTAAAGCCATTTCTAAAAAAAACCTAACTTGGATAGTAATGAAATGGCAAATTATCGTCCAATATCCACCATACCATTCATTAGTAAAGTACTTGAAAAGATAGTTTCAGTTCAAATAAATTCCTTTCTTGAAGAAAACAACATCTTAGAAGAATTTCAGTCGGGATTCAGAAAATATCATAGCACTGAAACTGCCCTCACCAAAATAATCAGTGACCTCAGGCTAAACTCTGACGAGAATAAGATCTCCATCCTTATCCTGCTAGATCTCAGTGCAGCATTTGATACAATCGATCACGATATTCTAATCGATCGTCTTGAAAACCATGTCGGTTTCTCAGAACATGTGCTAGGCTGGTTTAAAACATACATCAGAGGGAGGAAATTCTATGTTAACACTTTCAGTGCCACCAGGGGGCGGACGACTTAACGTTAATATCGCCTAATCTATGTTTTAAATTATGGCTATGTGTCTAATCTGCCCGTCGCTTATCAAAGAATAATTTTCCAGTCAGTGCTGTCAAGGCAGATTGGTTTTTTATCGCTTCATTTCCGTTTGAGAGCATTTTGAAAAGCGCCCGTTTTCAGGTGAAAAACAGTCCATTCTGTGATAATCGCCTTTTACTGGAATATTCCAGAACGTTGATATTCGTCAGCCTATTTATGAATCGTTTTCAATTAAACGCTAGATGATCAATAGTATACGTGCATGCACGCACATTCGAGGCGCGCGCTGATAATAGCCGTTTTCATTTCCTCATGGATTTTACAGATAGAGCACATTTCACAAAACAGCTTATATCTTCATGAAAACGAGTCTGATTATCCTAACACTGATAACATAGATTCCTTACCTGACATCAGATGGTATACAAATGGTATATTCCAATTCCTGATCACCATTCGAAAAAATCGATAAGTGTATAGATCCAACGTGTGTACAGTAGAACACATGATTCCCCGCGGCTCAGAGGCTCCAGAATGAACTCTGGTAACCCCGGCTGCATCCGTGGACTAGAAGATGTGGACTGGAATATTTTTTCCCCCCCATCCATTTTCATTGAGTCCATTCCATTTACCATTTACCATCTGGGATACGATAGGGGGCGCTTTTTTCACATCTGATCGCCGGCGGCCCTTGGGTAGGCTAGGGTAGGCTTGCGTGATGCAATATGATTTCAGATCGCTAAAAGAAATTAAATAAAAAAAATTCCGAGAATTCTCGTGAGTGGCTTTCAACGTAACTATCGTAAACCCGAGATTAGCCGTGAGTGGCAGTCAAAGTGTTAAACTAGGAAATCACATGTCTGATATATACGACAACAACTATGGAGTTGCACAAGGGAGTTGCTTAGGTCCTTTACTCTTCTCCCTTTACATGTTACTGCTGGGTGATATCATCAGAGAACATAATGTAGATTTCCATAGCTATGCGGATGATACGCAACTGTACATATCTGCTGAACCAAATGATACAGCGATTAGCTCCATTACATACTGGCAATAAATAAATGGATGAGTAAGAACTTCCTGAAACTAAACGAGAACAAAACTGAAATTCTAATTAACGGCCCCAAAACTAAAAAAGAAACATTAATAAAGAACCTGGGAGGACTAACCCCTTGGATCAAATCTGAGGTCACTAGTCTCGGGGGGTTATCATAGATTCAGAACTGAACTTCAATTCTCATATTAGCAAAGTGACGAAAACATCGTTCTTCCATCTCAGAAATATAGCAAAAGTACGACCATTTATTAATCAGAACGATGCTGAGAAGCTAATTCATGCATTCATATCTAGCCGGTTAGACTACTGTAATGCACTTTTCACAGGTCTCCATAAGAAAACCACAGAGAGGCTTCAGCTAATCCAAAACTCTGCAGCCCGACTGCTAACTAGAACCAAAAGGAGAGAGCACATTAGTCCAGTCTTAGTTGCTTTACACTGGCTTCCTGTAACATTTAGTATTGACTTTAAGGTCCTTCTCCTTACATACAAAGCTCTAAATGGACAGGAACCTAGCTACATCGCCAACACTCTAATAAATTACACACCAGCAAGAACACTGCGATCATCAGCTGCTGGACTACTAGAGGCTCCCAGAAACAGTCAAAAGAGGATCGGTAATGCAGCCTTTATCAACTATGCCCCAAAACTGTGGAACAAACTACCCCAAAACATCAGAGAAGCCAACTCGCTAGACATCTTTAAAAGACAGCTTAAAACCTATCTCTTTGCTCAGGCATTTCACTGTGGGGTAATGCAGGCAAATACTTGATGCTCTGTTGTGAGGAGAAGATGACTTTTTACCTAAATCTTTTCAAAGTTGTTCAACATTCCAGTTAGGTACATGGTGTTCACCGCCTAGCCAAGGTTGATTCTCCTAACTGGGCCATTTTCATCTGATTGAACAATCTTATCACACTTTTTACTGTAACCTTGCTATTTACATTTTAAATGTTTATGCTCGCTTATGCCTGTATTTTTTACTGTTGTTGTACGTCCGTTCTATTTTATAATTTTTATACTATTTTTAAACTTAATCATTTTAAACTATTTTATTATTTGTATTACTGAATTAACCTGTAAACAGCCTATTGGGATGCTAGATCCTAATGTGAAACACTGTGATTTACCATACCTTGCTATGCTCGCTCATGCCTGTATTTTTTACTGTTGTGAAGCACTTTGAACTGCAACCTCTGTATGAAAATATTATTATTATTATTATTATTATTATTATTATTATTATTATTATTATTATTATTATTATTATTATTATTATTATTATTATTATTATTATTATTATTTATAGTATATTGCTATCTGTCCATTATCATTGTCACTTGAGTGCATAAACCGTGCCTTCATAATGGCTTAAAGAAAATAAAAATCCATCGGTTGGTTGTCATTTTATAGCGCCGTGAATATAAGGTTTATCGCAGTTTTCGCCTCGTCTTTTTTCTGGGGAGCTAGATATGAGGCTAAAGGCTAGTCACGTTATATCAAACGCCATTTCTGTTGTATATATACGAATGAAATAAAACAAACTGCGTAGCATCCGGACTATTACAGAGCATCTATGGATGAAATGGGGGCGGCGGGGAACGCCGATCAGTATTATTGATTAGCAATAAAATGTGCGTTCAAGTAGCCATTTTCACTGATCGATCACTTGCGTGTTACAACAATGTCCAATCCAGCTGTAATTTGGGGGAATAGTATCCTACCATCAGCCCATGTGATCGCCGGCAGCATTTCATCATTAGTCATCGGAATCTGGTAGATCGATATGTCCATTGGCTGATCATAAATCCCATTATTCCAGGCTGAAATCTGCGTTCGGTAACGTGATCAAAGATGGAGTATGTTCGGCTGGGATCGAGGCTCATATGAAACGCCCACAGACAGTAAAACAAATGTTTCCCATTCGGCCTCAATGATACTGCAGTGGAGCGATGGCGCCCCTAAGAGGATCTGGCCGGTATTGCATGTCGCCGATTTAAATCTGGCGGGTAAATCTGTAGAGCCGATCGGGGACCTTGATCCGTTTATTAACACTTTGAGTGCCACGCCGGGTTTTCCTTTTTACCCCCTTGATGCCACGGTCCACTTCAATGTTAACGTTTATATCGCCTAATCTATGTTTTAAATTATGGCTATGTGTCTAATCTGCCTGTCGCTTATCAAAGACTACTTTTCCAGTCAGTGCTGTCGAGGCAGATTGGTTTGTTATCGCTTCATTTCCGTTTCAGAGCATTTAGAAAAGCACCCGTTTTGAGATAAAAAACAGTTCATTCTGGACCATTCTATGAAAATCGTCTTTTACTGGAATATTCCACAACGTTGATATTCGTCGGCCTATTTATGAATCGTTTTCAAATAAACGCTAGATGATTAATATTATACGTGCACGCAAGCCCATTTGGGCCGTGCACGGATAATCGCCGCGTTGATTTCCTCTTGGACTTTTACAGTGAAACTGAAAGAGCCCATTTCACAAAACAGCCTATATCTTCATAAAAATTTGTCTGATTATCCTAACACTGATAACATACTGTAGATTCCTTACCTGACATCAGATGGTATCCAACTGGTATATTCCAATTCCTGATCACCATTCGAAAAAATCGATAAGTGTATGGATCCAACGTGATACAGTAGTACACATGATTCCGCGGGGCTGAGAGGCTCCAGAATGAACTGTGGTAACCCCGGCTGGATCAGTGGACTGGAAAATGTGGAGTACCGAATTTTTTTCCCCATCCATTTTCATTGAGTCCATTCCAAAATCCCTTATGTCATCTGGGAGACGATAGGGGGCGCTTTTTTCCACATATGATCGCCGGCAGTGCTCGGGTATACTCGGGTAGGCTCGCGTGATGCAATATGATTTCAGATCGCTAAAAATAAAAGAAAAATCAGAGAAATCTTGTGAGTGGCTTTCAACATAACTATCGGAAACCCGAGATATCTCGTGTGTGGCAGTTAAAGTGTTAATATGGAATAAAACAATAACAACTTGCCACGAGTTAACTCGTGGCTCTGGTCCACAATGCATGGCACCGTAACACGTATAACTTGTGGCTGGTCCTTAAAGTGTTAATAAAGAGGCGAAAACAATACGGTGCTTGAGTGATTCACGATTTCTTATTGGTTTGTCATGACAAACCAATTACATAATCCAACATATGTGTAAAGAAACAACATATTCCAGTTAAGTTGAGTGATAGTTAGTTTTAGTATATGATGCACGGCGGAGGAGCAACAATACAAGGAAATGGGAGGAAGTTGAGTGATAGTTAGTTTTAGTTACGGCGGAGCAACAATACGAGGAAATGGGGCTATAGAACTGAAGTGATATTGAGCGAGTAGTAGGGCTAACGCGATTGGGCGCTGAGGGGCCAATCAGGGCGTGCAAACCGAACGTGGAACAACTGCCTTGGGTAAAGTATTCACGCGCCCCTCCTCCCTCTCCTCCCCCTATTCCCTCTCCTCCCCCTCCTCCCTCTCCTCCCCCTACTCCCCCTTCTCATCTGCTTGTTTTACAGCTATAATAGACCACAATACTGCAATTCACTAAAAAAGTTTAAAGTATTGGAATCGGCATTACTGGCCCTGTATTAGAGTAGTGTAGAATATTCTGCTTATCATCATAATACTTCCCAGAGGTGAGTAAAATACATATTTCAGTGTTGAAAATCAGCTACATTCCCTTCTGGAATTCAGTCAAATGAAAAATAGGAATATTAAATTACGTGTGAACAAAGGGAAAAGTCTATGAAATAATAAACTCTGTTTTTTTCTTTTACTAATACAGTTTATGATACAGTTTATGATTCTAATACCCAGTGAGACTCTATGTTTCCAAAGACAATTTGTACTCATTGCCTATGAATGTCAGTGGATATTTAGGCAACAGAGCATCAACAAAGTATCTCGTATGGAATTGCATTTCCCTGGTTGAGTGCTGCCTGATTGTACAAAGGATTGTGTGTCTGATTCTTACCACCAAACCTGCACGGACTACAACGTATAACATATGACGTATATCATGCCAGTTAGGGTACCTTATGTATACTGCTCCTGTGCATACTGTTTACTTTACTTTAGTCATATTATATTCAGATTAAAATTCTTTATTTCCCATATTTATTGTAATGTATAACTGATATACATACAGACATACCTCAACTAACACCCTGCCCATATACCTGGGGAATTGCCATTATCTGGATCCAATAGATCCTATACGTTTATTACCGGTTTTAATTAAAGTTATGAAAAATGAAACCACTGATTGTCAGCATGCATACAGAGAAGGGCATTCAACAGCCACTGCTCTAGAGAGAGAGAAATTGAAGAGAGAAAAATAGTGAGTGTTGTCCAATTTGATTGTTATGGCTTTGATCAGTAGGCATTATCTTAGTTAGTCATGTGTCATAATGTCATTTATAGGCCTGATATTCTATATTCTTTATTATTAATTTTTCTCCACCTTTTCTCCTCTTTTTCAATTTGGCCGGTTGTAGGGAGGATAGAAGCCTTGCATCACGTGTCCCCTCCGATACATGAGGAGGCAGCCTGTCACATATTTTCACCTGTCAGTGCGGACTCTCATTGGCGAGGTGTAACGTGTGGGAGGCTCACACTACCCCCGCCATTTCCTGTCTCTGCTGTGCAGGCGTCCCCAACCGACCTGTAGGAGTCCACAATGTCCAGATTACCACCCATCGACTTCCACCCACTAACTCTGCCAATTGAGGCCCAGTCCACACGATCACAGGTATTTTTGACAGTTTTTTTTATTTATTATTCAAACAAAAAAATATCTGTCCACACAACGTGGTTTAAACCCCGCTGTAAGGATTTGTTGTTGGTGGTGTGGACCCAATCGCAATAACTGGAACGAGAGAGATAGATAGGCAGGACACAACGGGCTGTAGTTTGAAAAAGGCTTTACTTGGCTTCAACTACAACAACAAAATAATAAGTACCACAGCATAAGCTGGCAGATAAGGATAACAACGGATGTGACAAGAAACGTTTACGAACCGACAGGGGAGTGACAGGAACAGACAGAATATATAGGGATACTAATCACTAACAAGACACACCTGGACAGAACAAACAATGACAACAATATCTAACATGACAGTAAGGAACAACAATGATACATACAAATACAACACTAAACCAGACCGGGAAACAGAGTGGGCAACACACACAGGAATACAATAAACACATTGAACATTGAGGACAACAGGAGATTAAACATATGAAAACCGACTAATAGAGGGAGTAACGTGTTGAGTCCGCTAGAGGGAGCTGCAGGGCAGGCCTTCTGAGGCGGAGGGATCGTGTGGCCAGCCTGGTCAGGAATCGAACCAGGCTGGTAGCGTGGATCCTGACAGGACCCCCCCTCGAAGGACGGCTTCCAGATGTAACGGAGGCAGCCACGGGAAAGGCGGGGGGCCGGGACCCAGGGAAGTTGTGGGAGAACACAGGGAGAGCCTCGGAGAAACCGGGAACAGGAACAGGCTGGGGCAAGGGGGGGGGGCGGGAGACGGAGACAGGGGCCCGGTGAGGGGGGCCGGGGACAGGAACAGAGGCCCGGAGAAGGGACCGGAGCGGGGGGATGGCGGCAACAACCCAGGATCCGGGGCTGGGACCAGAGACCCCGACTCAGCCGGCGGAAGAGTTGATCGCCCTGCAGCGTGTCGCCGCCGGGGTCGACCCGACGTGGAAGCAGACCCGGGGGAGGTGGCAGGACCAGGACGCTCCTCCTGGGTCTCGGCGTGGTAGGCCACACAGGGACCCTCCTCCCGAGTTGGTTCGGCGGCTGGTTCGGCGTAGTCCTCCCAAGGAGCCGGAACCCCCTGAGTTGCCTCAGCATAATAGTCCTCCCACCAGCGAGGCGGCGAAGGGGACCTGTCGAGACGGGAGCCCCGTCTCCTCCTGGGGCTGCGGCGTTGAGAGCCACGCCTCGTCCTGGGGGCTCCTCGAAAGGCACGACCCTTCAGCGGGCATGGCGACGCCTGGTCTCTGGGGAACGCTCCCTGGAGCTCCATGTCCGCGGTGGAGGCGGCGCTGGCCGCGGCGGTCGTGCTGGAAGTGAGGCCGGTCGAAGAGGTTGTGCCAGGTCTCCCTCGTCCTGCTTGCTGGGTCCAATTCGTGGTCGGTTCGTTCTGTAAGGATTCGTTGTTTGTGGTGTGGACCCAATCGCAATAACAGGAACGAGAGAGATAGATAGGCAGGACACAACGGGGTGTAGTTGGAAAAAGGCTTTACTTGGCTTCAACTACAACAACAAAATAATAAGTACCACAGCATAAGCTGGCAGATAAAGATAACAACGGATGTGACAAGAAACGTTTACGAACCAACAGGGGAGTGACAGGAACAGACAGAATATATAGGGACACTAATCACTAACAAGACACACCTGGACAGAACAAACAATGACAACAATATCTAACATGACAGTAAGGAACAAAAATGATGCATACAAATACAACACTAAACCAGACCGGGAAACAGAGTGGGCAACACACACAGGAATACAATAAACACATTGAACATTGAGTTAAACATTGAGGACAACAGGAGATTAAACATATGAAAACCGACTAATAGAGGGAGTAACATGTTGAGTCCGCTAGAGGGAGCTGCAGGGCAGGCCTTCTGAGGCGGAGGGATCGTGTGGCCAGCCTGGTCAGGCTGGTAGCGTGGATCCTGACACCCGCACAGAGTGACGTATATACGTGTAGTACAATGCCAAAGCAGTAGGTGGCGATGTAGTTCAAACATGAAGGCAATTGCAACCAATCAGAAGGGTTTAGAATTAATACCGGAAACTGAACTGAAGCCTGAACAATAACGTCCCTCCTTGCTCACAGCCAAATTTGCTACATCTAGCAACGAATAATTTAAGTGCAATAAAAAAAAAATGATACATGAACAAATGAAACAAAACCAACAAGAGCGGAGTTTAGTCTCAGAAAGAGATCGCCGATTTTGTTAGCTTACGTGCTAACGTAATAATAAAGTAACGTTATCACTAGTAGAATGAATGGATGAAAACGTTATTTAACACATTGCAGAATGGGTACAATACAATACGGCTCAATACAAACAATTGTTAAGGGGATGCAGACTGTTGTAGTTTTGGACTGGGTTCCTTATAACAATAACTTGACAACACGTGAGCTTAGTTTAGCCGCAGCTACAGGTTTACTCTGGTCAGGTCAGGAATGCGACAACAGACATCATCAGTCGATCACAACACTCTTCAACACAGACGATACGTTTCGAACAAAAGTTTGTTCCAATCATTTTCATATAACGCTACTTGGGACAGCTCTGCTGTAAAGATGTAGCTGGCTCTGCTCTAATCTCTCTACCCCGCGTTTGGTTGCTAACTTGCTATTGTTTGCGACAGTCTGCCGTAAACATGGGAAATAATTGCGACATCTCTGCCGTAAACACTGGAAATAGCCTTGGTTACTATACCACTGTAACCGGGATGCGCGCAAAACTTCACCCTGGACTCTGGTTTTCAAAGACTGCAGTTGCAGTGTTCCAAAACCCCAGTTGCGTGTGGCCAAGCAGTGCAACCGCGCACATTAAGGCTCGGTTATATAACACCCGCGTTCGTGTGGACATGGCCTGAGTTAGTATGACGGCTGGCTCAAGCCGGAGGCAACGCAGACAGCCGGAGTCGAACCCGGTGTCTCTTGCGTTGGTGACGAGCGCAATGTCTGCTGCGCCACCCATTCTATATTCTATATTCTATATTCTGTAATAATATTTCAAATTGCACGTGTCCGGATGGCAGAATTCATTACTGTATCTACAAAACCTTCTGTTTAATCATCTTCCCTTTATTAATTTGCTTAGATTTATTGTATGTGATCTCAATAAGGTGCTGAATGAGCTCAGTGGCAGTTTCATGTCTGGTCATTTTTTGCATGGTGTTATTCACTGTCAAAGATGAAAAGAAAAATCATAATTTATATTCTCCTTTGTTTCATCACAATTTACTCAAGCCTAGTAACAAACACAATATTGCTGACACTGTGAATGCATTCCCTGAGATCCATAAATGTCCCTAGATACCAAGAATAATAGCAAATGGACTTGTAGAAGTGGAGCAATCTTCCATTTACTTAGGTATGTATTTCTTTAGGTATGTATTTCTAGGCGGATTTTCTGAAAATAGGGCTAGGGCTTAACAGGTTAACTAATAGAACACACACATTTTTGCCTCAAGGAAGCTGTCTTGAATCGTTGCTGTACACCATTTTCACAAATTACTTACCACTTGTTTTAAATCAGGCCAATATTTATAGTTATTCGGATGATTCAACAATATACAGTATACTGTATGTTGGAATTCACAGGTTTTTTTAATGTAGAGTTGAAAACAGTGATTAAATGAATACGGAATTATAAATTGGTCAGACAAATAGCATTGTATTTGGTTCAAACCACTCTCTTAGTCCGAGAGGCACCAAAGCTACTGTATACTTCCACTCAATGGTTCTTTCCCACATTACATACTGTTTGATAACCTGGTCCAATTCACATTCCACCATTTTGAAACCACTTCAATCACTATACAAACAAGCAATTAAAATTCTAGACAAGAAACTATTCAGGTAGCATCACTGTCACATTCTGAAAATATATAATCTGCTCAGTTGGGAAAACCTGATTCTCTATCAAAACGTCTGCCTAGTTTTTAAAATCAAGTGTGGATTGGCTCGTCCTCCTTTGTCTGGTTTCATCAACCTCAAGTCTGCCTCAACCAGGAATACTATAGGTGCGGCAAGGGGGGAGTGTACAATCCCTTTAAAAATAGTGCATTTGGCAAGGCTGTCTTTTCATTTAGACCATCCCACCAATGGAAATCAATACAGTACATCAAACAATTAGAGTGTCCACATCATATCACTCATTCAAGTGCAGGGTTAAGGAATGGCTCATTGAAAACCAGCTTTGTCAACACTGATGTGTGTGAGTGTGTGTGTGTTTTCATGTTTTCATGGGAGCTGATGTCTCATTAAGGCTAGCTCCCCCGTGGTTCGCACCCTGCTCTTAGTAGGAAACCAGGTTTAAATATTTGCATAAATGATGCGTCTATTGACAAAATCCAAGCTCCTGGGCCCAGTTGTTCAAAAGGTTAATCCGGATAAAACTGATCCGGATTTTTTTTTTTTTTATTACATTTATTTAAATTTATTTAATAAGATACAAGACTCAACCAGACAGGTGATTCAAGCTTTAAAACTAGATGAGACCGTGATAATTTAGATCTCCATTTCATTGTCTTTGGCACCTATGGCAAGAAGCAGTCATTATGTAATATATGTACTTATTTGTAATAAGTACACATTGTACATTTTCAATATAATGTCTAAATATATTACTTATGGCTACAACAGTATACTGTACATACTTTATGTACCCTTTTCCCTGTGGTCGATTAGTACTTTACATATTTTAAGTGAGATCTTTTCCCGAGTATGTCACCACAGATACCCAGTTCATAACACTTGTGTGTTATTGTTATTATCCGCAAAGCCATCAAGAAGCTGAGGAACGGCAAGACTGCAGTACCCGACGGTATTCCGGCAGAAGCACTGAAGGCCGATATAGAGACGATGGAAGAGATGCTCCATCCTCTCTTCAAGAAGATATGGGAAGAAGAACACATCCCATCAGAATGGAAGGAGGGCTACCTCGTCAAAATATCGAAGAAAGGAGATCTGAGCCAATGTGCAAACTACAGGGGGATCACATTACTCTCCATCCCAGGAAAAGTATTCAACAGGATTATACTGGACAGGATGAAGGACGCCGTCGACCCACAGCTACGAGACCACCAGGCGGGCTTCCGCAAAAACCGATCCTGCACAGACCAGATTGCAACACTGCGGATAATACTGGAGCAGTCATTAGAGTGGAATTCACCCCTATTCATTAATTTCATTGACTATGAAAAGGCTTTCGACAGCGTGAATAGAGAGACCCTCTGGAAGCTACTCAGACACTACGGAGTGCCAGAGAAGTACAGAAATATCATCAGGAACTCTTATGAGGGGATGACCTGCAGGGTAATTCATGGCGGTCAACCCACCAACGCCTTCCAGATAAAAACTGGAGTGAGACAGGGCTGTTTGTTGTCACCATTTCTGTTCCTGCTGGCAATAGACTGGGTCATGAAGTAATCCACGGCAGAGAAACGAAATGGCATACAATGGACATTATGGACGCAGTTAGAAGACCTCGACTTTGCAGATGACCTAGCCCTTCTCTCTCACACCCAGCAGCAGATGCAGGAAAAGACCAGTACCATCGCTGACAACTCTACTCGGCTTGGGCTTAACATCCACAGAGGGAAGAGCAAGGTCATGAGAATCAATGCTGACAACACATCACCCATCATTCTGGAAGGAGAAGCGTTGGAAGAGGTAGACAACTTCACCTACCTGGGCAGCATGGTTAACAAGCAAGGTGGAACAGATGCTGATGTGAGAGCCAGGATTGGCAAGGCCAGAGGAGCCTTTCTCCGACTAAAAAAACTCTGGAGCTTAAGAGACATTTCCATCACAACCAAGATCAGGATATTTAACACCAACGTGAAGTCAGTCCTACTCTATGGCGCTGAGACCTGGAGGACCACTGTCACAACAACCAATAAACTACAAGTTTTCCTAAACACCTGTCTGCGCCGAATCCTCCAGATTCGCTGGCCTAACACCATCAGCAATGCAACGAACACAACAACAGTCAGCAGAGAAAGAGATTCTCCAACGGCGTTGGAGATGGATTGGCCATACACTCCGTAAACCATCCCTGAGCATCACAAGACAATCTCTCAGGTGGAACCCCCAAGGGAAAAGAAATATAGGCCGACCACGAAACACCTGGCGCCGAGACTTGGAAGATGATGCCAAGAAGATGGGACACACCTGGGGCCAGCTTGAGAGGTTGGCTCAAGATCGGGATGCTTGGAGAACCCTTGTTGACGGCCTATGCCCCAAATGGGGTAAAAGGGGTAAGTAAGTAAAGTAAGTAAGTTATTGTTATTGTGTTACTTCATTCGGCAATAGATAGTGACTTAACAGGCATTTATTTAAATGTCTCTTCAAGATTGACACTTTAATATTGTCCCATCTTGACTATTGCCGAGCAATATGTTCTAGTATTACTGTGGATAAGATTACAAAATTACAAAATAGTACAAAACAGAGCAGCGTGTATTGTGCTCCGATGTCAATACAAAATAATAATGCATAATTGTCTTGCTTCGTTATACGTTAGTAAACAGATTACTCTATTCATTACTTGTGTTCATAAGAAATATCTCTGTTACAAAGACACCGTTTGTTTTGTATAATAATTCATCATTCAGTTTTGATGGATATGACTACTCTAGCAGACATCCCATAGGAGGACATTTGATATTACAGAAAGCAAGAGCAAACCCAATCAAACAAACTGTTACAGTATGTACCGAGCTATGCATGGATGGAATTCAGTCCCTAGACATAACACACAAGAAAACAGTCAAATACGATTAAAAATTTTATTAAAACGGCATCTTTTTGAGATATTTGAACAGATGTAGAAACTATTACCCCGAAGACAGGGCCGTGCACAGACATTTTGGGGCTCGAGCTGAATAAAAGGGCACCTCACCTACTATTTCCACGGGACATCGCTAGGCCGCTGACAGGCTAAACGAAGTGGGCGCTATGGCCCCCTGGATAGGTCATCACTCGTCCATGGCCAAGAGATAAACTGGAGCAGAGCTTTTTAAAGAGGGGAGCAGGTGTGTTTCACCATAAAGGCTGGGGCCCCAAGACCAAACAGCCCTGACACTCTTCATCTCCTTCATAATGAGGCCACACTCTCCACACACACACCCACAACTCTTGAGTACTTTTTAAAGTGATATGGTGTATTCATCTAAATATCAACTGTTTTGGGACGATATGCATGGTTGGAGATATGAACTGAAATGTCACCCACCGCCCAGGGGTGTAAAGTACTTGAGTAATTGTACTTCGTTACAATACTTAAGTACTGTTTTGGGGGATTTGCACTACTCGAGTATTATTAGGTTTGTATTTGTACTTTTACTCAATTACATTTCAGAGAAAAAAAAAACATACTTTTTACTCCCTACATTTAAAATGCAGACCTACAAAGTACAAATCTTGCAGGTCCAACTATTTTAATTAGTATATTTCTGGCCGAACTAACGTTAACGTTATTAATCCTGCGGCCGCGCTTTATTTAAAAACAGCCAATCAAATCGCCCATACCCATGCTGATTGGTCCTTGTGCACAACCAGAAAGAGAGGATCTTTGATTAAACACCTGCTATCAGAAGAATAGACAGTCAGAAAAAAAGTTTTTACTTTTACTTTTTAGTACTTAAAGTACATTTAAAGGTAGAAACTTTTAGACTTTTACTCAAGTGTGTTTTTAGCCAGATACTCTGACTTTTACTTGAGTACGATTTTGAGACGGTATCCATACTTTCACTTAAGTATAATTTCGGGGTACTTTTTACACCCCTGCTGAAATGTCACCCACCGCTTCCCACTGCTACAAATAACACCCAGAGGGAAGGCTTCCATGTGAAGTGGTGACCACATCTCCAAGATCTCCATTTCACTGTCTCACCGGAAAGCACAAATCAAGAACTAATCAGCCACAGGAAAAACAAAAAGGTACATAATTAGATTAAATTAGATTAGATTCAAATGTATTGCCATTATACAGCACAAGTACAGTGCAACGGAAATAAATGTGGCATCCAACCAAAGTGCAAATGTAGCAGTAAAGTGCAACAGCAATATACAATGTACGTGATTAAACTGGGTACAAAATATACAAATTAGTACTACTGAGTGTAGTGCTAATCAGATCTATGTACAGAGTTGTAGTATAATAAATAAAGATAGGATGACTACTACTGGCCAGCAGCGCAACTAGTAAGAGTAGGATATATTATAGTAAAGGACTATGTGACAGGTGAGGATAGTATACAGTATGCGGTGAGAATAAATAAATATATATAGGGTAGAATAATGTATGTTATGTCCAACCAACAATCTCTCATCATTACATTAACCCACCTACCTGATATACACACAGCACTACTATGTGTAATTCATACACATTGTAAATGTTCGATACAATGCATAAATATAGTACTATAACAGAACGTACATTATGCACCTTTTCCGCCTGCGGTCGATTAGTACTTTATTTAAATATTTTAAGCGTGATCATGTAACCAATTCATAATACTTGGTAATGCTGCATAGGCAAGGCTTTCATCAATGGGCCTCATTCGGTGATATAGTGACTTAACAGACATTTATTTAAATGTGGATCTTCCAGATTGACACTTCAAGGATCCCATCAATTGAAAGAAAAAAATGTTTTCCATGTTGTCTGCACCTAGTTCTCCATCACTGTCCATGTGCCAAGAAATGCACAAAAATCATTTCCTTTTGTATTATCGACTAAATAAATCAATTGTTCTCTCTTCCTGGGAAAAAAATGGAGTTTGCAACACTCTGCACTTGAGGGTAAACACCAAAATAAATATTGTAAAAGCACGGGTTAGGATGTCGATCAAACCCCCCCCCCCCCCCCCGATGTTTCCATGGATGTTTAAATAATACTTCACTCTCTTCCGCGTGACAGTGTTGGAAATTAACGTCAGACTTTAGGCTTATATCATATATACATATATTAGCTAATTAGGAACATTGATTAAGTTAAAAGTACATAATATAAGTTGGTTTTCCTTTTACATTGAGAGGCTTTTAGGCCAAGGTTAAAGGGGCCCCTTATCTCCAGAAAGGTGGCTGGTCAGTGCGGGGTGGATGCCTGTGCATTTTCCTGTCCATAACTATGCATCCTGTCCGAGCTGGATCATATGGGAAAGGACACAGGTGTCTCACACTTGATTGGTCAGCCAGCGAAGACACCCTAGGTTGGACGAGTATATCAGACCATTTAGAATAGAGGAAAGGAGAGCTCCTTGGCCACTCTGCTATGCTGCATTGCTGTCAACAAGCCTGTCGTGATCCATGGACCACCCGATAATTAATGTAATTATTCTTTCTGATTATTCAATAAATGCAATACATGATGTTTGAACTCATTGTCCAGTGTCTAACTGTCCATATCCTTTTGTCCTGATTCGAGGAGCAAACAAAATCTACCCACAACAGCTACTATTATTGTTAAACAAACAAAGACGGAGAGGTACGGCCTACATGATGAGGATTCATTTGAAGGAAGCAATTATTCCCTCGTTATTCTCGGCCCCCAAATGTGGAAATTGTTGGTTATACTTTTCCTCATAAGGGTGGGGGATCCTGCTGGAATTGATTAGGAGTGGGGCTCGTTCATGTGAGACACCCAAGAGAGAGAGAGAGAGAGAGAGAGAGAGAGAGAGAGAGAGAGAGAGAGAGAGAGAGAGAGAGAGAGAGAGAGAGAGAGAGAGAGAGAGAGACAACGAGAGAGATAGACAATGAGAGAGATAGACAGAGAGAGAGATAGACAGAGAGAAAGGGAAGAGAGAGATAGGCAGAGAGAGAGATAGACAGAGAGAGAGATAGACAGAGAGAAAGGGAAGAGAGAGATAGGCAGAGAGAGAGACAAATAGAGAGAGAGAGAGGGAAGAGAGAGACAAAGAGAGAAAGATAAAGGGAAGAAAGATAGAAAGAGAAAGGGAAGGAGAGCGATAGAGAGAAAGGGAGGAGAGAGAGAGAAATAGACAGGGGTTGCAGGAGAAAACAGCTTCTGTTCTCTGTGGTGGATGAGACAAATAGATTTTATTATTCCAGGCTGTCAGCAGTATAATTTAACGCTATAAAACAAAATACAGCCAGTGGAACAGTGGGAAGTGAATGCATCACTGCGGCTGTGGTTGATGGTTCTAATTTTGAAAGTAAACACGTATATCCAGTTGCAACTCCGTGAGAGACTCCTGCCCACCGCTGAGTGCTGCCCACCGCTGAAATGTTCATGAAGCGATGTCTCAGATGAGGACGGTTGTGTTGTGCAGAAGTGAGAGCAGAGTGCTCAGTGTTTTATCTCTTCAGGACGGGGGAAACGTGTTATCTAAAATGATACGCGACCAGCCACGATCTCGCTTAAAATGTGGAAATAACATTTACATCTACATTTACATTTAGTCATTTAGCTGACACTTTTATCCAAAGCAACTTACAAGTTCTGCACAACAGGTCAGCAGGAAGGGTACAACTCTGGCAGCTAAGTAACAATGTTCGTCAAACAGTGTTGAACTTCAGTGCTACAGTCTTGAGTGCATAGTAGTATAGACAGATTTGCATAGTAGGTAGTAATATAGGCAAGGAATATTATTTATTAGCAAAGTGCATGATAGTACTTATCAACCACAGGAAAAAGGTACATAATGTACGTTATGTTATAGCCATAAGTCTTATATGTACATATTGTATATGTAATTTACTGAATTTGTATATCTGCAAAAGTCAGGAGTTTAACTAATAATGCTTAGTTAACCATAACCTTAACCCCATAACCTTAACCCTAACCTTCTATCTTAACATTAAATTAACCATCATGACAGTATTGCTGTGTTTGTATCAGGGTGGGTGGCTTGGTCTAGTGGTGAGTGCAATGGCCCGATGACATCATCATCATTTTTCATCATCATTTTATTTATCCGTACATGGAATCACCACAGTCCAACAGTACATATTCACATAATTCACAAAAAATACCATGGCCGAAAGGAACAGGAAGAAGAAAAAATCTTATATATACCTGCCCCTACACACGTACAACACACCGATAGACATATTGTGTAAAACCAAACAGAATATACCCATTTTGCAAAAAATAAATAAAAATTTAACATCAACACAACCAAATTAAATCAACATAAATAAACCCATTTTGTCTATCTATCAGTCAAACTACATATTTAGGTTAATTCATTTACACACACACACCCCCACACACACACACTTATATAATGTATTATACTTCTATATACTATCTAATTTCTATTTTATTATAATATAACTAAATCATACTATTTATTCTACACCATATTGGTACAGTATTATACAATATTTTAATATATTATTATTCTATGTTACGCTGCATCACTGGTGGCCATAGTCAAACCCGTTTGACTATGCAAAACAGTTTAGAGTTTGAGATTATGTGCAAAATAAATCTGCATCGTTTTTTTTTGTGAAATGTCCCTTTAACTAAAGTAAAACTAAAATCCTATAGTACTTCTGTGTTTGTTTGTTTTTTGTACACTATACATTTCCCCACAGAATTCCTGTAACATATCACCATAGAATATGATTAAGTTATTATTAAGATTATATTTTAATATTTATATAGATTATATAGATATTTCTGTGGTTACTTACCATAAAAGCAATTCACATATGGTTATTTCTATAGGTGATCCACTATAGAATTTCTAAAGTAATGCATGTGCAAAAAAAATAAAAATACACCTCTTTTACCACAGGCTCATATTCATACAGGTCAGCCCCCCTCCCCCAACACCCCCCCACCCAGCAGTCGCATAGTTACACCACCAACACGCCATCAACCAAAGTGACCTAGAACCCAGGTGTCAGGCTACTTATTCATCCCACCAGTTCCCATGCAGGCGTGAAGTAAACTCTGCAAAAAAAATTATTTATTAAAACACTTCCTCAGGACATAATTTAGCATGCGGCCCGGTGAGTGTGGAGAAAGACCAATGTGTTTAGAATCCATTTTGCCGCTCGCGAGGCGAAGTAGCTACTGCAGTGTGCAGAGCCCAGGCTGTAATTGGTACAGCAACCTATGAACCACTTTAATTCCTACACAACCTGGAGGGATCGAGCGATTTGCCCCAGATTGCGGTGTCGTTCCGCTCCGAACAGGGGTTGTTTTTGCACGTGGCGGCGGCGGCGTGTCAAGAGCAGCAGGGCTATAACCCATGGTGTTGTTCGCGCCCCGTCACACTCCCGCCCCCGTCGTTGTGTGAGTTCCCCGACCCCGTGGGAATGGAGCATGCAGGGTAGGGGGGGGCACGGCACGACCCGGCGCAGAATGTAGAGAGAAGTGTCACGAGATGAAATATGATTTGAATATTCGTGCCGAAAATGGGTAATATCACATTAGAGGGCTACAGCATGTCCTCATGCCCTTAAGATACCAGGGGTTCATTACATGCCGGCTTTTGATGTATTTGAGAGGGTTTCCATGTTTATCGTTGTGTTTTCGTCCCCCGCTCCCCCCCTGACGTACGCATTAATATCACGCGGCCTTGCAGTGTTGTTGTTTTTTCTGTTGCCTCCAAAGGCGCAGAGCGAGACCGGAACCGGCCCTCATTTGTCTTCTGCCTCGTCGTATTTTTCAGGTCAACAGAAAAAATTGCTGGTGAATTGTGTCCGAGCTCTTCCGTGATGGATGGGGATCCGCTCCAATTTGAAAGACGACGGGGGGGTCTGTGTTTTTATAAATGTGTCCGCGCCGAGATGATGTTTCGTCAGTAGACCTGTGTGGGCCACAGTCAGCAGTGACACCACAGAGAGGCCGCGGCAAAGAGTGAAGGCTCCCACAGAGCCGGGCGTACTGTGAGCGGACCGAACTGACACCACAGAGAGGCCGCGGCAAAGAGTGAAGGCTCCCACAGAGCCCGGCGTACTGTGAGCGGACCGAACTGCGCGCGTCATGTCCACAGTCGTTTGAGCTTTCATAGTCGAGCGTACCACCGTGTACCAATTTCCTACATTTCCCGTGCCAGTTTACTACATTTCCCACAATCCTTGCGTGCTGTTTACACTTTCTGTCATGGCGTCTTCCACCGATGTCAAGAGTCTAGTTTATCTCCGTTTCCATGATTTCTAAATAAAACTGGCTGGTTTTAGAAAAGCCATTCAGGGCGCCAGGGTGGCACACCACGTAACGCACTGCGGTGCTATGCAGCCATACCGTGTTCGACTCCCGGAACCGGCAACATTTACTGCATGTCTTCCCCCCACATCTTCTCCCATTCTTCCTCTCCGCCTGTAAAAAGCTGTAAAAATGCTCAAATAAATCTTTAAAAAGAAAAGCCATTCAAACTTCTCAACTTTCTTCAGATGATGAAAAAAAGACATGGTCCAAATGTATATGAATTGAAATGGATACGGATTAGTGATAGTAATTTTTTTTGTGTCATATACCTGCCAAAGTCTTACCATACCAATCCTACCCATAGAACCATGATCCTGCCCTACTCTCTCTTGGCACAGAGTGAGTGTTCAGAGTAAAATGCAGATCGGTGTCACATTTAATGCAGGTCGATGTCAACCAACACGCCGAGCAGCCTTTTGTTTGACACTGGTGAGCGGCGCGGACCAGGGGCGGATTTAAGATTGTAGGAGATCTGGGGCTTAGCCCAGATAGGTGCCCGCAAAAGCGGGCACGGAATTCTTTTACTTCGACACTACAACCTTTAACTTATACCACCAGTAGCTAGTCCAGGGAAGAAACGATAATGCGTTTACTAGAATAGGGGAGAGTGGAGTAAGTAGTGCCAAGGGGCAAGTAGTGCCACCCTTGTTATCTAGAAAACCATAGAAGAAGTTGGTCATGTGACAACATATTTTTGAACAGGCATCCATTTCACTCAACCTGCAGAGAAGGGAGACACCTGGGCCCTCATTTATCAACGTTGAGTAGGCACAGATATGTGCGTAACCCGTGCGTACGATCATTTCTAAGCAAAGTGTGGGACTTATCAATTTGAACTTGTGCTTGACTTTGTGCATATATCTACGCACAGCTCGGAGCATGCGTACCTGACGCCCGGTGGTAGAATATGTATTATAACGCGGAAATAAGCTTGTTATTATTTTGCACACAGACCGCAGAAACACGGGAACGTTTTGATTAATAAAAGGCTTTGCCATAACGTTAAACGAAACAAGTGGAACCCCGAAGGTGTAAGCAGAATACAAGTCATATGAACACGCACAATATAGTGTTCTTCCCCCTTCCTACTGTATAAGAAAGAATAAAAATTGCATTGCAACGAGAACAGAGCTTATTTGTTGAGTGTATGTGTATTACAAAACCCTTGCAATAAATGTGTCTTAAATTAATGAAAAGCATACATGCTCTGGATACAGAGCATATATCGTGTGGGTGATATGACTTGTATTCTGCTTACAGAATTTCACTTATTTAGTTTTACAATGTCAAAGCCTTTTAAATATAAATCAAAATGTCCTGTATTTCTGCAATCTATGCGCAAAATAATAACGAGTTGAGTTCTAACAAAGAACGTATTAGGGTAGGCTGATAGAGTAAACTATGATATGAATATGAATATGATATAATATAAAGGTATACTGGTCCATCCACGAGGATAGCGAGGAGTCGGATAGCCATTAAATGCCATTTGAGAATATAGGCTATTAATGCAAAGCGACGGCCTATAGCCTATACATATTATTTAATGTTTTCATAAGCGTAAAGATACAACAGCTAGATTAATGATCAAGTTAGTTTACTGTATGCAGGCTTCGCAGGGCTGTGTGTTATTATATATGCGCAAGTTACTGTTGCATAATGTAGGCTATGGCTGCTATTATGTAATTCATATAGGCTACCTAATACCGACAACAAAATAGATTGTACTGTATGCATCTAGTACAAATCATATTATAGCCAATCGAACAAAATGAATAAAGGCATTCATATTCCAGCATGGTTATAATGACACACCAACGCCAAACAGTGGTTAACGAACGGTCTTTATTAGTATTTTGAGCTGTCCAGGCAGAATTGCAGCAATGGTCTTAGGGAGTCTTTGATATCTGACATCACCATGTACAAGTCTGCCTTTTATTTATCCCATAACACGGGTTGTGTCTTCTTGGTTCCGTGAACAATCTCGCTCGTGGAGTTTCTCATAGTTCGCTCGGGTTAGTCCATTATTTCACATCCCATGGGGGGTGTTTCATGACCATATATGGATAATCATGCACGAGCATTGACGGTAGAACAAAGAGGTATTTATCAACACGGAGTGTGCGTACGACCTGTGTACGCACGTGTGATGAATCCCGATTTTTCGGTGCATACACACATTCTAAATTCTGTGCTTAAGAACAAAGATAGAACACTTTCTAAGAATTGTTGATAAATGAGAGCCCTGGCTTGAGAGGTAAGCACATTTAAGCCCTCCAAAGTAAAATTTGTATGATCAAGGTTTTTTTATTGCTGTGTTTGAACAATTATAGACAACTTTGAAAACAGTTCACACATGTTTTAGTGCTTTAGTAAGCTACACCATGAGTCTATACAGTTAGCATGATGCTAGCTCAAAACAGCTGGGGGATGCATTTTTTTCAAAATGGTAGGCTTGGGGTGATTTGTGCCAAAGGGCCTGGGTTAAGTTGTGCAAAGTTTGTTGTTTGCCCCAACTTATAATTATTAACTATATATATATATATATATTACTTTATTGTATTTTATTGTTATTGTACATTGTATTCTTACATTTGATCACTAAAACTATGTGATATTCTTAATTTTAGACCAAAATCCATCATGCCACGCAGATATACAAACGGAAGACAGACATGGTTTCAACTCCTCTTGAGAAGTTGGAAAGAGCAGTGAAAGAGGTGCAACAGGGGAAGACTATACGTCAGGTTGGAAAGGAGATGAAGATCTGCCGGATGCTTTTACCGCTTTTGAGATTAAAATGATCTGTTTTACGTAGAATTATCAATGCCACAATTTACCCCAGTGTATTCTCTCTAATGTCACAACTTACCCCGCACCGGGGGCAAGTTGTGCCACAAAACCACTTTTTTTTCTAAAGCTATATTTCTGAAACAGTTTATTTAAGAGCCAAAGTGATTGTCCCCAGGGATGCACAACATCCTAAACTATATGTACATATTTTAGTTGTGGCCATTACTGTAATCCCCTTGCTTTAAAGACACTTTAAGTAAAAATTGGCACTACTCACCCCACTCTCCCCTACACGTTGCCGGCTATTACGAAGCATTTTGGAAATGACACCAGGCCACCCTGAAACTACAGTCATATTCACGACGGTATAAAACGGAAATGTATGGATGGAAAAATGATCTGTTTTTTGCATCTTGACCGGAAGAAACTCAATGACAATCTATTATATATTAGATCCATAGCTATAATATATAATATAGCTTTAGGCCTGCAAACACAGCCACGTATCCCCATGTTAAAAGCCGCTGGCCTTTCAACAGTAACAGTAAACAGCACCACCTGGCGCTGAAAGTGTCTTTGTTTACGGTTTGATTATCACTGATACAAAGTAAAATAGTGCAGTGAAATAAAATAGTTAGTAAAATAAAATAATGCAATAGTGCATTGCAATAAAATAGTTATCATCGTATTTTTTCGGGAGGCCGGTAAGGAGTGCATTACAGTAGTCGAGTCGGCTTGAGATAAAGGCATGGATCTGGTTTTCAACGTCCTTTTGATTTATAAATGGCCGTACTTTTGCTATGTTTCTAACGTGGAAGAATTATGTTTTTGTCAACTTGTTGATTGTGATTTAAAGCTTAGGTCTGAGTCTACCATAACACCAAGACTTAACTCACTCAAATACAGTTAGCAGCTGGATAGACTACAGATGGAAATTAGCTTCTCATAAATCTGGTGCAAACATATTTGCATGTAACAATGAGTAATTGTCAAAAAGAAAATATATATATATATATATATATATATATATATATATATTATTATTATTTATTTTTTTATTTTTTGAAAGTAGATTCAGGGATTTTCAGAAAACATTCAGGGCTTGAGCCCAAGTAGCCACCCCCTAGCCCCGCCCCTGCCGCGGACGTCTGCGCGGTTTGAACATTTTAGCTTTGAGTCCGTGCGGACCTCTGCGGAGTCCGTTCCGCATACGTTCCGCCAGACTCTGGGAGCCTTAACCCTTTCACTGCCACACTACAGAAGGTTAACCCTTTACTATCACACTACCTGCTGTTGTATGGCAGTGAAAGGGTTAACCTTCTGTGTATTGTCGCAGTGAAAGGGTTAACCGTTTGGTTGTGCAGCAGTGAAAGGGTTAAGGATTATGAGTCTCATTTCTAACGCGTTCTGCGACTCTGATGTGTTCCATCGTCAAAGCTTTAGGAGGGGGAAGTTTATACTACGTGATGTGGATAGATAGATATACGGTACGAATAAATATATATACAGTATATGTTCCATGGTGGATGAGAGGAAACGGCAACAAAAAAGACATATAACTTTGGACTGTTGTTTCACATTTTGTTTCATTCACATTCCACGGTCTAGAAATGAAACCGTACCTCTTATGGATTGCGTGACACTGGTTGTGCCGACCAGAAAAGCTAGTCTGGAGAAATCCACTGTGCGTTGTGCTTGGGAGGGTTTCCTCTTGTTCTAACTCAGGTTTTAAGTTATTATAATACTGCATTGTCTAGGACTCTAGGTTGCCTCCCTGCTGGTCTCTGCACACAGATATATCTCTTGTTTTATGTAGGTGGAGATCAGGGTTCAGTTTTCTCACTTTCAGAAGAAGCCATTCACTGCCAATCATTCTTGCACTTTGTGAAAAACAACTCACTGAGCACAGAGTAACAGTATAAATTATTGCATATCTTCCTGGACATTTTACATCTACATTGTACATTTTTACTGTACATTTTACTGTATATAACTGTATATTTTCTGATGTATATCTTAGAATGTATATACATATTTTAGAATGTATATCTTTGACTGTATTTGTATTCTTATTTTATATATTTGACTACCTAAATGTTTTTCTATTCTATTCTATTCTATTCTATTCTATTCTATTCTATTCTATTCTATTCAGCAACCTGTGTGGGCCAAGTCAGCAGTGATATGAGAGGCCGCAACAAAGATGGGTTATGAGTAGGGATGTCCGATATTATCGGCCTACCGATATTATCGGCCGATATTGGCATTCAAATGTAATATCGGAAATTATCTGTATAGAAAAAAATAATAATAATAATTAGATATTTTTTTTTACATGTATTTAACCTTTATTTACCCAGGCAAGCAAGTAAGAACAAATTCTTAATTTATTTATTGTCAAAAGTATGCATAATGTTGTGTTCATTCCATGACAAGAGATATGTAAGGGATAATGTATAGCTTACGAGGTCATTGTCGCAAAATAATTGACCGACACGGAGTTTAGAATACCGAGGCGCCTCGCCGAAGTGTTCTAAACGCAGTGAAGGTCAATTATTTTGCGACAATGACCGAGTATAGCTATACATTATCCCGCTTATTACATGGCTAACTTACTAACAATATACCTAATTCATTTTACACCATCGACAAGACGAGATCAAATGCAGACGCAGTTGTTCTGTTCTGTGGCTCCACGCTGTCATCGCCGGCAGCTTGCACTGATGAGTGCAGCTGTGCATATGCTGAGCATCTTTCATGACTGCGATCTAAATGCTTGATTGCTCCGGCTGCGAACAGCGGCCATTATTGCTCGGTTGCCCCTGACAGCGGTCAGTTATCGAAAAATAACTGACCGCTGCTATGGGCAACCGAGCGCTATTGACCAATCACAATCAAGCATTTTCGCGAATGTTAAAACGCCATGTAATAAGTAATGTTAATTACCTGAAATTATTCTGTTTTTTTGGGGGGGAAACCCGGCATATATCGGTATCGGTTGATATCGGTATCGGAAATTAAGAGTTGGACAATATCGGTATATCAGATATTGGTCAAAAAGCCAATATCGAACATCCCTAATAGGGCTGACCCCTATTAGTCGATTAGTCGACTAATCGGTCGAAAGGAGCCCTCCTGGTCAACCTCTTAGTCGAATATATATAAAAAAATAATAATAATAATAAATCTTTTTTTTTTCTTTTTTTTTCTTTTTTTCTTTTTTCCAAAAGAAAAGAGGCCTAGAAGCATGGCTAACGCTAATGGCACGCATACCAGAGGCTAACTGCCTACGAAAACAGGCACAGAGGCACTAAAAGTGGATTTCACCCATCTAATGAACACACTAGACTAGACAAATATCAAGATGTATCCATCAGTGGACCAATTGCATGCTTTTGCAGAGGACAATAAGCCGTTTAAGGCAGGGAACATTGAGGAGGCCAGGGCAGCACAAAAAGAGCTGAAAAAGGAGCTGAGGGCAGCCAAGCTCAAATACAAGGACAGATGGGAGGGAGGACTGAAGGCTCACAGCTCAAAAGAGGTGTGGGGGGGGGGGGGTTTAGGAGGATAACCGGCTACAAGCAGCAAAATGTGGCTGTTGAGGGGACTCTGGAACGGGCAAACGAGCTAAACCAGTTCTTTAATAGGTTTGATCGAACAACACCCATGAGCTCAACAGGGCAGCCAGGTCCCCCCGGTCTTGCTCCCCATCCCCTACTTCAGATGGCCACAACCTGCCTCCTCCCATCTACCCCCACCTGCTCGCCCCCCTCAGTCCTTCATGTTCCCCTGTCCCCTACTTTGGATGGACATAGCTTGCCAGATTCGAGCTGACTAAGTTCTCTAGCCTCTCCACATTTGCCGCCCTGGAGGTGTGGGAAGAGCTTTACTCAGCTCGAATCTTATTAAATCTAGCCCATGGAATAGTATAGCTTTATGTTTACACTTGAAATGTGTATTTTTATTTAGTGTGCATTTTTATTTTGTCACAATATTATTTGGCTTAAATATATATATATATTATAAAAATATATATATATAAATAATTTTTTTAAATAAAAATGTAAAAAAAAATTTAACTAAAAAAAAATTGGCATCCCCAGTTATTTTACCCACGCGACGCCACTGGTGGCGGGTGCCCTCTTTTTCGCTGTGGTATGCTGGGGGGGGGGGGGGGGGCAACACCAACACAGACTAAATAAACAAACTGGTAAAAAAAGCAAGCTCTGTGGTGGGAGCGGACCTGGACAGTCTGGAGGTGGTGGCAGAGGGGAGGACGAGGAGGAGGCTACATGCTATCCTTGAGAACCCCTGCCACCCCCTCTATAATGAGCTGACCGCAATGCGGTCCACGTTTAGCCACAGACTCATCCCCCCCTGACATACCACAAAGCAAAGGGCAGTCCTCTGTGCCGGTGGCAATCAGGCTCCACAACCAAGCAGGGCCAGGACGGGCCAACTGCCGTGGACTGGAGGAGCTGGGTTGTGGACTGTAACCAATTTATTTAATTATTTAACAACACATTCATGATTGGACTTGTTTCTTTTTCACCACTCTTTTTTAGCTCTTTTTAGTCCTATTTTAGCTATTTTTATCCCTGTGTACTTGTCCATCTTGTTTTAACACATGTATGTTATGTATAAACAGTTTTTTAATTGCTGTTTTTAAATTGCTGTTACGCTGCTTATGCTGTAAACTAAACGACATCTTAATCTCCCCTCTGGGATAAATAAAGGTTTTCAATTCAATTTAAGCCTTCAGTCGACTCCTTCAGACATTAAGCACCCCCCACAGCCCAAATGGAATGATAAAAAAAAAAAAAATATATATATATATATATTTTTTTTTTTATATTATACTTTTTTTGTTTGTTTTACCAATAGTCGACTAACGGCAAATTTTGGCCAATCATAGTCGACCATCTAAATCCTTAGTCGGGGACAGCCCTAATCCCTAGTAATGAGTGTCATCTCTAACTCGCTCTGCGACTCTGACGGGTCCCATCGTTGATGCTTTAGGGGGGACGTTTATACACAGCTTGTCGAAGTTGAGGGAGCCAGTCGCGCTTCATCAATGATGAGAATGAAAGTAGCTCCAACATCAGCATGTTTGAATAATTTAGAGAACAAGCCCCCCCCCTCCCCCAGAACATATCCAGGAAAGAGAGTAATTGCATATTTAGTCACAGTCTAAATTAAAAAGTTGACCCCGAAGTGAAATAAAAAAAACTTCCCCTCACATCTCAGATGAGACCTCTGAACAGTCTTCTGACAGTAGATTAAGATATAGCAGGTTTTAAAACGGAATTCCATCTGCTCAGGGGGGGAACCCTGCGCTAAGCGTCTTTAAAGGAGTCACAGTTCACGGCTTTGCCATCGGAGACGGCTGTCTGTTTGAACGCTGCAAGCTCACATGTACTTTACTGATCTAAAACGTCTCTGCTCTATGCTTTTCTTTTCTTTTTTTCTCTTCTATCATAAACGATAGAACTCAAAACCAAGAAATATGACACACGACAGCAGACTGTTAACTACACAGCATTTGATACAGAAAACACACTTTAACCTTTTCACTACCACACAACAGAAGTAAGAAGAAGGTTAACCGTTTGTAGGGTGATAGTAAAGGGTTAACCTTCTGTAGTGTGGTAGTGAAAGGGTTTACCCTTTGTCGTGTGGCAGTGAAAGGATTAACGATAACCAAGTTCTGTGAGTAATGGTGACGCTCAGCGTCACTACTGCACTATACTTCACTCGTGCACGCGCACTGAATAAAAAATTCCACAATGTACCTTTACATCCCAACATTCGTCTGGCCACACCCCTATCAGCCTACCTTCATAAGCAGGTGTGTGGCCACCTACTCGCCTCCTTCCCAAGCTTTCACCACAAGGTGAGATCAAGGGCCGCAGCGGCGTCTGACGCTGAGCGTCACCATTACTCACAGAACTTTTTTATAGTTATAACCTATCGTTCTGTTTCGTAATGGTTCTGGCTCAGCGTCACTACTGCACAAGGGAGGCTGAGCGGGAGCCATAGCCCGACAAATACACCCCGCTGAGGCCCCCCACAACCATCAGACCGGGGAGGACCGAGCCCCCCCGACCCTCCCTAATGGAGGATACCCCCCTATTGGAGGTTTACGGGAGGGAGATGGATCCGACCAGGCGAAGAGGAACTCAAGCAACTCAACGCACAGGGTGAGCAGACCGTGGCTTGACCCCACGACTACACACACGCACAACCCGCATGCCACCAGGGAACGAACGGAAGGAACAACCTCGTTACTGCCCCCAAAATCACGGGGTCAAGAGCAACTCCAACCCTGTGGCAAGGCCGTAGCAGCGGAGCGCGAAGGAAGACCCAGTCCCACTGAAGGGACTGGATCCCCTGGAAAAAGGGGGCCTGGAGAGGTCAATGACGCCAGGCATCAAGACCCCACCAGGTGGTCACTTAGTGACACCGCCCCCCACATCGCCAGCGTATTCGGATAGGGCCACTCCAAGAGCGGGCCCTTTCCCCCCAATAGCACACCGCCTGGCACACTGACCCTGCAGAACAGGCAGTCAGCATGGCCGTAAGCACTCAAAAGGTTAACCAACGGAAGCAGGCAGCACACCGGGGAAACCAGGCAGCAGGCTGTAGCCTGAGCCTGGAGCACTGCGGACGAGACAGGCGCCAAAGGAGTCAGCTGAAAACAGCCCCCCCGGCGGAAGGGGCGTATGCTGGCGTTGTTGATCACCATGACAAAGCCTCCATTAAAAAAAACCCACCCAGAGGGGTCGAGGCAGAGAAGGCTGACATGATTGGCAGACGTCATGAACGTGCAGGGGCACACTCAACCGGGTAACCCGGGAGTTGACTCTGCTCCAACACACCAGGGAATCAACCTCCCTCGTGGGACAGACGGTGGTTGTTCCTATAACCCCTCAAGAAAAAAGGGTTATCCCAGGCCTACGGTATCAACGGCACGGGAAGCACAGGGTTACCAGAGGAGGTCCAAGACCATCCCAACAGCCCCCTCTTTGCCACGCGTGAGAGAGGAGCGAAAATAATGGAGAACCAGCCCTAAGCACACCGCACTTGGTATTCCCAGGCGGTTTCCCAACCAAGTACTAACCAGGACCGAACCTGCTTAGCTACCGAGATCGGACGAGATCGGGCGTGTACAGGTTGGTATGGCCGTAAGTACAACATGTACCCAACAAAGGGTCTCCATAACCCCTAACCCTGTGACACCCGGACCGACCCGGCATTTTCCCCCCGGAAAAAAGCAGATTTGCATCCCCGGCGGACAACGGGTTAACTGACCAGGACCAGCGCGACCAGACCAGTCCCGTGTCCTAACCACGCAGACATGCCCACTCCAGAAGAGGGGGTAGGTATGCGTGTCGATCTAAAACATGAAAAGAGGGCGCCACCCAGACGGTCCCCATTTGGACCGTGCTCAGTGGCCCACCCCAAGGGCGTGAGACCCCTCTACCTATGTTCTGATCTATTCCGTTAACATCCCCCAGATATGAACGAGAATTCGAGACAACCTAGTAAACTGGCGCTCGGAAGAGACAAAACTCCATCCCAGTTGCCCTATAAAAATGCTGTTTTAACAAGCAACCAAGGCGCACTTAGCCCCTGCGTGATTCTTTAACAGAAACACACCGAGCCAGCACTATGTATGCGTCGAGACCCAAACACATCAATGGATAGTCTAGCAAGACACCAAACATTGTTCCTCCAAGTCGCCTGGGAGAACGACACGGAGCCGTCGTGCTTCATGTACCTTCCTCTTTTTATCCAAAAAAGAAAGAAACACAGACTGACATGAATCCCACGTGACGCAGCTGAGGGTAAAACTCTTTACATTTTTACATCCCACCACCCTCGCCATAGGGAGGAGACGGAAATCCCCAGAGAGACTTCCCACGCAAGCTGTATAGATTGAAAAGAATATATTGCAACATTGAGCTATGTAATATTTGGGTTAGGGCTCTCCGAGGAGGAAGCACTGAACCAATACACACTCAATAATCGAATTGAATCGAATACACACACAATAGAGCAGAACTCCTTTTTGAAGTTCTACTCACCTTGACAATCTGAGGAGGAGGCTCTGAACTCTGAGGAGGCTCCCTCACAGGGAAGGAGAGTCCGAACTCACAGAAGGCCCGAGGAGGAGCTTCGTGAGGAGGAGCTCTGACAACTCCCTGAAACAGATCCATAACATGGACCTGAACAACTCACGGAAATCTCACCAACAGTGACGTACTCTATGGCGGGGGAATTTCTGCGGTGCACACGCCCAATCTTCCAGGGCGTGGGACCAGGAAACCCCCCCCCCCCCCCCCTCTTACCCTGTAACGTGCCGAACAGCAACGTGACAGGAACCTTGAAGGACAGGATGTTTTAACCCCTGACCAATCAGAAAAGGGGAGGAAAGGATTACCAGTTCACCCCTTTATGACCCCACACCCATGATACGATGTAATGACAAAAAAGAGCATGACACACTCATAGTCAGCTACATGACGTGTCTAACATCTTCACATAGCTCATGTGCTAACCAGCTATCTGATTTTTACTAAGGAAAAAACACAGAATAAAAAGGGCCCCCTTTAAGAGCCCCGGTACCAGACTTACACATGTGCTTCTGTGGCCAAACCAAACCCAGTTGTAGATCACAAGACACACACAACCCTTTATCACAAAAAAAAATGGCAAAAGTACACTCTCTACAGAGGAAAGCCGTTTTTCATAACGAGGGAATACAGAATCCTTGATTATGTATTGGCCACAGGTCTTGCTAAGCACACACGATAAATGACCAAACAATCTTTTCTTTAGGAAAATATAGTTTCTCAAGCGGTTAGCACAAGCCCAGCAATTAACCTGAGGGTTACATCGTATCCCCACAAACACGGTGACACAATATATTGTAAACAACATGTCTGAGAGGAGGGTGGGGAAGCCCCAGGGAACCGGGGGGATCACCCCTTCTTCCTTACCCTTGATACGACCAAGTTGAACAGGTAACCCTGTTAATATGTGAACACACTGTTCATTGTCATTACAGGCTGAGAAAAGAATTCATTCCTTAATCACATGTCACTAAGCATAGCTTTATAGGTCAAATAACCCCCTTAGTTGTGAGTTCACGTTTACAGATACAGCCACAAATAGCCATGGAACAACTGGTTGCCGACCGTTTTGATGCCGTTTTGCGTGGTTAATGTTAACAATGACCAGCGAGGGCGCTCTCATACAGCTGGTGACAACGTGCCGAGGTGCCTGTTCATTCAAGAAGCTCCGCCCTCGACAAAGGGAGAGAGAGGCTGAGAGAGAATGAGAGCGAATGGCCAAAATGCACTGTGTTCTGACCACATGTTTTGGCTCAAATACATAGTATTATATTGTATGCCTCGTTTTATAAAATATCCTTTGAGCGCAAGCGATTGATAACTGTCAACGTTGAAACAGCACAAGCTATTATTTATTTTTTAAGCGGGCCGCTTTTATTATGAAATTCGTATTATGAAACAGGAAACACCTCGACCATTGTCTTCAACTTATCTCACTACGATTCAACCTATTGCGTGGCACAACAGAGAGACGTTGTAGTATCCGCGTCTGTGATTTGCCTAAACGTTCGGCTGAGTCTGCACCAGCCGTAGTGGGCCGAGTTAGACAGATCATTAGAATATTATTCTTTTGGTAACGTTTCATTTCTGACTACAGTACAGTATGTATTACTATCTATTACTACTGTTGTGAAGGATCAGATTAAACCGAATATGTATATTTATTTATATATATATATTTAATTGTATTTGTATATCGTTTGATATCCCCTGTATATTCCTTGTACAATATGCATTGAATATCCCCGTTTCTACTAAACAGCCCATAATAGTTTCATTCTACCATTGGACGAGAACCTGGCGCCAGGTTGCCATACCCCTAGGTCCAAGTTCAATCGTGCCGCCTAACATGTCGAGGCAACCCCCGGTTCCGCGCAGTAATATGCCGGGCGAAATACGGATGGTACTATTTGTTCATAGCGCATATATATATGGCGCTCGTAAAGTAGAACTTTCCTTTTAGTCCAGTTCTTTACCCTCCAACAGAGTGACAGACGCAAAAGCCTCCCCACGACGCACGTGCGGTGTAGTAGGGCCTACTTGGCCCAGAATAGGCATTGATATATCGTGTAGATTAATAGTTGAATGGTCATAGTTTGGCACCATACCGTCGAGTTGGATGTATTCTATTAAGCTAATAATAGTCTATTTATGTATGGTGCATCGTTCGGTTCGAGTTCTACAGTTACCAGTACCCCCATCGTTCCTGACGTTATCTGGACGCTTAACCAGGCTGGTCAGACCCCTAGTGGTGATTGCATCCGAGGAGCTCCGGGTCAAGAGCGACTGGACCTGTATATTGGATTACTCTACCCGACGACGGCGAGCCTTCCACGGCTCTTGGATTATGCTTTGTGTGCTTTGATTATTCCATGGATAAAGGCCAACACTGTCGAGTGTTGGAATTACCCCCCGGAGAGGACTCCAGGTGAGGCGGCGCTCTACACGTGAGGTCGCACCACGTCTCTCCGTTGTGGACCGGCAGATACCGTTCCACAGAGGGTCCAGCTGTATTCGTCTGCGGCCCGAGGTTCTGTGGGCACTGTGTCCAAGACTTTGGATTCTCCCAAGACACCGTCGGCCAGATGGGATACCGCCAGCGGCTTCTCTAACCCCCCCCCCTCCTACTGTCTTACAACCAGCGGGACCCCCCCCCCCCCTTAGTGTATCCAGCTATAATCATTTAAGTACCATCGCTATCGTTTCCTAAATATTCCAGGTTGTATACTTACTCCCTGCGCAACCAGAGATTGGACATTCAATGTTGATTTACCTACGAATACTCATTTGCCATAAAAGTGCATATTCAATATTTCAAATCATAAATGTAATTAAGTGAATGTTGTATACACCTTTTGCTGTATTAAATATTCGATTTGGTACATTTGTGTTGGTTTGTTTCATCAGGTGGGAAAGTGTTCATCATACTTATATCTTGTACTGGGTGGCCAGAAGTTAAAGTACATGAGGTAGTGGTATTAAATATCATATCTAACAATACAGTCAGGGAATTGTACCCCTCAGCTACAACTACCTACTATGGGCCAGCCGTGTATAGGTGTAACAGAGTTATAATAGTTCAATGGTTGTGATGGCGGAGTTACAGTAGCGACGCGTCAGGTTCCTTACTTTATATTTGCATATCGTTTTATTTACTACTACCTACTATGCTTGTAACTGAGGGGTACAATTCCCTGACTGTATTACTAGATATGATACTTACTACCACTACCTTTGTACTTAATATTCGGCCACCCAGTACACGGCATAAATATATTATCATGAACACTCTCACGTAGATGAAACGGATCCAACACAAATGTACGAATTAGAAACAGGTCTTTATTTCCTACACAGCGATGGTGTGTAGAATAAGCACTTAATCACGTAATTACATTTATGAATTGAAATAGTATGCACTTTTATGGCAAGGAGTATTCGTCGGTATATCAATAGAGAATGTCCAATCTCTGAAGGCGCAGGTGGTAAATATACGACCTGGAATAGTTAAGGAATAACAGCAATGATACTTTAATGATTATAGGCTGGATACACTAGAGGGGGTTAATCCGGTCGCTTGTAAGCCGACAGGAGTAGGAGGGGGGGGGGGGGGGTAGAATCCAGCTGCCTCGTCCGGCCAAGGGTATCCCAGGTGAACCCACTGTAGTGCCGTTCAATGCGCCGGCGATCCTTGGACCACAGATGAAAGCAGGTGGACTCTTTGTGGGCCGGCTCTCTCCGGTCCACGGGGGAGATACGTGAAGAGACCTCGTCTTGCAGAGCGTCTCCTCACCTTGCGTCCTCTCCAGGGGGGGGGGGTTCCAACACACGGCAGTGTCGGGGGTCTTTATCCATGGAATAATCAAAGTATCCAAAGCATAATCCGTGCCTGGGAAGGCGGGCTGTCGTCGGTAGAATAATCCGGTATACAGGTCCACTTGCTCGTCGGCTCTGGGGCTCCTCGGGTGCAACTTCACATAGGGTCAACCACCCTGGGTAAGCAGCCAGTTCTCTGCCCGAAACGATGGGGTGCTGACTACGGTAGTATTCTCACCGCACGAAGCACTATATATTAACAGACTATTATTAGCTTAATAGACTACGTCCAACTCGACGATATAGTGCCAAATATGACTATTCAAATATTAATATACACGATGTCTCAATACCGATGGTAGGCCGAACTTGGCCTTACTCCCACACGTGGCGTCGCGGGGAGGCTTTACGTCTGTGACTCTATTGGAGGGTAAGAAACTGGACTGAAAAGAAAGTCCTACTTTAGTAGCGCAGTATATATACGCACTATGAACAAATAGTCCCATTAGTGGTGCGGTAGCCAAATTCCTACGCGGAACTAGGACTTGTTCGTACATGTCGAGCGGTACGTTTGAACTGGGTCTGAGGGGTATGGCAGCCTGGCACCAAGGTCTCGACCAATAGTAGAATGGAGACTATTATGGGATGTTCAGTAGGCTAGAATGGATATTCAATGCATATTGTACAAGGACTACAGCCCCCTCAGCATCGACGGGGCACCGGTTGAGAGAGTCAACAGCTTCAAGTACCTCGGAGCCCACATATCCGAGGACTTGACATGGACCATACACATTAACAGTGTGGTGAAGAAGGCACGACAACGCCTCTACTTCCTCAGGCGCCTAAGGAAGTTCCAAGTCAGCCAGAAGATCCTTAAGAACTTCTACTCATGTACAATAGAGAGCATCTTGACCGGCAACATCACCTCCTGGTTTGGGAATAGCACTGCAAAAGACCAAAGCAGACTACAAAGAGTGACACGTTCAGCCGAACGCACAATTGGAGGGGGGCTCCCCACCCTCCAGAACATTTACTACAAGCGTTGCAAGGGGAAGGCTAAGAGAATTATTAAGGACTCGAGCCACCCGAACAACTGCCTCTTTGAACTGCTGCCGTCAGGCAAGCGATACAGGAGTCTCAAGGCGAGCACAGAAAGACTCAGAAGTAGCTTCTATCCCCAGGCCATCAGGCTGCTAAACGAACAATGAATGAACACTACACAACAACAACCACCAAACACACATAGCACACACATCCACACGCACACACTCACTTTAAACAAACACACTGTAGCACCCACTACACACACTTTATAGCACACACCCACTTTAAACAAACACACTGTAGCACCCACTCCCCACACTTTATATTTATGGATGAAGGATTGCACTACAACTCGTACACCTTACTGTAAATTGTACCTAAAATTGTACCTCATCCCATTTCTGCTTTGCACTAGATAGTACTGTACATTAGTACACTGCATAGTATTGTGTATTGTATATTATATGGTAACTCAGAACATTGTACATATGTCTATACCGAACAACTGTGACCTCATTTTCTTCTTCTAAATTCATGCTATATTATGTTATTATGTTATTTGATACTATCTTGTCTAGCACAGTCTCTGGAGCGTAACAGTAAGAAGCATTTTGTATGAAAGTATTCTGTACTTCTGTATGACAACTATTAAAGAACTTGAACTACAAGGAATATACAAGGGATATCAGGGAATATTAGAGAATATACAAATACAATTAAATATATATATATAAATAAATATATATATTCGGTTTAATCTGGCCCTTCACAACAGCCACCCCCTGAATAGGTCCCAGACCTAATCAGTTAAACAGAGACAGATTAATCGCGTTGTCTATTTACACATAAGGGTTTGCTGTAGGGGTCAGTCAACTTCACAAAGTCATAGGGTTGTAGGGTCATGGTCATCATCGATTGTGTCTGGGAGTCGAGGCAGTTCTATGAGCCTTGCCACGGGACGGGTGTAAGTGCGACCCTGGACGAGCACTTCAGCTGCTCGGACCTTGCCGTCGGCACCGGTGATCACTTTGCTTACGCGGCCGGCCGGCCACATAGCTCTGGGCAGTGATTGATCAATAATCATGACGACTGTTCCTTCTGTCAAATTGTCTCTCTCCTTTACCCACTTCTGGCGGGTCTGTAGAGACGGTAGGTAGTGCAGTAGGAAACTGTTCCAAAACTTGTCGGCTAATACTTGGCTGTACCTCCACATTCGTCGGCCGTTCGCTTCTTCAGGCCGGTACATTGTCTGTGGTAATGCAGGATCTAGCCGCCCCATCAGGAGTGTGTTGGGGGTAACTGGGTCGATATCCGGTAGATTGGGGGCTCTGCGTAGGCGACCACCCACTCTGATGAGGGTATGAGCGTCGCTCTCGGGGGCCAGGTGAATTAATCTGCTGTCGGATGGGACGGGCTTTCCTCCCTGTAGACAGGCCAATTCATCGGGGAACGAGTCTCTCTGGGCTCGCTGCAGTAGAAGCAATTCTGCTTCCTCGTAGTTAGCTGCTGACATATCAGCGGGGGACTTGCACTCCGGGTGGTACCGCAGGAATGTTCTTTGTTGTGCACTCTCTATGGACGGAGGAGGCTACGGTGCTCAATCCACAGAACACAGACTTCTTAATTTCCACCTCCTCTGGACTTGCTTCCCTCGGGATAGGCATGGGCCACTGTCCTTCCGGGAGTCTTAGGAATGCGGGGCCGTCACTGTAGACATTGCGACGGGTGAGGTCATCCAGGGGCATCCCCCGGGTGATGACGTCAGCTGGGTTCTGTTTTGTATCAACGTAGCGCCACTCTGTTTCTCCGGTTAACTCTTCGGTTAAGTCTTGAATCTCGGTGACTCTGACTCCCACGAAGACTTTGTACTTGCATGAGTCCGATTTGATCCAGGCGAGTACCGTCGTGGAATCTGACCACAGGATTGTTCTAGACACCGGTATGGTGAGCTCACGTTGGATGAGCGTGGCTAGGTGCGCTCCGGCTAGGGCTGCGCAGAGCTCTAGACGTGGGATAGATTGTTGCTTGCGTGGGGCTATTCTCGAGCGGGCGAGGACAAATGCTGTGTAGATCTCTCCCCCCTGGTCTTGGGCCTGCAAGTAGGCTACTGATCCGTATGCGACCTCTGAGGCGTCACTGAAGACGTGTAAGTCCATTTTACATGTCTCTGGCCTCACCGTGGGTGGGAAGTAGCTTCGGCGCATATTAACGCCTGGGAGTGAGTGGAGCTCCATCTCCCACTCTCTCCAGGTGGATGCAAGGTGTGCGGGAATGGGGTCGTCCCAGCCCTGGTCCTTGTCCCACAATGCTCGTACAATCATTTTTGCCCTGGTGGTGTACGGTAGAATACATCCTAGCGGGTCATATTGTCGGGCGAGTGTTGTGTACACACTCCGTCTGGTGGTCGGCGCCGCCGCCGGCCTTCCCTGCTCCGTAGTCAGGGGCTTGTGTCTGTAGTGAAGCGAATCTGTTTTGAATCGCCACACCAATCCCAGGGTCATCTCCTGGGCTTCTCCCGGGATTGTAGCCATCCAGGTCTCGCTGCTGGCTGCCTTGTCCTCGGAGGAGAGGCTGCGCAGTACTTGCGGATCGCTGCTGGCCCACTGCCTGAGATCAAAGCCGCCTTTGATCAATGAGGCGCGGAGTTTAATCAGGAGAGCCTCGGCTTCTTCCTGGGTTGAAAGGCTTTGTAGACAGTTGTCTACGTAGAAGCTGTTCTTTACGCTGTGTCGGACCTCTTCGTCCGCTGCTGGGTCCTCTGCTACATGTTTCTGTAGTGCAAATGTCGCACAGCAGGGGCTGCACGTCGTTCCGAAGGGGAGGACTTCCCATTGGTAGATGGCTGGGTGCTCATCTCCTGGCTTCTCTCTCCATAGGAACCGTAACAGGGGCTTGTCCGCCTCTACTAATCTCACCTGCAGGAACATTCCTTTAATGTCCCCGCTGATGGCCACCTTTTCCTGGCGGAAGCGGAGTAGAACGCCGAGTAGGGAGGGGCCGAGTGTGGGACCGGGCAGTAACTCTTTATTCAGATTTTGGGATCCGATCTGGTAGCTGCAGTTAAATACTATGCGGTCTTTACCGTTGTGATGGACCTTGTGGTGGGGCACGTACCACGATTCAGTGGTCTGGTCAGCCTCTTTAATGTCCATCTTTGTGACGTGTCCCGCTGTGATGAGCTTCTCAATCTCAGCGCGGTATACACTCTCTTGGGCGGGGTTCTTGGCTAAGCGCCGCTCCGTGTTCAGCAGGTACCGTTCTGTGGCGTCTGTCTTGGCGTGGAAAGTAGGCATTCCTTCTCGCCGCAGGAGTGGCGTGGCGTATCTCAACACGCCGTTGACCGGGACTCTCTTGGTCCCTGTCTCGAGGAGGTGAATGGCGTAAATGTCATCTTTAGAGCGAATGTCTTTCTTTCCGTTCTTAAAGGGCATTTGTTCCAGGGTCCATAGCCGCTCTACGTGTTGCAGGAGTGCGGTTTCTCCCTCTGTGACTCGGGAGTGGAGACATCTAGTGGCTGTACTTCGGTTGAGAGATTTGGCGAGCGGGCCTTGGAGAGTCCATCCCAAACGGGTCTCGACTGCTGCAGGACAGCCTCGGGGTCCGGTATGAACCCGGTCTATCGGGACAATGAGGTCTGCATGGTCGGAGCCTATCAACAGGGTCGGCATAGCATTGTCTATGAGCGGGATCGGTAACTTGCGCAGATGTGCATATTTCTCCATCAGCTTGGCGACGGGGTATGTGTACCGCGACAGTCCTATTTCTTGGCTGGTGAAAGCGTCTGCAATCTGGTACCGTCGCTCAGGCTGGCCGCTTGCTGCGATAGAGAATGAGACATTCTCGCCCTTTATCGTCTTCAAATCTCGTCTTATTGTCCGAATTGTCATTTGGGTTTCGCTTCCCCGCAGCCCTAGCTGGGCCGCAGCGGAGGCGAGCAGCAGGGTCTTCTCTGACCCGTCATCGAGGACGGCGTAAGTGTCCAGGACTTTATTCTGGTAGCTTAGTGTCACACGCACTACTTTTAGGAGTACTCGGGCTCCACTGCTGCTGGCGGGATCGATGTACATGACGCTCGCTTTGCGGCTGGATGGTGCAGGTGAAGGGCGCCGTCTGTTACTGTCGTGAAGTATGTCCAGATGGGCTCCATCGCACTTGGTGCACCTTTTCTTTAAGCGGCATTCGGCTGCCATGTGTGAGCGCGCACAGCGAAAACAGCGCTTGTTGAACTTTATCCATTGACCTGCTCCCTCCGCGTTCAGCTTGGGGAAGGAGTCACATTGCGCTAGCCAGTGTTCTTTCTCACAGTAGGGGCACACTATCTTCCACTTCTCCGTTCTGGAGGGGGTACTGTGGCTCCTGCTGCTCGGTACTGACTCCGATTGGTGCATCACAGTCACCGATCTTCTTCCATCATTTAGTCGTCTGGTTCCTTCTCTGGAGCCAGGGGTGCTCCGTCCGAATGTATCTAGCCGTAGGCTGCTGACTTCTCTCGCCAGGAAGTCTGCTAGATCGAGGAGGTTCGGTTCGGGGCCATTCGGGTTTCTGTGGTCCCTCTGCCGCCTAAAGCATATATGTTATGATGAATTGAAAATGGGGGACCCTGATGTAAACAAGACGAAAGTCTTTCTCTGGTCTGCATCCCCTTAACAATTGTATGTATTGAGCTGTACTGTACTGTACCCATTCTGCAATCTGTTAATAAACTTTTCAATCAATCAATCAAGTATTCAGGTGTGATTTTGGCCCATCAGTATCCTTCTGACTCCCTGATCAGAAATGTTGCGAGGAGCACCAGTGCATGGCCGGTTGATGATGGAGTGATGTTGCTTCCACTTATGGATAATGCCCCCAATGGTGCTTACTGGAAGATTCTGAAGTTGTGAAATACGTCTTTAGCCAATTCTATTTTCATGATTTGCAACAATCTGTTTGTGAAGGTCTTGAGAGGCGAGCCCTTTGCTTTTACCCATCAGTTGATGTTTCTTGTGTGGCACCTTGGTAACAAACAAAAAAAACATTTTATAGCCCATTAATATATTCTAACCCAGTTGACATTATTAGCACAGATAGGAGGTAGAGTTGCCTCCTAATTCGTTTTGGTTTTCAGCTAGTTCCTTGCCTTTCCTTGCCGTGGTGTACTGCTTTTTCTTAGTGTGTCCAATACTTTTTTCCTGTTTCATTCCACTTGATTACACATAACTTTATTTACATATGGACTTTAATGTTTAGATTTCTTGAGTTAATACAAACGTCTGGTGCAAATTTCGCTTGAATACGCTAATTGGAAATACATTTACTGAACAATACTTATTTCCCCCATTGTACACTATAAGAAGTGCTTCTACTTTATTCACCTGCACTGCAGAGTATCATGTTAACAATCAAATGGCTAGCAAGCTCACCTGTGACATACTGTACAGTGCAAAATACAAGAGTACAATCTTAGTCAACTTTTATGAAAACAATACACAAGTTGGAACAGTTTGAACGTTTTATTTTTACTTTCGTCTTGTTTACATCAGGGTCCCCCATTTTCAATTCATAATGACATACATGACATACAGGTAGACAGTACTGCTACTGTACATCTATACATTTATGACATATCAGTTTTGCAAATACAGTACTGTTTGTGATACAAAGTAGTAGTAGATAGTAGTATAGACATAGCAGCATAGTAGGTAGTAGTAAATAAAACGATATGCAAAGGAACCTGACGCGTCGCTACTGTAACTCCGCCATCACAACCATTGAACTATTATAACTCTGTTACACCTATACACGGCTGACCCATAGTAGGTAGTAATAGATAGTAATACATACTGTACTGTAGTCAGAAATAAAACGTTACCAAAAGAATAATATTCTAATGATCTGTCTAACTCGGCCCACTACGGCTGGTGCAGACTCAGCCGAACGTTTAGGCAAATCACAGACGCGGATACTACAACGTCTCTCTGTTGTGCCACGCATTAGGTTGAATCGTAGTGAGATAAGTTGAAGACAATGGTCGAGGTGTTTCCTGTTTCATAATACGAATTTCATAATATATTATAGCTTACTTGAATGAACAATCTCCCTCCCCACTTTACCAGCATATTTTAAATTCACAATAAAGTCTCTCTGTCTCGCGCCGTCCCAACGTTGACAGTGGCTCGTGTTATTGACACAAAGGCACAGTGTTGAATGAGGAAGTCAATAATCAATAGACCGCCGCCGGGCGACTTTGCGCCTCCTGGCGGCATAAAACAGAACAGCAGCCTGGGTTCCCAATTAATTAAAACGACGTGATATAACCGTGCGCGCGTCGCGGCAAAGCGCCCATGAATACTAAAAGCTTCATCTGTACATGAACACACATGTTCTCATCACAACTAACCAGATCATTTTTACACATGTAAAACAACAACCCGATTTCTATGGAAAGAGAAGCTATACCAGTGACAAGACAATTCACACACAACACGCGTCGTATCCTCAATGTATTGCAGCAAAATCCACACGTTTTGGAAAACATCGTTATTACAAAACATCTAGAAGGAAAGGAAAGAAGAAGTGTTTAAGGTCTGGTCGGGACCTTCCTACCCTGAACGCAGGCCAAGCGAACTGCAATCTGGCTAACGGGGCACCGAAGTTGAACACAGCATCCCTGTGTTGACGACGAGAGTAACGTCGTTGCGCCACCCAGCCGCTACGTTTCTCCATGTTTGACGCAGTCCTCGCTGGCAGGGCTCCGGTGTAGGTTCGACTAACATCCTCTGTCAAAGATGACGTTGTAGTCAGAGTGTTTAAGGCATGTTATAGTCATAGAAAACGTTCAACAGTGTAGCATCAAGCTAACAGCCGATCGACTGATAGCAACAAGCTAACGTTTACTAGCCTGGTAGACACAGCGAGCTAACGCCGCAGCTAACAGCTGACTGGCTAACACAGTAGGCCACAACTAGCACGCAAGCTAAGCAGCTATCACCTGAACTGTACACACATAACAAGCCACACTTCAGACAGGCCGCTGTCCAAGTCCCTCCCCTAAGAGGGAAAAGAAAAAGAATGTCAGAACATAGTTGTCAACGGTGATCCAGACATACAGCGGGGCCAGCACAGTTCCCATTTCGGGCTGCAGCCGACTTTGAGCATGGAACTCCCGATAAAGAAGATCCTATGCCCACATTTCCTCGTTAGGGTATACTTTCATTTGTATATGAAAGATGGGGCCTGCACGGGACAGAGAAGCATCCGCTCGAGAATCCTGGGATCACCAGGTCCTGGTCGGGGCCCACTAGATTGACCATCATGGGCGTCAGACCAAGATCCTCCGACCGCCGTTTAAGCCGAGCAGATGACCCCAGCCTGAAGTCGGCGTTTCGTATATTGTCAGCTAACCCCCACAGCATCAACAACAACCAGAGCTCGCAAGCAAAACAGTACATACCCAACCTGGAAACAACCGCTTCTCACAACAGTCGGTGCTTCCCACAGTCCAGCTGTTTGGCCGGAGGGCAACCCCATCCAGCCGCAGCAAGGAGGACTGTAGCTGGGGAGCATGTCAGCGGCGTGAGCTCCTAATACGAAAAAGCCGTTGAAGGTCGGAATGACCATCATCTTCCAGACACTCCAGTAACGAAGACAATATCGCCGTATTTTCTCGAAAATAGTGAGAGAGAAAATAAAGATATGATGTCAACGTACCTTCCCGTTCTTTTGTTTTCCAACTTTCTTCTACTAACAACCTCGTCAAGTGGGGATCTACCGAAGGCACTTCCTTGTGCGGATGGTCAGACGAATATTGGGATGTAAAGGTACATGGTGGAATTTTTTATTCAGTGCTCGTGCACGAAGTGAGGTACAGTGCAACTGGTGCTGAGCGAAACCTTAACGAAACAGAACCAGTTTCCCTTGATATTCTCCTGAACAATGACGCAAGTTTCTCCTTCTCTCACCGGCTGGAATATGGATTATAAACACTAACTGAATCATATTCAATTCACCCAGTTCTTCCTGTGGGGCTAGTTGGTGGTGCCAGCAGGGGGCGGCGGTGGCAGGCGGAGCGCAGGAGGGAGGCGTCGAGAAGAAGCAAGCCACCTGAACGGAAGTGGAGAGAACCAGCCTCTTCGACGTTGAACGTGAACCTGGATGGACGTGTCGTTGTGGAGCCCCGTAGTAAAGCACGCGGGTGAATGTATTGGACTCGAGTATATTTCGGGTTATAGTAGAAATATAAGCGTAGTAGCGTGTTGAATATCCCAACGGAATAACCCTAGTGATACAGCGAGTTATCCTAGAAGAAAGCGGTATATTAAAGTGGCTAATGCCGACGTTATCCCCTCCAGCGAGGTGCCCCCGGCAAGCGTTGCCTGAAGAGAACTGGTGGTTAGAGGCACCGTGCGTTGTTGCTTGTTCGACTAGCAGGAGAGCCATCTAGGACCCACAGAGTAGCTTCAGTTAAGGTAGCCACCAGATTATCACGCGCGTCAACACAGCTTCGACCAGCAGCTTGTCAGCACCGGCAGTCAGCAGCTTGTCAGCACCGGCAGTCAGCAGCTTGTCAAAACCGGCAGTCAGCAGCTTGTCAGCACCGGCAGTCCGCAGCCTAGCACGGGAGTGCGTCCCGTCCAGCTTGTTTTGTTTGGTAAAGTGGGCCCACCTTTTTCATTTCCTTTGAGTGTGATAACGTGTATGTTCATTAATATTACTTTCCCATCTATTTAACCCTTCCCCTCTTGGGGGTAAACGTAACGCTGCCATATAAGTAAAGACTAAGAAGAGGTATTATTATTGGTACTAGCCCAGACGTGGGTAAAGAGTCAAGTATATTGAAGTCTACAATATCTGGGTCTATTAACTTTGGGTCTGCAATACCTGAGTCTATACTGTGTGGGTGTACAATATAAGTGTTTGCAAGGTATTGAATTACAACTTGAGTAATAGTAGAACTACCTTCCATTTGACCCATTGCTATTAAATATTTGTAGATGACCAGTCTTTAAATAACAGTAAAGGATGTAGATGAGAGTCTTGTGTGCGTGTCAATTCCTGAGCCTTAACATTAACCCTTGTGGTGCGGGTAACGTTAATACACTTAACCCTTTCCTACCCAACTTCCCCTTTCAGCTATTAAGGTCTCTAATTTCACCGAGGGAGGGTACTGCTTGTGGGAGGAACAAATCTAGTTATTTACATATCAGTCACTAGGTGTGGGAGGGTTAACGGAGGTATTGGGGGAAGTGAGAGCAAGTTGGGGAGTACTGCTGACCGCCCCGGAAAGGCGAGGAAGACCAGAGTACCAGACCAGGTTAGTAAATCCCGGGCCCCATCCACTCTCACTGCCGGCCTCCAGTTTGACGCTCCAGGCCCAAAGACGAGGGTGCAGTCAGACGGAGCTCTACTGTGTCCCGCTACCCAGTGACGGTGCACACCCGTTCCCACGAAGCAGGGATAATCCACCCTGATACACATATATAAACATAAAATTCAGAAAACTTGTAATATATTTTTTCTTAGTTTATATGTACATAACAAACTGGGAAAGTTTCATAGTGATATCTATTCAAGTATTTTTTTTCTCTATTAGGGGGTGCTGTCCCCCCTTAACACTTTGAATGCCCATCACGAGATAACTCGGGTTATCAGCCCGCCCCCTGAATGCCCATCACGAGAATTCTCGTGATTTTTTTTTAATTAGCGATCTGAATTCATATTTCATCAACCGAGTCTACCGTTGGTAAACCAGGTCCACCAGGTGCTCAGATGTGGAAAAAAGCACCCCCTATCATCTCCCAGATGGTAATGCACCCTTTTGGATTGGACTCAATGAAAATGGATGAGAAAAAAAAACTCCGGAATCCACATTTTACTTCTCACGCATGTAACCGGAGCCGATCAGATTCATTGTGGACCCTCAGCACAGCGTGTAATATGAGTTTTACAGTATACGTGTTGGATCAATAAAAGGACCGATTTTTGGAATGGCGATGAGGAATTGGAATAATCCATTTGGATACCATCTGATCTCAGGTAAGGAATCTATTTGACCAGTCTTAGGGTAATCAGACCTGTTTTCACGGAGATATAAGCTTTTCCCCTATATGTGATATGGCTGTTTGACTGTGCGAGCGATCAGGAACTAAGAGAATTGATTTTCAGCTTGCGGCACCAGCGTGCATACGTACACATATACTATCGATAATCTAGCGTTTATTTGAAAACTATTCATAAATAGGCCGAAAAATTACAACGTTCTAGAATATTACAGTACAGGGCGTTTATCACAGATTCTTTTTTTCCCCCTTGAAAACGAGGGCTTTTCAAAATGCTATAAAACGGAAATGAACCGATAAAAAAACAATCCGCTTCGACAATGTTGACTGGAAAATGAGTCATTGATAAGCGACGGGCAGATTAGACACATAGCCATAATTTAAAACATAGATTAGGCGATATTAATGCTAACATTGAAGTGGATGGTGGGCATTCAAGCACTAAATGTGCGCCCCCTGCTGGGCACTGAAAGTGTTAAGAGGATTTATACTACTACAGTACCTACTATGCTAATATGTCAACACTATAAAAATGTCTGGCACTATATATAGCGCTTTCATCCAAAGCATTTTACAATTTGTTCCTCACATTTTTACCCATTCACTCACACATTCACACACCGAAAGCGGAGGCGACCATGCAAGGTGCCAACCTGCTCACTATGCGCTCAGTGTAGCACTCAAGCTTGACACTAATTTATGAACAATACGACTTACCCTCAACCGCCAGAGGCGTAGCCCTCCTGCTGACTTATTGTACACAATCTTTAAGTTGCTTTGGATATAGCAGCGTCAGCTAAATGGAAATGATGGATACCTTTAAGTGGAGGCAGCTCGTGATTTTACAGTGTATTCTCTGTACTTTGTGTTCCAAAGGTTACCGCCTGAGCCACCTCCCTCCCTTCATTCCGACTGTTAAGCTATTCTTTATCATAAATCGATCAATAGAGACCATATTAGATCCCCAATTATCATATCATGGGGTATCATTGGAAAGCCACACTCATTGGCTACTATCCTGTGCAAAGATTTTCGAGATTGCCAAATGATTGACGGAGCTAGAACCCCGGGAGTCGGGGGTGGTAATGTGTACTTTTGCGTACTTTGGGGCATGCCTCACATATCGGCATGTAACTCGAGAACCGCTGAACGGATTTTGTCACCTGAAAGGGCAATCGACAGGCAACAAATAGGGCTTTAATTCTATATATATATCGTATTAAAAGAAATGCACACCGAGCCACTAGAGGTCGGCAAAGAATCGTCCACATGTGGGCCCTTGGATGTTAAGAGATTAATGTTTTTAAATATTTTTTTGTAGCCAAGAGTAAAGACCATAACCCTATCAAAAACGGTAGTCAAAGTGTATATTTTCATTTTTACCGATGTTTTATACGATTTATCGGAAATACGAATTTATCGGAAAATGCTAATTATCGTAAAAACCGCAAGGAAATGACTAAATCCAGATTCAACCCTGCCATTGGAAAGAGGAGCATTTTCCCTATCCATAGATGTATGATTTGGCCATAATAAGGTCAAGGTCAAGTTCAAGGTCAAATATGAATTTATAATTAAAATCGATTATCATTAATTACTGTATCTACAAATCCTTCTGTTTAATCATCTTCCTTTTATTCATTTGCTTACATTTTTTGTACACATGATCTCAATAAGGTGGTGAATGAGCTCAGTGAGCATTTTCTCCTACCCATATACATTTTTTATCAAAGATGCAAAAATCATAAATCATAATTTATATTCTCCTTTTCTTCATTACAATTTACTCAGCCTAGTAACAGACACAATATTTCTGACACTGGAAATACATACCCCCAGGTCCGTAGATATTCCTTGATACCAAGAACATGCAAATTGACCTTGCAGAAGTGAAGCAATCGTCCAGTTACTTAGGCAGGTACCTTTAGGCGAAATATTCCTACAGCTTAACAGGTTAAAATGCATCACTGAGCACAAGGTGACAGTTACAGTACCATATTCCTGGACTTTTACTTTTAAAACAACATTGTTCAATATTACACTTACTGTACACTTACTGTAGATTTCGGTATATTTTTACTGTATATTTTATATTAGAATGTATATACATAACAATGGAAATGTAAATCCCGGACCGTATTCTATCATTATTATTTTATTCATATTATTTTATTCTTTAGTCTTCGGCTTCTTTTTTATTCTTATTCGTAACTAATTGTTGTGTCCACCTAAATGTTTACTGTGAGTGATTTGTAGTGCCAAATTTACCTCGGGATGATTAAAGTATTTCTATTCTATTCTATTTTATCAGTGTACCATCTCCTCCGCAGTGACCAGATTACACAGGGGGTACCCCGCGTGGATACCTCCATAATTACTTTACTGAAAAATAAGAGGGTCCTCCTAACGAGCTGTCAATCAAGCATGTACTCTTTCCCAGAGCGCTTTGGGAGAGAGGGGAAATGTTACGCATTCTGTTTTTATTCTTTTTTTCCCCCACTCTGCTAATCACAGTGTGCCCCAAAGGTTGGCCAATTTACCAATTTCACTAATAAGGAAAATACACAAAACACATAAATATACATGAGTTTCAGCTTCAGTGAAGCCCATCAACCAACACACATGTGAGTATTGATTGCATGTGATTGTGTGTGTGTGTGTGTGTGTGTGTGTGTGTGTGTGTGTGTGTGTGTGTGTGTGTGTGTGTGTGTGTGTGTCTATGTGTGTGTATGCATACATGCGTGCATGACCATGTGTGTCTCGTGTGTATACGTGCATGCATGTGTATCTATATACATTAACACATTGTGCCCATCATTGTACCCACTCTGCCAGCACTGTAACCCTATGGAGATGTTTACCTTCTTTGCAGGGCTATAACTTTTTTAATTGTATTGCTATTTTGACATTACTATGGCCCATTCAACATCGATTATCTATCGTTCCGGATGTGGGAACGTTATATTTTTTCATTCATACATTGTTGTGTTAATAACTTTGAGAATATAAGTATGTTTTTAAGCTTTTCTGCTGTAATTCCAAAAACGCTAGTTATAGGCCCTGACGCATATTATAGATTATCGATTGGCGTTTCTTTCCTATACACGCTATATTAAAAAATGTATATGATCGGTATACATTATGCTTCATCATGCGTGAAGGAAAGGGGGGGGGGGGGTCGTTTATAATTCCTTGATCGTCAGTAACGGCTATATTTAGTATGGGTTTATATATTGATCAGACTGATTGCAAACAAGGAAATGGACAATCAGGCTGAAAATAACGTTAGTGTCCTCTTACTGTTCGCCGATGAGAATGGAGGAAAAGGATCCCAATTATTTGACGCCGATCTCCTAGATCCATTTCCGGTTTGTATGGCGCAATAAACGCCGAAATCATATAGATTATTGCGTTTCGAAAGCGATCCAAATGCACTCGAGTTTGTCTGGAGTCCCGTAACAAGATATGACTGCCGGAGGGATTTCCTCGATGCACCGACCGCCACTTCCGGTTTGACGTGAGTGTAACTCGCCCGACCATCCACCAGGCGGCGGTATTGAGGGTTTGCAATCTCAGACAAGGTGCCGCTGCAGTCCGGGGGAGGCTGGATGAATTATGAATGCCATGGCGAAAAAAATAAATATTGATCCCAAAAACGATTTACGCCGTTGTTGGCGTTCAATGCATGGCGGGCAATAACGACTTACGCGGTTCTTGGCGGCAGGGCCGGCTCAGGGGGTGTGCAAGCAGTGCAGTCGCACAGGGCATCGTGGGAAGGGGGGCCTCGCAATTTTTTTTTATAAAAAATCTAATAAAAATGTATTCTTTGTATTTTATTTTTTTATATTCTTTTATTATTTTTTAAACAAACATATAAACAAACATGACAACACACGATAAGATATACAAGCATTAATTGTCAGGGCACATCCAATGAGATCACATTTTAGTTAGTTGTCTTATATAAGATATACCCCTAATACCTGTTATCTAAAAAAACCTACACACATATGCTCAGCTCGAACCCCCCCCTCCCGGACCCCACCTTGAGAAGTACCTCCACTATCCCTCGCACCTAACCAGACACTACCATTATAAGCTAGCTTTTATTCTCTCCACCACTTCTAACCACATTGACATTTTGGATTCATTGAGACCCAGAATTCTTGCTGTAGATATTTCATGGTAAATTACATCGAGATATGTAAGAAACCAAACTTTACGGCACATTTTTTCCGGTTGAAACCAGCGTGATGCGATCAGCTTTTTGGCTACTGTGATACCCGATAAAACCAATCTATTTAGCTGTGGATTCACTGCAAACTCAAAAACATCATTCAATAATAATACAGAGGGGTGTACAGGTATATTCCAAGATACGAGTTTTGATATTTGTTGGGTCACATCTTTCCAGAATGCCTTAACTGGTGAGCAGTCCCAATACATGTGCATAAATGTCCCTTTGTCCCTATTTGCACATTGGGTGCATTTGGAATCTTGTTTAAGCCCCATTCGGCACAGTCTTATAGGAGTCAAGTATGTCCTGTGAATATAGTTAAGATTGATTTGTTGATGATCCGGGTTCCTTGATGTAAGTCGGACATTTGCCCAGGCTCCTTGCCAATCAAAGTCATTTTCCAGGTCTGGTATATCCCTCCTCCAGACAGAGTCAAGTTGGAGGGTTTCATACGAGGACGTTAGTAATTGATGATAAAATTCTGAAACAAAACCTCTCGATGTCTCTCTTGCGTAGAAGAATTTGTGGTATCTGTGGTGTTCAATTGGTCTGTCTAATGGAACACCGTGAGACTTCAAACATAGCTCATAGCTCTGTTTGTGAAAAAGCCATGTGGATTTGGTGAGATTAAATTTTTTGCGTATTTCTTTATCACTACAAAAACCCTGTTTGTTAAAAACATCCCCTAATGAGTGTATGCCTTGCTCTTCCCATATAGGGAATCTTATAGGTCGTTTTCCAATTAAGAGTGCATTGTTATTGAATAAGGGAGTATGATTGTGCCATTTTTGTGGGTTAGGTTTTTTTTTTGTGATTCACGCCATATCCGGATCGCATGAGTAATTATGGGGCCAAATTTTCGTTCACAGTGCTTGATTGGTAGTTTAGTGTATGCTATGTCCTTCAGTCTTTGTGGGGCTACTATGTTTTCTTCTATTTTTCTCCAGGATGCTAATGCTTGGGAGTCAAACCATGTTGTCAATGGACTTAATGTGTACGCCTTAAAATATAGGAAAAAATCTGGAAATGCCATGCCACCATCTGCTTTATTTCTCTGTGCGGTGGATCTTTTTATACGTGGTGGTTTGTTATTCCAAATAAATTTGTATGTGGAGGAATGTAATCTTTTCCAGTAACCCTCTGGAGGGGGTAACGGTAGCATTGAACTGAAGAAGTTGATTTTAGGTAGTACATCCATCTTAACTATTGATATCCGTGCTTGTACTGTGTTTTTAAGTTTTGCCCATCTATCAAGGTCGTCTTTGATTTTGTTTTGGATTTTTGTGTAGTTGTGCTTCACCGTTTGTCTTATGGTAGGGAATATTTCCACTCCCAAGCATCTGAAATGTTTTACCATCGGTATCTGTCCTGGGAGGGTTGTATCTTTTTTTGCAGGGGTGTTAAGTGGAAGGAAAGCCGACTTCGGCCAATTTATCTTAAATCCCGATAAATCACCAAAGTCCTCAATCAACTTGAGCAGATGAGGCAATGTGGTGTTGGGGTTTTTCATGAACAATATTACATCGTCCGCATATAAACACATTTTTTGTTGTGTGCCCTTGATTACGATTGGTTCTATGGATTGGGATTGTCTTACAAATTGTGCTAAAGGCTCTAATGATAAATTGAACAGTCCGGGACTAAGAGGACAACCCTGTCTGGCAGAGCGTGATACCGGAAATATTTGGGAGATGATTGTGCCTGTTGTAATCATGGCCGATGGGTCTTTGTATAATACTTTAATCATATCGATGAATCCTTTTCCTAACCCCATCCTTTCTAGCACTGCCCACAGATACGACCATTCCAGCCTGTCAAAGGCCTTCATAGCATCCAGGGACAGCAACGCCTTAGGTATGGTGTCCTCCTTGTCGGCATCAAGTACGTGCAGTATACGTCTTATGTTCTCAGTGATCAGGCGGCCTCATAAAAATGTATTCTTATTATTATAATTTTTATTAAAAAAATTTTTTTATAATATATATATTTTTTTATAAAAATATAAATAAATGGAATGTTAACAATCACTTTCCATCACAGACCTAAAATCTAGTTTTGCTTACATGCTTATATATTTCACATTAGACACGTTTGTAGAATAGTGTTCCGGGCTCTGCGGCTCTGCAGATATACTATTGGTTTCATTCAATTACTTTTATGCAAAGCATTGTGGCGTGGGAGGATTAACACTAGGGGGAGCTGGTTGGCGTCGGTCTGGTAGTCGGTAGAGAGATGTGAAGAAGACCGGTGTTATCCAAGAGGGGAGGGGGTACAGCCAGGTACAGGGTCTATTCAGCGCTGTCCACTGGAGCGAGTGGATGTCTTGGCCAAGAGAACCAGATGTGCAGCATCGGAGCAGAGGAGATGGCGCCGCGTGCCGTGGGCTTGTCGGTACCGGGTGTGGTAATTGGGTTGTGCCGGGATGGGGAGGACGTTCGGCGGATGGACTGAGGATGAAAGTTGTTGCGTGTTGGAACCTTCAGTCAGGCTATAGCTATGTCGGCTAGTAGCTTGGCTGGGGGCAGGGACAGCTAACTAGCGTTAGCTAACGCTAGCTAGCTAGCGTTGGCTACGTTGTCGGGTGCTAACGTGTGGCGGATGGACTGTGAGCAGACTCCCGATAGGGTGACCAGGTCAAAATGGTTCAGTCGCAGGATAGCAGCACTGCTTTTGCGGGACAATGCGGGACACGTAGGGGGGGGGGGCAAAAAAAAAAAGTATTTACATTTTTTTTTATTGCTAATTAAAATTAAATACATTTATTTATTATTTAAATGCCTATATATCATATTCGACACAGACGGTAGGCTATAGCTCATTTTGTTATTAATCTTATTAAACTCACCTCCGGTTTTGGGGATATTAGCCTCCGGATTCTATTGCCCCCTTCCCTCTGGACAGTGTCCCGGTGTTCTGCAAAATTCTACTCTTCCTCGAATTCTGCTGCCAGCGCTCCTGCGCTTGCGCACGCATGCGCATGACCCACAATCGTTCACTCGTACAATATTCTGCCACCTTGCTGACGAACGTCATGTTGAGTCTTGTTGATATATCTTAAAGGGGAACTATTTTACTATTTCTTTCACTATTTGGGCACTTTTACACAATTCCTGTGAGTCTATGGAACACCTCTGTAATATATATATTTTTTTTATTCATTGTTTTGTATTTCTAATCAAGTCCTCAAAAACAGCATTTTTCTACCTCAAGATTTCGAGCTGTTTTGAGCCTGGGCTGCAGGTGCCACCTAAACCACTGCGGAGCGTCGTCGTCTATCTCAACATTAACATGCAGCAGTGACTATATGACATCACATATAGGCACATTTTCAAACGACTCAGTTCAGTGAGGGTGAATATTGTGAGAGGAGAATTGGAAGAATGCGCCAATATGAGAATTTTGAGACATAGATCATATTAATATAAGTTCACATAGCTAGGAAACAATGCTAAACACTCAAAAAGGCCATTTATAAGATAGTTCCCCTTTAAACAATATCTTAAACATATGTTTTTCATTGCACCTTTTGAACTGTATAAGCATGTAAATATTTGCATGTAATTGGCTTGGCAGCTGAATGTATTTGTAGATGATAACATGTCGGTACACCTGTTGGAGTTCGGAGTGAACTATAGGGTGACGTCACCCAGCTGTCAAAAGATATAGGCGATTCGCGCTACGGCAGCAGTTTTCGAGGAGGGAACACCGGCTCGGACAGGTGACAGGCAGCGCGACTCGAGTGAGCTGCTCAGCAGCCTCGGCTGGCGATGCATCCTGCTGCAGGACCACAGCACCGACACTCTCAGGACCGTGACACTTTGCGGACCCACACTCTCCAGACCCTCGCTCCCATTGGCTGATTTTGGTCACGTGACCGTCCCACTCCAATTCAGCCATTGGGTGGGACGGTCACGTGACCGTCCCGTGAGTGTGGGTCCGCAAAGTGTTGCGGTCCTGAATGTGTCGGTGCTGTGGTCCTGCAGATGGATACTATTGCTCGGCTGCGCAATGCATTGGTTTGTGACGTCGCCCGATTTTTTTATTTTAAATATAAGAGGGTATTGGAACGAGGCATTAAATTAACAACATTTAAAAAAAAATTTAAATAATAATCTTTGAAAGATAAAAAAAATAAATTTTTTTTTATTTTATTCTTTTTTATTTGAATTGCAGGACATTGTTTTGTTGTTGCAGGACGCGGGAAAAACGGCCCAATATCAGGAGGTGGTCACCCTAACTCCCGGGTTCATCCCAACGGGGGGGACAATATCATGATGGGACTGGTGAACTTTCTCCACGGTCGTCTCCTTCCTCTTGGACCTGACTCTGCGTTAGGGTGAGTTTTTGATGCAGTCTGCTCTGTTCACGCGGTGGATCTCTCTCTCTCTCTCTCTCTCTCTCTCTCTCTCTCTCTCTCTCTCTCTCTCTCTCTCTCTCTCTCTCTCTCTCTCTCTCTCTCTCTCACACGCTCTCTCTCTCTCTCTCTTGCGCTCTCTCTCTTGTTCTCTCGCGCTCTCTCTCTCTCGCACTCTCTCTCTCGCTATCTTGCTCTCTCTCTCTCGCTCTCTCTCTTTATTGCTCTCTCTCTCGCTCTCTCTCTCTCTCTCGTGCTCTCTCTCTCTCTCTTTCTATCCCTCTCTCTCTATCTCGCTCTCTCTCCCTCTCTCTATCTATATCTCTCTCTTTCTCTCTCTCTCTATCTCTCTCTTTCTCTCTCTATATCTACCTATCTGGCTTTGGGCTAGTTTGTCAGGTTCCGGGGGTGTTTTGTGCATTTTCCCTGTTGCTGCCGGGTGTGCGACTGTGCAGGTGCATTGCCACTAAGCCTCGGTCAGCGCTATTATTTAAGGATGCGTTGACTGTATCATATGCCCAGCCTCGGGCAGCGCTATTATTTGGGAATGTGTTGACTGTGTCATGTGCCCAGCCTCGGGCAGCGCTACTATTTAAGAATATGTTGACTGTATCTGTGTGCCCAGCCTCGGGCAGCGCTACTATTTAAGAATATGTTGACTGTATCTGTGTGCCCAGCCTCGGGCAGCGCTATTGTTTAGGAGTATGTTGGCTGTATAAAAAAATAAAAATAAAAAAATGTATATTTGCACAGGGCCTCGCATTTCTCCCAGACGGCACTGCTTGGCGGACAATGTGTTAAGTGTTAAGTGTTTGGTAAAAAGGGTTTTTATACGTGATTGTTTGCTCACCTGCCTTCCTACTAAACACCTGCTGAGAACATAGTGTAGTCTGTTGTACTGGTGAGACTTTTGCAGCAAGAGAGCACTCTCTCTCTCTCTCTCTCTCTCTCTCTCTCTCTCTCTCTCTCTCTCTCTCTCTCTCTCTCTCTCTCTCTCTCTCTCTCTCTTCTACATCTCACTCACTCTCTCATTCACTCTCAACCTATCGCTCTATCTCTTTCTATCTCTCACCCACTCATTCACTCTCTCTCACTCTCAATTTCTTTATCTCTCTCAGTCTCTCTCACCCACTCTCCCCATCTCTTTCTACCTCTCACTCACTCACTCTCTCTATCACTCACTCTCTCCTCTCTCTCTCTCTCTCACCCACTCTCCCCATCTTTCTACCTCTCAGTCAATCTCTCTCCCCATCCCTCTCTGACTCTCAATATCTCTCTTTCCCTCTATCTATTTCTCCATCCCTCTCTCTCCATGTCCATCTCCCCCTCGTTCTCTTCCTCTGACATTCCAACCAATTAGGGGAAGTATGTCAGATATTCCACCAGCAGAGAGCTGCTCTTCAGAGGACAAAGTACAACATGCTGCCAAGAGCAAACCTGCAGAAAACCACTTCCCATTGTACTCAACCTGTAGAACTTCCTATGTATGTCTGAGACGTCTGAGAAATGCCTGATCCACTTGATTCTTGATGAATTGAAAATGGAGGACCCTGATGTAAACAAGACAAAAGTATTTTTCTGGTCTTCATCCCCTTAGCAGTTGTTTGTATTGAGCTGTACTGTATTGTACCCATTCTGCAATCTGTTAAGTTTTCAATCAATCAATCAATCAATTCTCAACAACTGCAGCCTTCTACCATTTACCATTTGCATATCTTAAAAAAATGAATTAATAAATGTCAGAAATATCTGCCCCTTCCTGACCAAAGAAGCCACTCAACTCATCCTGCGATCAACTGTCATATCTAGCCTTGACTACTGCAATGTACTGCTAGCTAGTTTACTAACCACTGCCACCAAGCCTCTTCAACTCATTCAGAACGCAGACAGAACGCCTGTTCTCCAACCAAGTCAGCCCACCCCACTTCTTAGAGACCTGCACTGGCCTTCCCAGGTCCTTGACCTGGCATACCATGCAGCGAAGGGAACGGCTCCCTCCTACCTCCGGTCAATGGTCTCTAACAACACACCCTCAAGACCCTACGCTCTGCCTCTTCTGGCCGCCTCAGACCCACTCCTATCAGAGCTCCGGGAGGGTCATCAAAAAGAATGCGGCTATTCTCTGTCCTCGCTCCACGATGGTGGAATGAACTTCCTATCACAGTCACGACAGCTGAAACCGACCAATTTTGCACCATTGACTAAAAACAACTTCTTCAATCAATATCTGAATTTTTTTTTATAATAATAATAACATTGATAGTCTTTTACTACATTACATTTACATTTAGTCATTTAGCTGACGCGTTTATCCAAAGCGACTTACAAGTTTTGTACGACAAATCAGTAGGAAGGGTACAACTCTATCAGCTGAGTAACATGACAGTAAGAAGGTTAGTATTTATTAATTTTTTCAGATTTAGATTGAAGAAGTGTGTCTTTAGTCGACGGCAAAAGATTGGTCGGAATTCGGCTGTGGTCCTAACTTTGCTACTAAATTATCATCCTTGCCTTTATTACTACTAGGGATGTCCCGATCCGATCACGTGATCGGGATCGGCGCCGATCACATGCTTTTCAGAGGATCGGGATCGGGATTTTTTTTAATAAAAATCTGCAGTCAAAAAAAGATAATTATTTTTTTTATTCAACAAACATGACCATGTTCACGTCTTAAACTCATACGGAGGCCTTTTTTTCGTTTTAAATTACATATAATATATCATTAATGTATTTATTGTCACACAGAGCAGAATAATTGTCCACAACAAACACATTCACTTTAATTTACACCGTTGCAACAAACACATTCCCTTTAATTTAGACGCTCACATCACAACAGGCGTGTTCGAGATGGATTTCGGTTTGCCTCGAAAGTAGACGAGAGTAGCCGAGTGAAGCCGGGGGAGGAGTTAAAAAGGCGGACACTTCAGATTTCACGAGAGCCTCTCGCCTAGTCTCGCATGGCAGATACGCTTTCACGTCACCACACACACATTACACACCTGTCCAGCTCATTATAATGCGATGGCCGTGTGCAAAATTAGATCAGATTCAAATGTACAGCACACCATATACTGCTATAGTGGAATATACTATTCATATACCATAATGTATACCATCTTGTTGCGCGCTCCTGGCCGCACGCACACACAACACACTGCTGAATAATTCTGTTTTGCATCAATATATATATGTATACTGTGTATATTGAGGCAAAACAGAATTATATATACAGTATTGAGGCAAAACAGACGACGCATGTGTGTGTGTGTGTGTGTCTGACAGCTTGAAGTTTATCATGATGATATGATGATAACGCATAACATAATAAAGTGTTCAATCAATCAATCAATCAAACGTCTCATAACTCCCTGGCTGTCACGTGGCTGGTGACTTTTCTGAGCTAATAGGCGCTTTGCGCGACCGTAGCAAGTCGCTTCCCAGCCGGGAGCAGCCGGCTGAGAGGTACTGTGGAGCCTCGCTTTGAAAGGCTGTGCGTGGCTCGCTCCCGCGAGGGTTCCGCGCCTCGTCTCGTCAGATTTTCAGAGCAAGTCGGACAACATTCTAACCGTCAAGCAACACGCTTGGCGAGGCCGTAGTAAAACCTGCGCAGATCTGCGTCCGCCTATCCCATCTCGAACACGCCTAACAACACGTCGCTCCCGAAACACGGTTATCCACTGACTTGAGCAGCTAGAGGTTTGGAACTAAGCATTTTAAAATAGAAAGTCAAGCCAGTCCAACAGCAGTTGCAATGTTTGCAAGGAGGACATTCCGCGTGGAGGAGAAACTCATGAAGCAGCAGCTGGAGGCGCAGTTTTCAGACTCACTCTTCACCTGGATAACGTCAATTACTTGCTGTGTGACTGAGGATTATCGTCGGCGTTTCAGACCAGAATGGAGCGAATCATTACGTAAGTCGAACACTGAATGTATACAATGTGAATGTATACAAATGTGTGCAAACATATATTGAAACTTTTAATATTATATGAAGCACATTTCTCAGGGTGACTGTAATAACAAGAGCCGCCGCGCTCGCGCCCCTCGAGGGACTATAGGCAACAGAGGGGCTTGTCTCGCTCCGCCAGTTTCTGACAAAAATGCGTCCAAATTGATTACTAATGTGAAAGATCGGATCGGGAACGATCGGGATCGGTAGATATTTAAAATCACATGATCGGGATCGGATCGGGAGCAAAAAAAGGCGATCGGGACATCCCTAATTACTACCTACTATGCTAATACAGTACGTCTTTACTACTATGCACTGAAGACTGTAGCACTCAATTTCAACACTGTTTGACGAACATTGTTGCTCAGCTGAAAGAGTTGTACCCTTTTGATATCGCTTTGGATAAAAGCCTCAGCTAAATTACTAAATGTAATTTGAAGCCTCTCCACAGTGGATGTAGTTTTGCATGGTCCTAGACCTACAGTATGTGCAACGTTTGGTGCATTGTCACACATGGGAGTAAGAAGAGGAAGAATATTGACAAAAAACGGTACAAGAAGTGGCCCCTAATAAGGATATTACGGATTACCCCTTTAATCAACAGAAAATCCAAGGAAAAAGATTAATGACTCAGAGGAAGGCGAGCGAGCTAAAAAGGAAATTGACCATTTTTGAGCCAAAAGGTTTCACATCGTTCATCATTTTCAAGCAGGGAGGCCAGTGGGCAGTGCAGAACACAACAGTGATGACCGCTTAGCACTAATGGATGTCTCCAACGCCAATAAAAACAAGGATCTAGTGGATTTCCACAACATAACACACAGACACACAGAAATGCAGGACGGCATACAGTAGATAGAATAGGCGTAGGTTTAGGGGGAGGTTTATTATAATAATAATAATAATAATAATAATAATAATAATAATAATAATAATAATAATAATAATAATAATAATAATAAAGAACCTGTTCAGAGGTCTTTAATTGGCATGCAATTATCCTCAATGTTTTAGCGGTTAGCACACATGGTTAGCACACACACACACCGGAACACACACGCATGCATTGGGTCTCATTCCCCAAAATGTTCCAAAGAGTTCTCTTGGAAGACTTATCTTGGAACCGACTGAGACAGAATCAATGACAAGTTCACTCTGAGTCCCGAACGTGCTGGTAATATGTCTTAAGTGGCTCAAACCTGTGACATCTGCTTGGAGAATGACACCATGTCTTAAACTCGAACGTGCGTTCCCGTCTAGGTCATTTGCATACAAAACAACACGTCCAGAGCTCCTTATAAGGCAAAGTAATGATGCAGCCGGTTAGAAAATGGATGCGGAAGTGCCTTGCGAGTCTGCGGCAGTGCCGTCTGGGAGAAATGCAAGTTGCGACCCATCGAAATGAGATTAGATTAATGTATTGTCATCATATATAGTACAGCTCGTGGTACACCTGCCGCAGCGCACACACACACACGCGCGCGCGCAGTACTGTAGCCTACGGCGTAATGAATGAACGCAGTATAGGCTTATTATTGTTATGGTTTGTAAACAACCCCAACAGCACGACACAGACAGGTAGTTCCGAGTTACCCAAAAACGATGGGCGTATTTATTTCACAACAGAAATGGGCAACAATAAAGTAAATCTATCCGAGGAGAATCCTTTAGCCGAGTAGGGCTCTGCGGCTCTGCAGCTTGATAATCCCCTTTAGCCGAGTAGGGCTCTGCGGCTCTGCAGCTGGATAATAATCCACTTGTGGAGAAAAAGAAAACGGAGAATGTCTAATAGAAACGTAGAAATCTACGAGGCAGAGTCCAGTAACAAGACAGAGTCTGGTAACAAAACAAAGTGACAATTCTTCAGTGTTAAGGAACACACAAAAACAGATGGAGGTATTGAGTTCAGGATAAAACGAGGATATTAATTCATCAAAAATAGAAATCCAAAAACTCACCAAGGGTAAAGTGTAAATACGAGGCACGGGTTACGGAGGCAGAGAGAGGAAACAGCAGCAATGTCCAAGGGCGTACTGGAGAAAACACACAAGAGGCACAAGCAGTAGCTGGTGGTGACCAAAACGACCCGACACTGAATGCTCAGCAAACTGTGTATAAGAGGGCTACCGTCGAGCTGATTGGTAACTCCTCTCAGGTGCGTGATGGTAATTGGCACCTGGAAGCGTGCAGTACTGGGCCAGCCCTCACAGTACCCCCACCTCCACATGAGCCACCCGGAGACCTGCCCGGCCTCGGCTTCTCCGGTTGGGAATGATGGAAGTCGGTGATCAGGGCGGGATCCATGATGAGCTGGCGGGAGACCCAGCTCCGTTCCTCAGGACCGTATCCCTCCCAGTCCACCAGATACTGGAACCCCCGTCCTCGGCGTCGGATGTCCATGAGCTGGCGGACCTTCCACTGGGGGTGTCCATCCACCATCTCGGGAGGAGGCGGATCTGGGGCAGGAGGCATCAGGGGACTGAGAGAGACAGGCTTTACTCGGGACACATGAAATACAGGATGAATGCACATGGATGCTGGAAGCTTGAGACTCACCGCCGTGGGACTGAGCACCTTCCGGATCTCGAAAGGGCCGACGAACCGGGGGTTCAGCTTCTTGGCGGTGGATTGAAGCAGGAGATCTTTGGAGGACAACCATACCCTCTGCCCTGGTTGGTAAGTCGGCGCAGGGATACAGTGTCGGTTAGCTCCCCGACTGGCGCGCTCCGATGCCCGGAGCAGCGCAGTCCTGGTGATCTCCCAGACACGACGACAACGGTCGAGATGAACCTGCACGGAGGGAACTGCCACTTCCGACTCCTGTGCAGAGAAAAGAGGGGGTTGGTAGCCCAGAGATACCTCGAACGGCGAGAGGCCGGTGGCGGAGCTGACCAGGGAGTTGATGGCGTACTCGACCCAGGGGAGGAACCGGCTCCAGGATGCATGCTTCTTGGCGGCAACACACCGGAGAGCAGATTCCACGCTCTGGTTCATTCTCTCAGTCTGCCCGTTAGTCTGTGGATGGTAACCAGACGAAAGACTAACAGTGGCCCCCAATCCCTTACAAAAGGCCCGCCATACCTGGGAAGTGAACTGGGGCCCCCGGTCCGAGACGACGTCCTGGGGAAAACCATGGAGGCGGAACACGTGGCTCGTCAGGAGGGCCGCTGTCTCGGAAGCTGAAGGAAGCTTGGGAAGGGCCACGAGGTTGAACCCCCTTGCTGAAACGATCCACCACCGTCAGAAGGACTGTTTCCCTGGGAGGGTGGAAGGCCAGTGACGAAGTCCAACGCCACATGGGACCAAGGGCGGCTCGGAATGGGAAGTGGCTGCAGTAGACCGGATGGTGCCTGGTGAGAGGCCTTGCTGCGGGCGCAGACAGTGCATGCCAGTACAAACTCCTTGACGTCGTTCCTCATGGTGGGCCACCAGAACCGACGAGCCAGGAAGGAGAAGGTGCGGTGGACGCCGGGGTGGCAGGCAAACCGGCTGGTATGGCCCCATTGGAGAACCCGGGACCGGACAGAGTCGGGGACGAAGAGGCGACGAAAAGGTACGTTGCTTGGAGCGGGATGGAAACGTAAGGCACGTTTAACCACGGTCTCGATACCCACGGTGACCACTCCCACCACCCTGACCTCAGGGAGGATGGGAGTCGGATCCTCAGTGGTTGGATCCCCCTTGGAGTGTAACCGGGACAGAGAGTCGGCCTTTGTGTTGCGGGACTTAGGGCGAAAGGTCAAAGAGAAGTCGAACCGACTGAGGAAGCTGGCCCACCTTGCCTGCCGGCCGTTGAGGCGCTTGGATGCGCGGATGTACGTCAAGTTCTTATGGTCTGTCCAAATGGTGAATGGTTCCTCGGCCCCCTCCAGCCAATGACGCCACTCCTCCAAGGCAGCCACCACTGCCAACAGCTCCCGATTCCCAATGTCATAGTTCCTCTCAGCAGGAAGGAAACGACAAGAGTAGAAGGCGCACGGATGGACCTTCTGGTCCGTCGCCAACCGCTGAGACAGGATGGCCCCTAGTCCAATATCCGAGGCGTCCACCTCCACAATGAACTGCTTCTTGGGGTCTGGGTGGAGCAAGACCGGGGCGGTGGTGAATCTGTTCTTGAGGGAACGGAACGCAGCGCAGGCCGCTGGAGACCAGTCAAACGGCAGGGAGGGAGAAGTCAGCTTGGTAAGTGGTTCCGCCACTTGGCTGTAGTTCCGGATGAACCTCCGGTAAAAGTTTGCAAAACCAAGGAAGCTTTGTAGCTCCTTCCGAGAAGAGGGCTCCGGCCACTCTACCACAGCCTGGATCTTGCGGGGGTCGGCTCGGGTCTGGCCACTCTCCACGATGAAGCCAAGGTAATCGACGGAATCGGAGTGGAAACGGCACTTCTCTGCCTTAACGAAGAGCCGGTTGTGGAGAAGGCGCTCAAGTACTCGGCGGACATGATGGGAGTGGATGAAAAAGCACAGGCTGGACGCTAACGTGTTTCTGACTGCAGTAAACAATGGCGCAGGCTTGTGACGGTACACACGCGACGATGGTTGCTATGGTAACTATCCTCATTGAAAGCAACATCCCGTTCCAAGTGATGTCTGATGACCATGTATGTGTGTCCTGGGTTGTTGTGGTGTTTCTTGAGTATTTTTTAACATATATGTGGTATTTTATACGTCATGTCTATGGGCAATTTACCTAAGGGCTTAATCTTTGCCCACATTAATATATGTAGTCTTAGGAATAAGACACATGAGCTGGCTCTCTTCTTACAGGCTAATAGGATACATATTCTTGCTGTGTCAGAAACGCATTTGGATGACTCTATCTGTAACTCTAGTATGGCTATAGCTGGTTTTACTTTATATAGAAAGGACAGGAACCGATTTGGGGGAGGAGTGGGATTATATATATGTGATCTATTTCCGGTAAAACTACGAAATTACATTGACATCAGTGATATTGAGGCCATCTGGTTGCAGGTACAGCTGCCACACCTAAAGCCCATATTGGTTGGTTGCTGTTATATGCCCCCTAGCTCGGATAGCCGTTACTTCAATAGATTGTGTGACATGTTGGATAGGGTTACTGAAGAAGACTGTGAATTGTATTTATTGGGAGATATAAATGTTGATTGGCTCTCAGATAATTGTTATCTGAGTACCAAGCTTAAATCCATTACAAACACCTGTGGATTATTTCAAATTATGTCTCTACCTACAAGGATATCTGTTAATTGTCATGGAATCACCACTTCCAAATGTATAGACCATATCTATACTAATAATCCTGAAATGTGTTCCATACCTGTGTCTATCCCAGTTGGCTTCAGTGATCATAATATTATTGCTGTTTCCAGGAGAACCAAACTACCAAAGGGCAGGGCTAAAATTGTACTTACAAGATCCTATAAGAAATTTAGTGAGGAGGCTTTTCTTGATGATCTTGGTTCAGTTCAGTGGAAGGATGTGAGGTCTGTAGATGATGCTGAGGTAGCTCTAAATATATTTATGGATTATTTAATGACAATTGTGAACAAACATGCCCCTTTAAAAAAGTTCACTGTCAAAGCGAAATGTGCTCCTTGGATTGATAACTCTTTAAAGGACTTAATGTTGCAAAGAGATGAGGCCAAGAAGATTTCGTTTTTATCACGTCTAATTGAAGATAGAAATCATTACTGTAAATTAAGAAACCAGGTTACTAAAATTAACAGATTAAGTAAGAGAACCTATTATAAGCAGAAAAGCAGTAGGGACAGTAAAAAACTCTGGAATGTACTGAATGAAATCATGGGTAAAAAATCTGCCCTGGCTTCGTTTGTGGAATCAGAAGGTGGTATTTATCTGACTAAGCCTCTTCACATTGCTGATTATTTTAATGACTATTTTGTAAACAAGGTGTCCAAGCTTAGGCAGGGAATGGATAATACTGTCAATAACAACTCTGATGTGTTGATAAAAGAACACATTATGAAGGATAAAAACTGTGTCTTTGAATTCCAACAGGTGGATATTGTGACTGTGGATAGGCTATTGCGCTCTCTACCAGTCTCTAAATCCACTGGTAATGACCACCTGGATAGCAAATTGTTGAGAATAGCTGTGTCTCATATCTCTGCACCAATCTGTCACATTTTTAATAGGTGTTTAATCAGTGGCATGTGTCCTTTGTTATGGAAGGAGGGAAAGATCATTCCACTTCCTAAAGATGCTAAATTACCTTTTGGAGGTCCCAACAGTAGGCCTATTAGCATTTTACCCGTTCTCAGTAAATTACTGGAAAAAATTGTGTCTGAGCAAGTCCAGGCCTACTTTTCAGCTAATGACATAACAACTGTACACCAACATGCATACAGGGCAGGTCATTCGACCAGTACTGCTTTGACACAAATGTCTGATAGTTGGCTTTCAGCTATCGATAGTTCAATGCTGGTGGGTGCTATTATGTTAGACTTCAGTGCCGCATTTGATGTGATTGATCACAATCTTTTAATACAAAAACTCATTTGCTATGGTTTTAATAACTCAGCAATTTTATTTTTTAGGAGTTATTTGTCCTCGAGGTCTCAGAGGGTCTCTTTTAATGGTGCTTTGTCAGGCAGTAGAGGGTTAGAATGCGGTGTCCCACAGGGGAGTTGCCTGGGGCCCCTCTTATTTTCTATTTTTACTAATGATATGCCTTTTTCTATTCATCAGGCTAGTCTAACTTTATATGCTGATGATTCAACCCTTTATTATGCTGCAGCTACAAACTCTGAGCTCAATCAGGTTTTGGCTGGTGAATTGGACATTTTATATGACTGGATAAAAACAAATAAGCTGGTGCTTAACATATCAAAAACTGTTTGTATGCTTTTTGGGACCAATCAAAGATTGGCACGTAAACCTACATTGGTTCTACAAATTGCAGGTCAACCTATACATCAGGTTGAAAAAACTAAGCTTCTAGGCCTTTGGCTTGATAGTACTTTATCATGGTCTGATCACATAAACAAAACTGTTTTTAAAATGGGTAGAGCTATTGCTACTGCCAGGAAATGTGCACCATTCCTTCCATTTGCACTGTTTAATCAGATTGTTTGTGCTTTGGTTTTGTGCCACTTGGATTACTGTTCTGTAGTGTGGGCTTCTGCTTCAAAGCAGTCGCTAAATAGGTTACAAGTGGTACAAAATAAGGCAGCAAGACTCGTTCTTGGTTGTTCATATAGGACTAGTGTTGTTCAAATGCATGAACGTGCATGAGGAGTGTTGAGAAAAGACTTTCTGCCAACCTTTTAATTTGTTTTCATAAAGTGATCACAACCCACAGTCCTAAATATATCACGGATAAAATAATTTACGCCTCAAATGTGCACATGCATTTTACCAGAGGGGCAAGTAGAGGGCAGATTATTCTACCCCATACAAACACTAACAGTATGCAAAGAACAGTTTTATATAGGGCTATTAGGGCATGGAATTATCTTCCAAGTGACATAAGAGGTGTAGCAAGCTTCAAAAATAAATTAAAATCTTACATGTAGCCAATATTGACAATGCTGAGATATGCAATATGTTACCGTTGATGTACATATTTAGATATAATATGTTTGTGTGTTAATGTTGTTGTGGTTCCTCAGTTGGTACGTCTTGCTATGTTGTGTTTCCTTATTTGGTATGTCTTGCTATGTTTTAATTGTATTATGTTTTAATTGCAATGTATATGTTGTAATGTTTTAATGTTGTCTTGGACCCCAGGAAGACTAGTTGACGTCTCGGCGTCAGCTAATGGGGATCCTTTGCTAATAAACAATAATAAACAATGATGGACATGTTCTTTGAGAGTCTTGGAGAAGATGAGGATGTCGTCATGGTAGACCACCACAAACTCCTCGAGCATGTCACAGAGGATGTCGTTCATGAGCGCCTGGAATACCATCGGAGCGTTGGTGAGGCCGAACGGCATTACCAGATACTCATAATGACCCCTGGGAGTCTTGAATGCGGTCTTCCACTCGTCGCCCTCTCGGATACGGACCAGATGGTAGGCACTCCGGAGGTCCAGTTTAGTGAAGACGGTAGCCTGGGTGAGGGGCTCGAAGGTGGAGTTCATGAGAGGAAGAGGATACTTGTTCTTGATGGTGATCTCGTTGAGTTGGCGATAGTCAATGCAGGGCCGGAGACCTCCGTCCTTCTTCCCACCAAAAAAAAAGCCGATCGCCACTGGGGAGGACGAGGGCCGAATGATGCCTGCTGTCAAGGACTCAGAGATGTACTCCTCCATCGCTGCCTGCTCAGGGACGGTCAGACTGTAAAGGCGGCTGCCGGGAAGGGGAGCCCCAGAGCGGAGGTCGATTGCACAGTCGTAAGGCCGATGAGGAGGAAGGGCCTGAGCCCGGGACTTGCTGAAAACCTCCCAGAGGTCGTGGTACTCAGGGGGGATAGTTGAGAGGTCTGGACGCAGCACACTAGGGCAGCTCTGGCTGCAATTGTAGCTTACCACCACCGGTATGACTGTGTATGAACGAATAATGGACTCTGTAAGCGCTCTGGGGTCTCTGGGGTGTCACGAAGAGCGCTATATAAATCCAATCCATTATTATTATTATTATTAGGGGAACTCCAGGGCGACGGACTGGACGCAGCCTGAAGACACTGGGCATGACAGGAGGAGCTCCACCCCATGATGGTGCCGGAGGACCAGGCGATGTGGGGCTCATGCAGCGCGAGCCAGGGACGACCCAGAACTACTGGGACTAAAGGGGACCTGGTAATAAAGAACTGGAGTCTCTCCACGTGATTACCAGCAATGGTGAGGAGGACAGGACAGGTGCGTTGAGTGATGTCGGCCAGGCGGTGCTGATCCAATGCGAAGACCTCCAAGGGCCTCTCGAGGTTCTCAAGTGGAATGTAGGCCTGGGTGGCAAACTCAAAATCCAGGAAGCTCTCATCAGCCCCCGAGTCAACGAGGGCACCCACTGTCGCCTGCTGGTCCGCCCAGGCCAGGGTGACGCTCGTCAGATGGTTAGATGGTGCATGGGTGTGGGAACAGGAAAAATGGCTCACCAGAATCTCCCGGGGTCCCAGCAAGCCTAGTCTTTTGGCCGGGTAGGACAATTGTAGATAAGGTGTCCATCAAGGCCGCAGTAGAGGCAAAGGCCGGACCTGAGCCGGGACTCCCGTTCGGCCAGGCTAAGGTGTGTGCGTCCCAGCTGCATGGGTTCCTCCTTGGTCACTGGCCGGGAGGGGAAGGGGCCACCAGTCGCAGAGGAGGCAGGACGAGCAGCAGCCAGTCACGAGTGCGGCAAGTCTGGGGAACGGCTGGGGCTCCCAGTCTGGCTCGCTCGCACCTTCTCTCCCGGAGGCGTCCGTCGATGCGGATGGCGAGGCTGATTAGGGCCTCGAGCAAATCGGGCTCCTCCCGGGTGGCGAGCTGGTCTCTCACAGCGTCGTTGAGCCCCTTCAGAAAAGTGAGATGAAGCGCCCGGTCATTCCAACCGCTCTCGGTTGCGGCCAGTCTGAACTCCAGCGCGTAGTCGGTGACACTGCCACTGCCCTGCTGGAAGGTGCCCAATCGGGCTCCAGGGTCCTGGCCACGAGCTGGGTGGTGGAAAACCCTTCGGAGCTCTGCCACAAATTCTATGTAGGAAAAACAGAAGTCAGCCCTCATGGACCAGGACGCAGTAACCCACTGTGCTGCTCGGCCTGTGAGCAGGTAAATCATGTAAGCTACCTGGGCTCCCTCTGTAGTAAATCTGCTGGGTTGATGAATAAAAACGAACTCACATTGCATGATGAACGTGGCACAATCCTCGAAGTTACCGTCGAACGGTCGTGGGCTGGAGAGATGGGGTTCCCGGGGAGCTGGGTTGGAGGGTGCTGGGTTGGAGGGCGCGGGGTCGGCTGCGACGGCGGGAGGTAGGTTAACTGAGGCTCCAGCAACCGGTTGGTTCCAATGCAGGGTGTCAAGCGCTGTACCGAGGGCCTGCAGCTGCTGCAGGATATCTGTCTGTTGAAAACACACAAGAGGCACAAGCAGTAGCTGGTGGTGACCAAAACGACCCGACACTGAATGCTCAGCATTCGAGCTGATTGGTAACTCCTCTCAGGTGCGTGATGGTAATTGGCACCTGGAAGTGCGCAGTACTGGGCCAGCCCTCACAATTATTTCATTAATGCCTATGGCGTAATGAATGAACGCAGTATAGGCTTATTATTCCATTAATGCCTACGGCGTAATTAATGAACGCAGTATAGGCTTATTATTCCATTAATGACTTGTTGCATTAGGATTTAGTAGATACTATATGCTCTGCCCTACGTACAGTATAGGTACAGTCTGTATACAGACTGTACTTATACTGTACGTAGGGCAGGGCATATATATAGTATCTACTAAATCCTAATGAAACAAGTAACTAGAATATATTAAGCCTATACCCAGGTGGCCAAAAAGTTCCGGCCCATTAATGGCCTGTATCCGGCAGGCCGGAAGAAATTAGTCGGCCCAAGTCCGGTTGCCAGAGTCGGCCAAGTAGGCGGCAATGACTGACTGGCCGATTCTGGCCCGAGTACACTGGGCCAGGTCCGGGGTTGCCGGAAGCGGTGAACGTCCGGAATTGGCGGAATCGGCCCAGTAGGCGGCAATGACTGACTGGCCGGTTCCGGCCCGAGTACACTGGGCCATGTCCGGGGTTGCCGGAAGCGGTGAACGTCCGGTTGCCTAAAGCAGCCCAGATGCGACCCACACACACTGGGCCAGGTCTGGTTGCCCGAAGCCTAGCCGACACTGCCAATGCAATGGTACTACACAGTAAATTCTGCAGAGTACATTTGACTCAAACTGAGTACATTTGATTCAAACTGAGTAAAGAAATTTTACTCAGTTTGAGTGAAATGTACTCAGTTTGAGTCAAATTTACTTTGCGGAATTTACTGTGTACCCAGTATTCTGCCAGAGCTACTCCACTATCTGCCTATGACCATACATTACCGGAAATACAGTAGGAAATGGTTGATTAGTAATACAATGACACATATTTAAGGACCCTTCCCTTTACCAATGGAGTATTGGCATGTCCCGCATTGAACAATTCAGAAGTTTACATGCTGTCTCCTACCTCACTGAAATATATTCTCAGTGTATGTGCACATTGTACACAATATACACCATTCTGCAGTGAAGCTCAAATATCAAGTAAAGTAACAATTACCCCCATACATGCTACTTTTTCCAGTTAAAAATGACAACTTGAATAGATATTTAAACATTTATTAACAAAAAAATATCACATCCTCCTCTCTGAACCCAACGACAAAGCCTCCAATGAAATTAACCCATTGTTCCCCTGCAACAGCTTCTCCCACAGGGGATCTTTGATTAAACACCTGCTATCAGAAGAATATAGACAGTCAGAAAAAAAGTTCACTGTTTACTACTTAAGTACATTTAAAAGTAGAAACTTTGACTTTTACTCAAGTGTGTACTTTCACTTAAACTTTCATGTTACTCTAGCTTAGCAACATTTTTTAGGAGAATTAATACAAAAACGAGTGATATGGCCGTTCAGTTGTAAATGAAAGCCTGCATTTAGTAAGACGTTGTTTATAAATGTCTTTTGGTTTAGTTATGAATGAATGACAGCATCTCTATAGCACAGCTCTATTACTAGGACATAAAGTGCTTTGGAATGACTGTATACATCATTCACAACGGGTGGCCCCAGCAGGAATCAAACTCCTAACCGTGACAGTGTTAGTGCCATGCTCGGAGTGCCAAGCACAAGACCCCAATGTTATGTGGGGCTCTGCTCATAGGCGGGCGGCTCGTGGCGTGGCTCGTAGTCCTGGTTGTAGAAGCAACCGTCGCCCTCCATGGAGACCCCCCTCCTCCCGCGTCACCCCAGCGAGGTGGCGGGTGGCGACCCTGACGAGGTGAGCCATGGTGGGGTGGCGGGGGGCCGGCAGGGGGAGGCCCCTGGGGGGGGGCTCCGGAGAAAAGCGCCAGGGGGCCGGGCCGGGAGGCGCCCCTGGGGCACCCCGGGAGGCGTGGGCATAGCCTTACGGACCACGGGGGAATAGGTGACGTGGGGGCGTAGCGTGGCGGGGGTCTGGGGGAGCTGTCGCCGGCCCCGGCGAGGCGTGCTGGTCCCCGACGTGGAGGGGACGGGACTTCCACTCACTGCCCTACACGAAAAGTGAAAAAGGCAAATAAAAAGAACGAACCACAAATTCAACGACAGAAGAGAAGAGGATGAGATAGAGAGAGAGAAGAGAGAGAGAGAAGAGAGAGAGAAGAGAGAGAGAAGAGAGAGAAGGAAAGCAAGATAACAAAATACAACAAGAGCCAGTATGGAAGCAAATGAGTGACAGAAGTATTTGAATTTGATCAGACACCGAATTTATAGCATTGAAAATAATTACTTTGAAAACATGTATCTGAATTGAATTTATAGCATTGAAAATAATTACTTTGAAAACATGTATCTGAATTTTTTCAGACACCAAATTTAAAGCATTGAAAATAATTACTTTGAAAACATGTATCTGATTTTTGAATTTTATCAGACACCGAATTTATAGCATTGAAAATAATTACTTTGAAAACATGTATCTGAATTTTTTTCAGACACCGAATTTATAGCATTGAAAATAATTACTTTGAAAAATGTATCTGAATTTTTTCAGACACCGAATTTATAGCATTGAAAATAATTACTTTGAAAATCATGTATCTGAATTTTTTTGCTCCGAATTTACCTATGTGAAATAAAAATTCAATGTAAAAAAATTCGAATGTATAATAAAATTCAATGTAAAAAAATTCGAGGCATAATTGCGGTGTATAAAATTCGATGTAAAAAACCATCATCCGGGCTACCCAGACAGGATAAGCAATCGAGCCTGGATGCAATCGAATTGACTTCTGGCCTATCACTGCATGGCTTTGTCAGTCATGTGATCACACCAACCCGGGAGAAAGATGGCGGTATATATACATACGTTGGGGAGAGAATATACATACGGTGGGGAGGAGACTGTACATTAGGAGGGGGTGGGTGGGAGAGAAATATACATACGGTGGGGAGAGAATATATACATACGGTGGGGAGGAGACTGTACATTAGGAGGGGGTGGGAGAAAATATATACATACGGTGGGGAGGAAACTGTACATTAGGAGGGGGTGGGTGGGAGAGAAATATACATACGGTGGGGAGAGAATATATACATACGGTGGGGAGGAGACTGTATATTAGGAGGGGGTGGGAGAGAAATATACATATGGTGGGGAGAGAATATATACATACGGTGGGGAGGAGACTGTACATTAGGAGGGGGTGGGAGAAAATATATACATACGGTGGGGAGGAGACTGTACATTAGGAGGGGGTGGGTGGGAGAGAAATATACATACGGTGGGGAGAGAATATATACATACGGTGGGGAGGAGACTGTATATTAGGAGGGGGTGGGAGAGAAATATACATATGGTGGGGAGAGAATATATACATACGGTGGGGAGGAGACTGTACATTAGGAGGGGGTGGGAGAGAATATATACATACAGTAGGGAGGAGACTGTACATTACGAGGGGGTGGGAGAGAAATATACATATGGTGGGGAGAGAATATATACATATGGTGGGGAGAGAATATATACATACGGTGGGGAGGAGACTGTACATTAGGAGGGGGTGGGTGGGTGAGAGAGAAAATACATATGGTGGGGAGAGAATATATACATACGGTGGGGAGAAGACTGTACATTAGGAGGGGGTGGGAGAGAAATATACATATGGTGGGGAGAGAATATATACATATGGTGGGGAGAGAATATATACATACGGTGGGGAGGAGACTGTACATTAGGAGGGGGTGGGTGGGTGGGAGAGAAATATACATATGGTGGGGAGAGAATATATACATACGGTGGGGAGGAGACTGTCTATTATATGTATATTTCTCTCCCAACCACCCCCTCCTAATGTACAGTCTCCTCCCCACTGTATGTATATATTCTCTCCCCATCATATGTATATATTCTCTCCCCACCGTTCTCTTGGTGTAAAAAGTTTAAGACCAGGGTGAGGCCAGGCTATGGATGGCTTTGAAGGTGAGGAGTAGTGTTTTGAAGTTAATGCGTTCCTTGATCGGGAGCCAGTGGAGGGAGTGGAGGACAGGAGTGATGTGTTCGCGGGACCGGGTGTTAGTGAGGAGGCGGGCAACTGAGTTTTGGACCATCTGCAGTTTATGGAGGGAGCGGGAGGTGATGCCAGTGAGGAGGGAGTTACAGTAGTCCAGGAGGGAAAAGATGAAGGCGTGTATGAGGGATTCAGCAGCAGGGGGTAGAGGCAGTGACGGATTTTGGCAATGTTGCGGAGGTGAAAATATGAAGTTTTGACAATGGAGCGGACATGGGGTCAAATGAGAGGGTGGGGTCGAGGATGACACAGAGGTTGCGGACTAGGGGGGAGGGGGTGATGGTGGAGTCATTGATGGTGAGTGTGATGTAATACAATAATTTATACTGTAGCATTACAAACCATTTGACAGCCAGGTCCTCCGTTCTTGTCCTCTAGGAGCCATCGCAGCATGGCCAAGACCTTCCTCATCCAGCATACTGTCCGCGTGTAACTTATTGCCAGCGGAAGAGTGCAAGAATGCTTCCGCATTCGTCACCGCACGCCAGTACGGTAATGCGCCTTTCCTTTCGCCCCGCTCAGACAAATGCATGTAGTACATTGCAACACAACGCAGCATTTCCGCGGCTGTCTTTAACTAGCAGGACGCTAGTGGGCTAGTCGCTAAAATATATAATTGTACCAACACAGATATTAGGCAGTACACACATTGTCCTGCAATACATGTACAGTGAATGCACAGCTACATTCGCCATATATTTCTATCGCTGCTGCGGTCTACAGTGAAATGCAATATTATTATTATTATTGTAAAGATTATCATTACAATCACAGCCTGGAGGCAATGTTACAAGTGTACGAGGGTTGTGTGCAAAGAGCACAGCCTCTCAATTTGCACAACGTGCACAAAATAATAATTGTAATGATCTTTACAATAATAATAATATTGCATTTCACTGTAGACCGCAGCAGCGATAGAAATATATGGCGAATGTAGCTGTGCATTCACTGTACATGTATTGCAGGACAATGTGTGTACTGCCTAATATCTGTGTTGGTACAATTATATATAAAACGATATATATATTTGAGTGACTAGCCCACTAGCGAGGCAACCTCCTGCACCATCGCAGCAGCGCCGAGCGTGGTGATACAAGCGGGCTGCTCTGAGGAAAGGAGCCCCTTCACGCTAGTGGGCTAGTCGCTCAAATATATATCGTTTTATATATAATTGTACCAACACAGATATTAGGCAGTACACACATTGTCCTGCAATACATATATATGGCGAATGTAGCTGTGCATTCACTGTATGTATTGTAGGACAATGTGTGTACTGCCTAATATCTGTGTTGGTACAATTATATATAAAACGATATATATTTTAGCGACTAGCCCACTAGCGTCCTGCTAGTTAAAGACAGCCGAGGTTGAGTAGTTTCTTCTGATATCACTTTCAAACTCCAAGTGATTCGTTGCAATGTACGCGGAAATGCTGCGTTGTGTTGCAATGTACTACATGCATTTGTCTGAGCGGGGCGAAAGGAAAGGCGCATTACCGTACTGGCGTGCGGTGACGAATGTGGAAGCATTCTTGCACTCTTCCGCTGGCAATAAGCTACACGCATACTGTCCTTCTGAAGCTCTGAAGTCATTAGTGGCCATGAACCTAAAGAGAGAGAGCGAGAATACGTTAGTAGATAGTCTAAGGCCAGTGATTCTCAATATTATTTTGCATATCTAGGACCTCTAATTTAGTCCATGTCATGCACATCTACATATAGGGCTGGGCGATATGGCCTAAATATGATATCACGATATTTTCTGACCTTTCGGCGATACACGATACACATCACGATGTTTTTCTTTTTTACCCCAAACAATTCATTATGAGGCTTACCAAGACAGTATTTGAGTTTGCAAGCTAACATTAAAGACAAAATAAAATACCCATGCATTTAGCATTTTTATATTAGATTTAGATTATTAGATTATATATTGCATATGAGATATTATATGATTTAGATATGAAATATGATGAATTGAAAATGGGGGACCCTGATGTAAACAAGACTAAAGTCTTTCTCTGGTCTGCATCCCCTTAACAATTGTATGTATTGAGCTGTACTGTACCCATTCTGCAATATGTTAAAGTTTTAAATCAATCAATCAATAAATAAATAAATAGCATTTTAGCATTTTTATGAAACTACTGTATATATGTATGTCTCTAAATGTTTTGATGAATTGAAAATGGAGGACCCTTATGTAAAAAAGCCGAAAGTCTTTTTCTGGTCTTCATCCTCCTGTACTGTATTGTACCCATTCTGCAACCTTTTAATACAGTTTTCATTCATTCATTCTGACGGAAACATAATCATTTTGATTGACAGTCGAGTCTGCCAATGACGTCACACCGCTTGCACCCGCCCTGCTGTTCTTAGCACCAATCGTCAAGCGTTATTATTTTTTGACTTCCTGAATGTCCCGTGTGCTGAACATCAGCAAAGCTACTAACGTTAGCTCCCCGCGGCCGTCGAGTAGGAGACCAGTGCTTCACAGGATGACTAAATGAGGCATAATGATTTTACTACAACGAATGTTATAATAAAAGCCTTTCCATACATCTGTCTGATTGAAAACTTTATTAACAGACCGCGGAATGGGCATATCTCAGCACAGGCTGAGATATGAACGAGTAACGTGTGGACAGATTGACGCGACACAATCCTCTTGGGCAAAACATCACGATATCCACGATACGTTGAAAAAGTGTATCGTTAATGAACTGTACCCGATATTTATATAATATCGTCATATCGCCCAGCCCTATCTACATACAATATACTGTAGCATTACAAACCATTTGACAGCCAGGTCCAGCACCTCTCCGTTCTTGTCTTCTAGGAGCCATCGCAGCATGGCCAAGACCTTCCTCATCCAGCATACTGTCCTTCTGAAGGTCTGAAGTCATTAGTGGCCATGAACCTAGAGAGAGCGAGAATACGTTAGTAGATAGTCTAAGGCCAGTGATTCTCAATATTATTTTGCATATCTAGGACCTCTAATTTAGTCCATGTCATGCACATCTACATACAATATACTGTAGCATTACAAACCATTTGACAGCCAGGTCCAGCACCTCTCCGTTCTTGTCTTCTAGGAGCCATCGCAGCATGGCCAAGACCTTCCTCATCCAGCATACTGTCCTTCTGAAGGTCTGAAGTCATTAGTGGCCATGAACCTAGAGAGAGCGAGAATACGTTAGTAGATAGTCTAAGGCCAGTGATTCTCAATATTATTTTGCATATCTAGGACCTCTAATTTAGTCCATGTCATGCACACATCTACATACAATATACTGTAGCATCCATCAACACAGGATGACCCTTTCCAGCTGTTGAAATGAAAGTCCCAGATTGAAAAGTATATATATACACAGTCACACACACAATACAACATTGTATACATCACTTGCAAGCATGACCACTTGAAGATCTTGAAGACTTGGTAGATCTTGACCGTCTTGGGAGAGAGAGAGAGAAGGCATTACAGGATGACTCTTTGAAAATGATGACCCAGATTAAAAAGTATATATTATATATACACAGTCACACACACAATAAAAACCACAACCACTTGAAGTATACGGGTAGTTGTTATTGAGCTGTCTTCTGCTTTCATGTCGTTGTTGAGAGACAGCACTGTAACAGTATTTGCTACATTAACAATGAAATTATATATTTTATAATTAAATTAAACCATGAAAGATCTGCGTGATATGCATTGGTTAGCTAACGTCAGTATTCTACAGTCTAGGCCTGCTAGCAGTAGTGCTTGTAGTTTACAGATCCCGCCAGTTTCATAATATCGAGCAAATAACGTTACAGTAGACTAGTCACTGAAACACAGACTAAACAGCATTTATATCAGCAGCACGCATTACTTATAAATAATAAAATATATGTGTTGCACAATTACCCGAGATGAGAACAGTTGGTGACAACGTGAGGCTCTGCCTGTAGCAGTGTATGTAGCCTATATATGTGTTGCACAATTACCTGAGATGAGAACAGTTGGTGACAACGTGAGGCTCTGCCTGTAGCAGTATATGTAGCCTATATAGCTAACGTGAGCTTGCGGCCTCGCGCTAGTGTATGTAGAGCTAGTAGCTAACGTGAGCTCGCGCTACACTCAGTGTATGTAGCCTATATAGCTAACGTGAGCTCGCGGCCTCGCGCTACACTCAGTGTATGTAGAGCTAGTAGCTAACGTGAGCTCGCGCTACACTCACTGAAACACAGACTAAACAGCACTCATTTATATTATCGGTATTACTTATAAATAATCAAAAATATCTGCATAAATTACCTGAGATGAGAAGAAATGCAACCGTGTCATACTGGTCTGGTCTGACTGTGCCGCGCGCGACGCGCGTCAATTCAAAATTTCAAAAACCACAATGCATTGTGGGGATCCCCCCCCCCACAATGCAACGCAGCTGTTAGTCAGTGTTGCCAAATGACAATTATTATTTATATTATTTTATATAACAGTTACTCAATCAACCTGCTTTATGCCTACAATCTCTCTGACGAATCTCAATGGCACAAGAATAACTTAAAATAATACTAATAATAATAATAATAATAATAATAATAATAATAATAATAATAATAATAATAATAATAATAATAATAATAATAATAATAATAATAATAATAATAATAATAGCTCTCTTTTCAAGTAAAATAATATGAAATAATGTTCGAATTAATACATCTTTAACAAATTATCTCTGTATCTTTTCAATGTAAATAATAAATCAGTAACCTCACAAAGATTATCTTTAAAGTGCACTATGCAGTTTTGGATTTGTACATTTGCATATGAACATGACATTTCGGTGGGTTTTGAGCAGTTTTTTGAATGAGTCCAGAGTTGGGGCGTTGCGGAGTTCAGCGAGGAGGGAGTTCCAGAGGGTGGGAGCTGCCACACTGAATTATAGGGTGACTTTTTGATAATTACATTATTTGAATAGCCTAAAATATAATCTTTATTGTAGCATAAAGTGTATACATGAATTGGCATAAATCTGGTCTAGAATAGCCTAATAGATATTTATGTTAAATTGTTTATTATTATTGTTTAGAATGACATTACATTATAGGCTATATTTCTGTAACACACCATTTGCCCCCAGTGATAAGTCAGCTGAGTGCAGGACATCACACAGCCGCACGCTCCAACCAGGGCTGGACTGGGACCAAAAATCGGCCCTGGCATTTTTGGCCCAGACCGGCCCACCATAATCGGTCGGACACCACCAGAACATCCTTGCGGTCCCCTTAAATAATTTGTATGGCTTTTACTCTTAAAGTAGAAAAACAAAAGTAATCTGTAAAATAATACAGTGAATTTCCTGTGAAAAAACATTTATTTTTTACAGTGTACCACCTCAAAAACATCTCCCGTCTCCGACCCTCACTCTCAGATTCTGTGGCTGAGACCCTGATCCACTCATTTATCACCTCCCGGTTGGACTACTGCAACAGAGTCCTGTTCGGGGTACCCAGCAAAGCCCTGGACAGGCTCCAGTATGTACAGAACTCAGCTGCCAGGGTTCTCGCTCACACCAAGCCCTAGCTGGCAGCACATCACCCCCACCCTCATCCACCTCCACTGGCTCCCAGTCAAGTTCCCGATCTTTTTTAAACTCCTGCTCCTCACCTACAAGTCCCTCCATGCCCTCCCCCCCCGATACCTGTCTGATCTCCTCCACCAGCACACTCCATCCCGGAATATTGACAAAACCATGTTTGGTAATTTACTGTACATTGGAGGGGGTTGGGTTAGGACATTTACTGTTAGCTCCCCTGTTAGCCTCTTTAGCTCCCATGTTAGCTCCCCTGTTAGCTCCCCTGTTAGCCTCTTTAGCTCCCCTGTTAGCTCCCCTGCATCTGTGTTGTGTTAGCTTGTGTTAGCTTGGGGAGCTGCAGTCCGTGTTGTGTTAGCTTGTTGAGCTGCAGTCTGTGTTGTGTTAGCTTGGGGAGCTGCGGTCTGTGTTGTGTTAGCTTGGGGAGCTGTGGTCTGTGTTGTATTAGCTTGTGTTAGCTTGGGGAGCTGCAGTCTGTGTTGTGTTAGCTTGTGTTAGCTTGGGGAGCTGCGGTCCATGTTGTGTTAGCTTGGGGAGCTGCGGTCTGTGTTGTGTTTAAACTCGGCTTCTTTTTCAGAAACAGGTCCTGTTTTTCACTTAAAGTGAGAAGTCACCTGATCTCGACCACCTTCTTACCACTACTCGATTATGGTGACTTACTCTATATGTATGCACCTGATCAGTACCTTAGAAAGCTTGATACTGTGTACCATTCTGCCTTACACTTTGTCACGGGATGTGGAAATCGAGTGCACCATTGCACCCTATATACCATTGCAAGTTATCCATCTCTACAAATACGACGATTTTCTCGATGGCTCTCTCTGGTGCACAAAGCTCTGCTTAAACTGGTTCCCCCGTACCTAAGTGTGCTTCTGTGCACAAAGCAATATAAGTATGCCCTTCGTTCTCAAGCTGTTCTAACACTGGAAGTTCCCCATATGAGAAAAAGGGCTTTTAAATATGCTGCTCCTTCATCTTGGAACAAGATACAGGAGGACCTAAAATTACCAGGACTGGTCACCCTCGGAGAATTCAAAGCCATTTTAAAATCCTACGAACTCAGTTCCCTTGGTCAGTGCAACTGTGTTTGATCATTTGCCTGTTTGATAACTTGCCTGAAATTGGAGCTTGATGTAAATGTTTTATCTGTATTTTATTGTGATGTTCTTTTTTATGTTGAAACTTTCTGCTGCCTTGCTTGGCCAGATCGCTCTTGAAAAAGAGATTTTAATCTCAATGATGCTTATCTGGTTAAATAAAGGATTTGATTGATTGATTGATTGATTGTGTTAGCTTGGGGAGCTGCGGTCCATGTTGTGTTAGCTTGGGGAGCTGCGGTCCATGTTGTGTTAGCTTGGGGAGCTGCGGTTCATGTTGTGTTAGCTTGTGTTAGCTTGGGGAGCTGCAGTCTGTGTTGTGTTAGCTTGTGTTAGCTTGGGGAGCTGCAGTCTGTGTTGTGTTAGCTTGGGGAGCTGCGGTCCATGTTGTGTTAGCTTGTGTTAGCTTGGGGAGCTGCAGTCTGTGTTGTGTTAGCTTGTGTTAGCTTGGGGAGCTGCGGTCCATGTTGTGTTAGCTTGTGTTAGCTTGGGGAGCTGCAGTCTGTGTTGTGTTAGCTTGTGTTAGCTTGGGGAGCTGCGGTCCATGTTGTGTTAGCTTGTGTTAGCTTGGGGAGCTGCAGTCTGTGTTGTGTTAGCTTGTGTTAGCTTGGGGAGCTGCGGTCCATGTTGTGTTAGCTTGTGTTAGCTTGGGGAGCTGCAGTCTGTGTTGTGTTAGCTTGTGTTAGCTTGGGGAGCTGCGGTCCATGTTGTGTTAGCTTGTGTTAGCTTGGGGAGCTGCAGTCTGTGTTGTGTTAGCTTGTGTTAGCTTGGGGAGCTGCGGTCCATGTTGTGTTAGCTTGTGTTAGCTTGGGGAGCTGCAGTCTGTGTTGTGTTAGCTTGTGTTAGCTTGGGGAGCTGCGGTCCATGTTGTGTTAGCTTGGAGAGCTGCGGTCCATGTTGTGTTAACTTGTGTTAGCTTGGGGAGCTGCACTCTGTGTTGTGTTAGCTTGTGTTAGCTTGGGGAGCTGCAGTCCATGTTGTGTTAGCTTGTGTTAGCTTGGGGAGCTGCAGTCTGTGTTGTGTTAGCTTGGGGAGCTGCGGTCCATGTTGTGTTAGCTTGGGGAGCTGCTAACTATAGAGGCCATAACCACAGTATTACATATACTCTTGTTAGCTTTATGAGGCTACATCAACACGCTCCTATGAGTGCAGCATGTTAGCTTTATGAGGCTACATCAACATCCTATGAGTGCAGCTATAATGTTAGCTTTATGAGGCTACATCAACATGCAGGCTCCTATGAGTGCAGCTAATGTTATGAGGCTCTGCCCCCCCCTCCACTCCTCTAACACCCACCTCGCTCTGCCCCCCCCCCTCCACTCCTCTAACATTTTATTTATAAATTTTATTATTATTATTTATTTGTTGCCATTAAAATAATAGGCAAGCATAGGGCTAAAACATTTTCATAAACAATAATATCATTTTTTGTTATTTGGTTATAATAAGGGCTTTTCTATGCATTTGTCTGATTGATTGATTGATTGAAAGCTTTATTGACAGACTGCAGAGTTGGTACAGTACAGCTGTATTCACTTGTTGCGGTGGTCTCAACGAAAATGTTTGATTGACAGTCGATTCTGCCAATCACACCGCTGTTGTGTGTGGGGGCGGCGTCGCTTGACTGAAACTTCGGCTCTGCCCCGGCAACCATTGCCGAGCCAGAGCCGGTTTATCTTTGGCGAGCCCGAGTCGGCTCTGCCCCGGCAACCATTGCCGTGCCAGAGCCGGTTTATCTTTGGCGAGCCCGAGTCGGCTCTGGCACGGCAAGCCGAGCCGGGCCAGAGCCGGTTTATCTTTGGCGAGCCTGAGTCGGCTCTGCCCCAGCAACCATTGCCGTGCCAGAGCCGGTTTATCTTTGGCGAGCCCGAGTCGGCTCTGGCACGGCAAGCCGAGCCGGGCCAGAGCCGGTTAATCTTTGGCGAGCCCGAGTCGGCTCTGCCCCGGCAACCATTGCCGTGCCAGAGCCGGTTTATCTTTGGCGAGCCCGAGTCGGCTCTGCCCCGGCAACCATTGCCGTGCCAGAGCCGGTTTATCTTTGGCGAGCCCGAATCGGCTCTGCCCCGGCAACCAGAGCCGGGCCAGAGCCGGTTTATCTTTGGCGAGCGCGAGTCGGCTCTGCCCCGGCAACCAGAGCCGGGCCAGAGCCGGTTTATCTTTGGCGAGCGCGAGTCGGCTCTGCCCCGGCAACCATTACCGCGCCAGATCCGGCTCATCGTTGGCGTGCCGTGCCGGACATATGCCGAGTGTGCCGACCGGTAGCCGGAATTGGGCCGAGTATGCTGGCCACCTGGGTACTGTTCATTCATTAGACACGTCGTAGGCCATACTGGCGCACACAAGACTTGTTATGGAATATTAATGCAGTTTATTTCCATGCGATTAGCTTTAGTTCTTATTTATTTATTCATCCACTGTCATTTCAGTGTTGGTGTATATGCTACATAGTGTATTTCAATATAAGTTTAATTGATTAATGATACATTCGAAGGAATGCAGGTTTATATCAAACAAAGGTCTGTCCCATTGTATACCATTAAAACAGATATGTAACTGTGGAGAGTCACAGCCACGTGACCCCACAATCGCCATCTCGTTCCCCAGTACAGACGCTATTAAGACAATGGAAAATGACCGACCAGGATGACAGAGGGGGTGTAAAGTGTCACAGCCAACTAAGTGACACTGGGTATGACATCCTGATCTTATATATGATTATGGGGAATGTCTGTAGATTCTTCCTGGACAATGGAATAGAAACACGTTATGTGTAAACACATTTTAAGTGCCACAAGTCGACGAGTGACACTTTGTATAAAATTCATATGTTTATTATATATGATTGAAGCTATGTATATGACCTGTATACTCTTTATACACTTATAAAACTATGTTACAGTTAATGTGCAGTCGGAGTGAAGAGCAGGCCTGAGCTGAGAGCAAGTCGGCACAGTTTAACCCTGTCCTGTCTGCATAAAATAAAACCAGTATGTGCATATATATGTATACACTGTATACTATATATATATGTGCTGTATTATACATGTATGTGTATACACATACATGTACCATGTACATGTACTATCCACTATGTACTGTGTACTATGTACTCATGCTGGAGAGTCTCCCTCCCTCCTCTCCGGCGTCTCCATAGAAGGGGCCGGTGTCTGTGAAAGGGGAGTTAACCTGAGGAATGTGGCCCTGAGGAGGAGAGAAAGCTGTAATGTTAACCCTTTCAGACGGGAAGGGTTGCTGGTTGAATCCTAGGGATGGCTTCGTGCCCGGTACCATGTCACGTGATCCCCACAGACAAAGCAGTTGTCTGTTCTGAAGGAATAAGGGACTTTCTGTTACTTAAAAACCACTAGGTAACGAGAAGTAACGTTAGTACCAAGAAGGAGGAGCTCATACGAATTACGTATTGTACTCTGGTTTGCTAAACAAAAGTGAAAGCCTGTGACTTCACTGGGTTTAGACCAATCGGAAATATTGTAAGATGGATATAAAAGGGACGGTTGCCCTTTCAAGAGCCAGACTTTTTTGAGAGATGAGAAGAATGCTGCCAGACACGGGGCACAAGCCGTGCAGAGATGAGATGTTTTGTTCTGTGCATATTTGAACTGAAATGGACACTTTTCCACTTCAGTCTCTTCTTGTAACTAGCTTTTTCTAATTAAAATTACCTCTTTATAAATATCCTTTGTATCTTTTCTTCACTCTCAGACGGCCGGGTAAGCATTGAAATGTGTTCTGCATTTGTAACTTCACCCCATGCATTTTTGATTAATGATGTAAAACAATAGAATAAGTGGCTTTATCCCTGCATTAAGGACTAAAGGTGGATTCTGTATAATGGGATTATCAAGTAAAGCCATATAGTGATAATATGTGTACTTAGGAGACATATGATTATGTATTAATGCAAAATAGAATAAGTGGCTTTATCCCTGCATTAAGGACTAAAGGTGGATTCTGTATAATGGGATTATCAAGTAAAGCCATACAGTGATAATACGGGAATAACGGATAAGGAAAATGGACCTCATCTAATTAAAGAGAGTCCGTCCCAGTGCAAATAAAATAAAAGATTCCGCAACTTCAATCACTCGACCTAAGGTCGATGACTGACGGGGGTCGGAACGGTGCATTCGCTGTCTCTTGTCGGTCAGTGGTAACAACAACATTTTGTAGACTCGGTTGGTTCTGCGTGTCAACCACTTCACAGGACGCTGTTTGAGGTGTGGATAGGCAGACCAATGAGTTATGAAGTTATCGATCTGAACTAAGAGCGAGCGTGGGCATTCAACATGGCGTCCCTGGCGATGTGCATTTATACTAACCAAAATAGGTGCTAAACGGCCGAAGAAGACAGGACTACTGTCAAAAGCCTCTGGAGTAAAATTAAATTACAGATTTGGCAAAAATTAAAGTAGAAAGCTCTACTGGCGACTCGAGTGGAAGGCTGTACTCGGGGATATCACAAATGAATAGAAAGCTCTATCTGGGTGATTAAAGCAACGTTTACTCACAACTAAAGGGTAACATAATGTTTATAGAGCTCTGGGGGGAGTTACAAGTGCAACATAATTTCGTGCTTTGTTCACAGAAAGGCGATGGCTCCCTAGCCCAAAGACACTGTTTGTAAGGAGGAGAGAATGTATGTGAAGCGAAGTCAAAACGACCGTTCACAGAAAGGCGATGGCTCCCTAGCCCAAAGACACTGTTTGTAAGGAGGAGAGAATGTATGTGAAGCGAAGTCAAAACGACCGTTCACAGAAAGGCGATGGCTCCTTAGCCCAAAGACACTGTTTGTAAGGAGGAGAGAATGTATGTGAAGCGAAGTCAAAACGACCGTTCACAGAAAGGCGATGGCTCCCTAGCCCAAAGACACTGTTTGTAAGGAGGAGAGAATGTATGTGAAGCGAAGTCAAAACGACCGTTCACAGAAAGGCGATGGCTCCCTAGCCCAAAGACACTGTTTGTAAGGAGGAGAGAATGTATGTGAAGCGAAGTCAAAACGACCGTTCACAGAAAGGCGATGGCTCCCTAGCCCAAAGACACTGTTTGTAAGGAGGAGAGACTGTATGTGAAGTGAAGTCAAAACGACCGTTCACAGAAAGGCGATGGCTCCCTAGCCCAAAGACACTGTTTGTAAGGAGGAGCTGGCACGCCAAAAGCTAGCTCAGGAGGAGCTAGCACAAGAGAAGCTAGCTCAGGAGGAGCTAGCACGAGAGAAGCTAGCTCAGGAGGAGCTGGCACGACCAACGCTAGCTCAGGAGGAGCTAGCCCAGGAGATGCTAGCTCAGGAGGAGCTGGCACGCCCAAAGCTAGCTCAGGAGGAGCTAGCCCAGGAGATGCTAGCTCGGGAGGAGCTGGCACGCCAGAAGCTAGCTCAGGAGGAGCTAGCACAAGAGAAGCTAGCTCAGGAGGAGCTAGCACGAGAGAAGCTAGCTCAGGAGGAGCTGGCACGACCAACGCTAGCTCAGGAGGAGCTAGCCCAGGAGATGCTAGCTCAGGAGGAGCTGGCACGCCCAAAGCTAGCTCAGGAGGAGCTAGCCCAGGAGATGCTAGCTCGGGAGGAGCTGGCACGCCAAAAGCTAGCCCAGGAGATGCTAGCTCGGGAGGAGCTGGCACGCCAGAAGCTAGCTCAGGAGGAGCTAGCACAAGAGAAGCTAGCTCAGGAGGAGCTAGCACGAGAGAAGCTAGCTCAGGAGGAGCTGGCAGGACCAACGCTAGCTCAGGAGGAGCTAGCCCAGGAGATGCTAGCTCAGGAGGAGCTGGCACGCCCAAAGCTAGCTCAGGAGGAGCTAGCCCAGGAGATGCTAGCTCGGGAGGAGCTGGCACGCCAAAAGCTAGCCCAGGAGATGCTAGCTCGGGAGGAGCTGGCACGCCAGAAGCTAGCTCAGGAGGAGCTAGCACAAGAGAAGCTAGCTCAGGAGGAGCTAGCACGAGAGAAGCTAGCTCAGGAGGAGCTGGCACGACCAACGCTAGCTCAGGAGGAGCTAGCCCAGGAGAAGCTGGCACGGGTGCCGGCTGTACAGCCAGCAGTAATTGGCACAGAAAATAAACCATACTACTGTGACCAGTGTGGAAAGAGCTTCAAGACGAAGCGTTACCTTAAACGACACCACGTGGTACACACAGGAGAGAAACCTTACTGCTGTGACCAGTGTGAAAAGACCTTCAAAACGAAGGAGAATCTTAAAAGTCACCACATGGTACACACAGGAGAGAGACCTTACTGCTGTGACCAGTGTGACATTAGCTTCAAGATAAAGGCAGATCTTGAACGACACCACGTGGTACACACAGAAGAGAGACCTTACTGCTGTGACCAGTGTGGGAAGACCTTCAAGACGAAGGCAGAGCTTAAACAACACCACACGGTACACACAGAAAATAAACCTTACGGTTGCGCCCAGTGTGAGAAGGCCTTCAAGACGAAGGGAGAGCTTAAAAATCACTGTACGGTACACACACGAGAGAAACCTCACTGCTGTGACCAGTGTGGAAGGGCCTTCAAGACGAAGGCAGAACTTAAACAACACCACACGGTACACACAGAAGAGAAACCTTACTGCTGTGACCAGTGTGGAAAGAGCTTCAAGGCGAAGCGTTACCTTAAACTACACCACGTGGTACACACAGGAGAGAGACCTTACTGCTGTGACCAGTGTGGGAAGACCTTCAAGACGAAGAGGGAGCGTAAAGGTCACCACATGGTACACACAGGAGAGAAACCTTACTGCTGTGACCAGTGTGGAAAGAGCTTCAAGACGAAGATTCACCTTAAACGACACCACATGGTACACACAGGAGAGAAACCTTACTGCTGTGACCAGTGTGAAAAGACCTTCAAAACGAAGGAGAATCTTAGAAATCACCACATGGTACACACAGGAGAGAGACCCTACAGCTGTGACCAGTGTGGAAAGAGCTTCAAGGCGAAGCGTAACCTTACACTACACCACATGGTACACACACGAGAGAAACCATACTACTGTGACCAGTGTGGAAAGAGCTTCAAGACGAAGCGTCACCTTAAACAACACCACATGGTACACACAGGAGAGAAACCATACTACTGTGACCAGTGTTACATGAGCTACCGGAACCTGCAAGGGCTTGAGAGACACAGACGGCGGAGGCAGCCATGCAAGGTGCCAACCTGCTTAACGGGGGCAGTAAGGGGTGATGTGTCTCGCTCAAGAACACTGCGACGCACTATCAAAGACGAGTGTGGAAATGGAAGAAACCAAGAAGACGATGTAGTCATTCTTCCTCTTTATGAGGCGCCAGGCTCCACCTCAAAACGAGTATCTCCCTCCACTGACATAGAGGCGTTCAACTCTCTAGACGAGTACCTAAAGGCCAAAAACATAAATTACGAGCACTGTTCCATTTTCTATGGCTCAGAAGAGGAGAATGGCGACATTCAGATCAAGGATCAGAACCCGGGGCCACAGATGACACCCTCAGGTGAAACTGAGTCTGTGCCTGAACAAGATGGGGAGCTAAATACCTCTGAAACTGAACACAGTTCTGATTACTCAACATCTTGAGTAATAGCTCAAGAGAAGCTAGCATAAGGAGACGCTAGCTCACCAAAGGGGCTTCAATGGCCCAAATGATGGAAAGAGAAGTAAGGACCCCCGGTCAAGATCCAGGGGATAAGATGGTGGAGAAACCAACCCCCGAGCAGCAAGCAGAGATGAGGGCAACAAAGGGAGAAATTACCTTCTGGGGCCCTGACACAAGTGACTCAAGCAAGTGCAAACTGCACTTGACATACCGCTCATCTGTCAAGAGGAAGAATATGTAGTGTTATTGTCATTTAGGAAGGAACATGACATAGAATACTACATGCATTTTGTATATATTTTAAGTATAATATGTAAAGATGTCCGTCCTTGCTCTACACCCAGAGTAAAGTAAAGTGAATTTGTAATCTATTTCAGTCGGAAGGGATTTCCTGACAGCAACCATTTGGTGGGTTAGCACCCTACCAGCCATATCAGCTGCATGAGATGTACACTCACCGGCGCCTATGGGTAAAAAATTGAGACTCTGCAAACTCTCATCAAGCTTAGCACCTTGACGCGGGGGGACAGAGCGAGCATCAGGGTCTCTGTATCCGACGGGCCTATCAGATTTGTGGGGACTTGGAAGCCTCAGCATACAGGACGCAAGTGAGTTGGGCTTTATACTATTTAAATAGGTATCAAAAGCCGAAAGAATATGAACCGAAATGACTGCTGTCATGTGCCTCTGGAGTGGAATTAATTACAAATTTGAAAAAACAAAACGTAGAAGGTTCTACTTAAAGAAAGAATCATGCTTAAAGTATATTTTTGTGATTACGGTAAAAAGGTTTACTCATGACTAAAAAGTTACGTAATGTTTTCTTACAGTCAAAAACGTAGAAGGTTCTACTTAAAGAAAGAATCACGCTTAAAGTATATTTTTGTGATTACGGTAAAAAGGTTTACTCATGACTAAAAAGTTACGTAATGTTTTCTTACAGTCAAAAACGTAGAAGGTTCTACTTAAAGAAAGAATCACGCTTAAAGTATATTTTTGTGATTACGATAAAAAGTTTTACTCATGACTAAAAAGTTACGTAATGTTTTCTTACAGTCAAAAACGTAGAAGGTTCTACTTAAAGAAAGAATCACGCTTAAAGTATATTTTTGTGATTACGGTAAAAAGGTTTACTCATGACTAAAAAGTTACGTAATGTTTTCTTACAGTCAAAAACGTAGAAGGTTCTACTTAAAGAAAGAATCACGCTTAAAGTATATTTTTGTGATTACGGTAAAAAGGTTTACTCATGACTAAAAAGTTACGTAATGTTTTCTTACAGTCAAAAACGTAGAAGGTTCTACTTAAAGAAAGAATCACGCTTAAAGTATATTTTTGTGATTACGGTAAAAAGGTTTACTCATGACTAAAAAGTTACGTAATGTTTTCTTACAGTCAAAAACGTAGAAGGTTCTACTTAAAGAAAGAATCACGCTTAAAGTATATTTTTGTGATTACGGTAAAAAGGTTTACTCATGACTAAAAAGTTACGTAATGTTTTCTTACAGTCAAAAACGTAGAAGGTTCTACTTAAAGAAAGAATCACGCTTAAAGTATATTTTTGTGATTACGGTAAAAAGGTTTACTCATGACTAAAAAGTTACGTAATGTTATCTTACAGTCAAAAACGTAGAAGGTTCTACTTAAAGAAAGAATCACGCTTAGAGTATATTTTTGTGATTACGGTAAAAAGGTTTACTCATGACTAAAAAGTTACGTAATGTTTTCTTACAGTCAAAAACGTAGAAGGTTCTACTTAAAGAAAGAATCACGCTTAAAGTATATTTTTGTGATTACGGTAAAAAGTTTTACTCATGACTAAAAAGTTACGTAATGTTTTCTTACAGTCAAAAACGTAGAAGGTTCTACTTAAAGAAAGAATCACGCTTAAAGTATATTTTTGTGATTACGGTAAAAAGGTTTACTCATGACTAAAAAGTTACGTAATGTTTTCTTACAGTCAAAAACGTAGAAGGTTCTACTTAAAGAAAGAATCACGCTTAAAGTATATTTTTGTGATTACGGTAAAAAGTTTTACTCATGACTAAAAAGTTACGTAATGTTTTCTTACAGTCAAAAACGTAGAAGGTTCTACTTAAAGAAAGAATCACGCTTAAAGTATATTTTTGTGATTACGGTAAAAAGGTTTACTCATGACTAAAAAGTTACGTAATGTTTTCTTACAGTCAAAAACGTAGAAGGTTCTACTTAAAGAAAGAATCACGCTTAAAGTATATTTTTGTGATTACGGTAAAAAGGTTTACTCATGACTTGAAGTAACTGAATGATAACTTAAAGTCAGAACTTAAGTAGAAAAAAACTCTACTTTGTGAATAGTAGGCTGAAATAGCCATTGCGAATAGCAGGCTGAAATAGCCATTGCGAATAGCAGGCTGAAATAGCCATTGCGAGCAGGCTGAAATAGCCATTGCGAATAGGAGCGAATAGCAGGCTGAAATAGCCATTGCGAGCAGGAGCGAATAGCAGGCTAACTAGCCATTGCTAACAGGACGAGGCTACTCACATGAACAGACAGGTATATGATAACCTTGGACATGCCGGAAGTAAGAGGATGTTGGTATACCTGAGAACTAACAACATTCTCATACCTAAAGCCAAACAAAGAGCGATAACAGTCCGAAAGGCCTGTGAACAATGTGCGTTGGTAAAGGTGCGCTGGTAAAGGGACAAAACCTGAACCAGTGCCACACTCTTAGACGGGGGGGGGGGGGGGGCTGTCCCCCGGAGTCAGCGGACGACGCAGCGGATGGCAAGAAGGAATATACTGACTCAGGTCAGAAATCGGAACTAGAGGAAGACCGGGATAGGTCAAGCTCCAGAGCATCCTCAAGGTCCTCATCTAGACCTCCCAGACCTCCCAGACCTCCCAGACCTCCCAGACCTCCTAGACCTCCCAGACCGAACAGAGAGACATCGGCCTGGACCCAGGTTACAGGGCGACGAGAGCCCTGAATGGACCTGAAAGAGAGAAAAGAAATGTGGACTGTATCTGTGATGTCCTGCGAGGCCTACGGACAGGGTCACAAGACCAGGCCAACCACACGTCAATAGAGGACTGCTGCTACAATTCTCGGGGACCCGTGGGGGTCGCCCGAGAAGTGACAAATCAACCTACCTCAAACTATGGGAGAGATCCAAGAGGTCAGAGGGGGCGACCCCAAGATGACCAAGATGACCAAGGTGACCAAGATGACCAAGACGACAACAGCCTGGGTGCATCGGCCGGGAACAACAGATGCAAGTCTTCCCGCCGGATACCAAGCAACAACGTGACCCCTATCCTGTCGAGCCGTCCTGCCAGGGAACAACAGATGCAAGTCTTCCCGCCGGCTACCAGGGTAACAAGGCACCAAGATGGCAGAGGGGGTGTGGAGAGTCACAGCCACGTGACCCCACAATCGCCATCTCGTTCCCCAGTACAGACGCTATTAAGACAATGGAAAATGACCGACCAGGATGACAGAGGGGGTGTAAAGTGTCACAGCCAACTAAGTGACACTGGGTATGACATCCTGATCTTATATATGATTATGGGGAATGTCTGTAGATTCTTCCTGGACAATGGAATAGAAACACGTTATGTGTAAACACATTTTAAGTGCCACAAGTCGACGAGTGACACTTTGTATAAAATTCATATGTTTATTATATATGATTGAAGCTATGTATATGACCTGTATACTCTTTATACACTTATAAAACTATGTTACAGTTAATGTGCAGTCGGAGTGAAGAGCAGGCCTGAGCTGAGAGCAAGTCGGCACAGTTTAACCCTGTCCTGTCTGCATAAAATAAAACCAGTATGTGCATATATATGTATACACTGTATACTATATATATATGTGCTGTATTATACATGTATGTGTATACACATACATGTACCATGTACATGTACTATCCACTATGTACTGTGTACTATGTACTCATGCTGGAGAGTCTCCCTCCCTCCTCTCCGGCGTCTCCATAGAAGGGGCCGGTGTCTGTGAAAGGGGAGTTAACCTGAGGAATGTGGCCCTGAGGAGGAGAGAAAGCTGTAATGTTAACCCTTTCAGACGGGAAGGGTTGCTGGTTGAATCCTAGGGATGGCTTCGTGCCCGGTACCATGTCACGTGATCCCCACAGACAAAGCAGTTGTCTGTTCTGAAGGAATAAGGGACTTTCTGTTACTTAAAAACCACTAGGTAACGAGAAGTAACGTTAGTACCAAGAAGGAGGAGCTCATACGAATTACGTATTGTACTCTGGTTTGCTAAACAAAAGTGAAAGCCTGTGACTTCACTGGGTTTAGACCAATCGGAAATATTGTAAGATGGATATAAAAGGGACGGTTGCCCTTTCAAGAGCCAGACTTTTTTGAGAGATGAGAAGAATGCTGCCAGACACGGGGCACAAGCCGTGCAGAGATGAGATGTTTTGTTCTGTGCATATTTGAACTGAAATGGACACTTTTCCACTTCAGTCTCTTCTTGTAACTAGCTTTTTCTAATTAAAATTACCTCTTTATAAATATCCTTTGTATCTTTTCTTCACTCTCAGACGGCCGGGTAAGCATTGAAATGTGTTCTGCATTTGTAACTTCACCCCATGCATTTTTGATTAATGATGTAAAACAATAGAATAAGTGGCTTTATCCCTGCATTAAGGACTAAAGGTGGATTCTGTATAATGGGATTATCAAGTAAAGCCATATAGTGATAATATGTGTACTTAGGAGACATATGATTATGTATTAATGCAAAATAGAATAAGTGGCTTTATCCCTGCATTAAGGACTAAAGGTGGATTCTGTATAATGGGATTATCAAGTAAAGCCATACAGTGATAATACGGGAATAACGGATAAGGAAAATGGACCTCATCTAATTAAAGAGAGTCCGTCCCAGTGCAAATAAAATAAAAGATTCCGCAACTTCAATCACTCGACCTAAGGTCGATGACTGACGGGGGTCGGAACGGTGCATTCGCTGTCTCTTGTCGGTCAGTGGTAACAACAGCATTTTGTAGACTCGGTTGGTTCTGCGTGTCAACCACTTCACAGGACGCTGTTTGAGGTGTGGATAGGCAGACCAATGAGTTATGAAGTTATCGATCTGAACTAAGAGCGAGCGTGGGCATTCAACAGTAACAAATAAGAAATACAAATTCCACAGAAGGCATTAAATAATTATTATTTTCAATCATTTCACAATAATTGAATAATTGTGTTTGAATATCTGAGTAATTAAAGTAATTATACATTTGTCCAAAATAGCTGGTTCAGATATGATTAATCCAGCTGCCCTGTGATCAGATGAATCCATATTATTTATTTTTCCGACATCAAATGCGTAATTTCTTATCGTACAAATATTGTCATATTTATTTTAATTATGATTAAGTAATTAATTCCAAGGAGGCCTGTAGTGTTGACATGAAGGAATCACTATGAGAACACAGTCTGTCAAGTTAATACAATTTTCAATTAGTCAATCAATCATAAATGTGCTCCTCAGCAACGCTCAAATCTGATCTCAGGAACATTTGGGGAATCGCGCTACCAGCCCGAATATGTCTTAAATGGGCAGAAATCTGCCTAAGAGGACATTTTTGGTCGTAAATCCGTTCGGGAATGAGACCCATTGTCTTTGTAGGATCGCCGATGCGATTCGTCTCTGCGCTTAACCCATCCCGTCGTCCTTTCCCCCAAGGGCAGCCGGGAGCAGACAGGCATCTGCGAGGGCCACGCCCGGGGACCAATCCAAGTGCTCCTGCCCGTCTTCGTCAAGGACGCCACAGCGTTAGCGATCTGTTGTTGTGCATGTTTTTCCATTGGGTTTATCTTTTCAGGGGGGAAACCCTTGCGAGCACGGGGAGAACATGCAAACTCCACACAGAAAGGCCTGGCAGATACCCCACCTGGGTACCTGGCATCATGGAAACCTGGTCCCTAAGCGGGAATCGAACCCTGGACCTTCTTGCTGTGAGGCGACAGTGTTAACCACTACACCACCAGGGGAGGTAAATTTGTCCCCCTCAAAAATGTTTGCTAATATGAAAGACAACCCCCTCCCCAAAAGAGGTAAATAATAAGGGGGTCAAAACATTTATATATCCTTTGTGGAGGAAATTAGCCGAAGCCAAGGATATACTCAGTCAAATAGACATGGTTATTACAGATTTATTAACTCAAATAGAGTATCGAAATACAAGTCAAACGTTATGGCGGAAGAATTCACGGGGTACAATGCCAGGATACCCCAATAGAGCTCTTGAGAACCAGTGTTGAACATGTTTTATACACACGATAGAAGGGGCGTGGTCCAGTGCTGTAGGCACATACACCATGAGGTGTGAAGACATCTGGCTTTGTGAGAGGGGGAAACGGTTGGGGCCTAGGTGTTAGCTTTGGGGAACATGGAAAGAAGGATGGGTGTGAGGTTTTGGGAGAGGAAGGATGGGGGTGTTGAATACAATAGGGAGGTGTAGTCTGACGTCACTTTCGTTTTCCGCGCAGTCCACCCGTTTAGGGATTTATCATTGGGAAAATGTATTATCGGCTATTGTAATAATTCTGCCTCATGAACAGCTTTCCTTTTTTGCACAAAATTAGTTCCCTTCTATCACTAACATTATTGTTTCCACAGCACCTCTCCCCTGCAGGGTTCCACAGGGCTCAATTCTCTGGCCAATTTTATTTGTGATATATCTGCTCCCCTTAGGGCCTATACTCCGAAAACATGGCGTCTCCTTTCACTGCTACGCAGATGACAGTCAGATCTACATGCCATTAAAAAGAAACAATGTATCTTGGCTGGTATTAAATTGTCTATGTTTCAATGACGGTAAAACAGAGGTCATGGTGTTTGGTCCCAGCAATGGGCATGTGTCTCCTCCTGGTGACTTGGGCCCCCTTGGGCTTTTTGTGAAGCGAACTGTCACCAACCTAGGGGTGAAGTTTGATTGTGACCTAAAGTTGGACAAGCAGATCAATGCTGTGGTGAGAAAGAGTTTTTTCCAACTTAGGAGGCTGTCCAAGGTCAAACCATTTTTATCCCGTTCTGTTTTCGAAACTGTAATCCACGCTTTTATGACCTCTCGCCTTGATTACTGTAATGCCCTATACGTTGGCGTCAGTCAGGCCTCCCTCTCTTGTTTGCAGCTAGTTCAGAACGCCACTGCCCGTCTGCTAACGGGAACACAAAAGTGGGAGCACATTTCCCCTGTGCTAGCTGCCCTCCACTGGCTTCCTGTGCGTTTTAGAATTGATTTTAAGGTTTTACTGTTTGCTTTTAAATGTTTGAACAGCTTGGCACCGGGTTACCTCTCGGACCTGCTGGAACCTTATGTTCCCCCAAGGTCCCTCAGGTCCTCTGATCAGCTCCTCTTGGCTGTTCCCAAGTCCAGGCTGAAGCTTAGGGGGGACCGTGCTTTCGCTGTGGCAGCCCCAAAGCTCTGGAATGAGCTGCCACTGCATGTTAGGCAGGCCCCCACTCTGCAGGTGTTCAAATCACGCCTCAAGACTGTAGAGAGCTGTAGAGAGCATCTTGACTGGAAACATCACTGCCTGGTATGGAAACAGCACGGCACAGGACAAGAAGGCCCTACAGAGAATGGTGCGCTCAGCCGAGCGTACCACGGGTATTGCACTACCACCCCTGCAGGTTCTATACAACAAGAGGTGCAAATCCAGAGCCTGCAGAATAATGAAAGACCCACACCACCCCAACAACATCCTGTTCAGGCTGCTGAGGTCAGGCAGACGCCTGCGAACCCCAGCTACTAGGACAGAGAGGCTTCGGCTCAGCTTCTTCCCCCAGGCCATCAGAGCCCTAAACACTGAACTCTACACACACAAGCACACATGAGCACACACACGACACACACACTGTACACGCTCACACACTAGCAGCCACTTTAAGATGAGCAAGCACACATTCATGCTGCACACGCCCACACTTATGGCCACTAAGGAAAGGTCACTTTAAAAATAGTATAGCATAACCTGAGATTGTATAAAATATGTAAATAACTATGTACAAATACCGATATGCCCTACTATGTTACTTGTTTATTGCACAATGTTGTTTTATTGGATTCTATTATATGTTGTTACTACTGTATTGCACATCGTTGCAGGCAAGACCACCCGCATTTCATTGTATACTTGTATGCCGTGACAAATAAAACTCTTGACTTGACTTGAGTTGACACATGTATTTGCTCTGGCTTTCGGTGTTTTAAACAGTTTTTGAGAGACCTGCCTTTTTATGTGACATATTGTACTTGTTTTTATTGTGTGCTTTTATTTAAATTTTTATGTTTTATCTTATGGTGTGGACTTGTACAGCACTTTGGTCAACTTTGTTGTTTTTAAATGTGCTTTATAAATAAGATTTGATTGGATTGGTTTAAGCATTTTTCGTTGAAATTCAATTATACGTAATTACGTGATTAATTGCAAATCGTTTCATGTTGAGCTATAGATTGTGGATGAATACACACAGAAAGGTACACCATGCCAATGTTCATGATGATGATTGTTGTGAAGGGCCAGATTAAACCGAATATATATATTTATTTATATATATATATTTAATTGTATTTGTATATTCTCTAATATTCCCTGATATCCCTTGTATATTCCTTGTACAATATGCATTGAATATCCATTCTAGCCTACTGAACATCCCATAATAGTCTCCATTCTACTATTGGTCGAGACCTTGGTGCCAGGCTGCCATACCCCTCAGACCCAGTTCAAACGTACCGCTCCACATGTACGAACAAGTCCTAGTTCCGCGTAGGAATCTGACTACCGCACCACTAATGGGACTATTTGTTCATAGTGCGTATATATACTGCGCTACTAAAGTAGGACTTTCTTTTCAGTCCAGTTTCTTACCCTCCAATAGAGTCACAGACGTAAAGCCTCCCCGCGACGCCACGTGTGGGAGTAAGGCCAAGTTCGCCTACCATCGGTATTGAGACATCGTGTATATTAATATTTGAATAGTCATATTTGGCACTATATCGTCGAGTTGGACGTAGTCTATTAAGCTAATAATAGTCTGTTAATATATAGTGCTTCGTGCGGTGAGAATACTACCGTAGTCAGTACCCCATCGTTTCGGGCAGAGAACTGGCTGCTTACCCAGGGTGGTTGACCCCACGTGAAGCTGCACCCGAGGAGCCCCAGAGCCGACGAGCGAGTGGACCTGTATACCGGATTATTCTACCGACGACAGCCCGCCTTCCCCGGCACGGATTATGCTTTGTATACTTTGATTATTCCATGGATAAAGACCCCCGACACTGCCGTGTGTTGGAACCCCCCCCCCTGGAGAGGACGCAAGGTGAGGAGACGCTCTGCAAGACGAGGTCGCTTCACGTCTCTCCCCCGTGGACCGGAGAGAGCCGGCTCACAGAGAGTCCACCTGCTTTCATCTGTGGTCCAAGGATCGCCGGCGCATTGAACGGCACTACAGTGGGTTCACCTGGGATACCCTTGGCCGGATGAGGCAGCCGGATTCTACCCCCCCCCCCCCTCCTACTCCTGTCGGCTTACAAGCGACCGGATTAACCCCCTCTAGTGTATCCAGTATATAATCATTAAAGTATCATTGCTGTTATTCCTTAAACTATTCCAGGTCGTATATGTACCACCTGCGCCTTCAGAGATTGGACATTCTCTATTGATATACCGAATACTCTTGCCATAAAAGTGCATACTAATTCCATTCATAAATGTGATTGATTTGATTAAGTGCTTGCTCTACACACCATCGCTGTGTAGAAATAAAGACCTATTTCTAATTCGTACATTTGTGTTGGATCCGTTTCATCTACGTGACAGTGTTCATCATAATATATTTATGCCGTGTACTGGGTGGCCGAATATTAAGTACAAAGGTAGTGGTAGTAAGTATCATATCTAGTAATACAGTCAGGGAATTGTACCCCTCAGTTACAATTGGTCCTTCGAGCCGGAGGGTAATTAGTGTAATATTAATATAGTGTTATTAATATTGAAATGGCCTATGATGAACACTCCACGAAACGATCCTCCTAACCAACGCCCGCAGCGCGAACGACGGCTCCCTCAGTACTTAGAGGCCTACGCTGTCAGTCAACAACCTAGTCTTCTACTAACAGTAAACGCGGTAAAACTAGAAAGTAAAAGTATGTCTAACCCCAACGCCCAGACTACCCCGACCATAGAGGCCCCTACAGGCTCTAATGTAACTGACCAAGTTCACGGTGGGGACCAGTGGGAACCAGACATGACTTCACACCCCGCCAGTACTGAAGAAGTAGTCCCCGATGAGTCCCGGGAGGAATACAACGCTACCGAGAGAGAACTCGGCACGGAAGAAGACGGGGAGAGCACCGTGGAGATAGAGCTCCAAGGCTCCGCAAGGAGTACCCCGAGGGAAGGCTCCCCTATACAACCGCCTTCTCCCAGCGAGGCAGAGAGGACCCTACAGCAGGCCTTCCTCATCAGCCTGAACGCCGCTGCTGAACGCGACCGACTGCAGATCCAGCAGCGAAGCGAACACGAGCAGATACGTCTAGAAATAAGACGCATTCAGATGGAAGAGAATGTGGCCCGAGAACGAGCCGGTGCTCAACGGGACGCAGCGCGCGACAGACAGCAGTCGCAACTAATAGAACAGCTGATCAGACGGACAACACCCTCTCCCTCCGCCAGAGGCTCCAGGAACTCGTCTAGACACACCTCCAGGGCGGCATCCCCTAGCCGAGTAAACAACCCTGAACTTGACCAACAGACGAGGTCTATACCCCCCACAGACCACCTCCCCCCACCGGTCCAAGCGAGACCTAGCAACCGGGAAGGAGCAGCATATCCTGTGGAGAGGCTAAACCAGAGACTACAAGCACTGGATGACCTAACTGAAGACGAAGAGGAAGAGGAGGAGAACCACGCCCGAAGACAGCACAGTACTCTACCGGACCAGGAGGTCCGGTACAGCCCAGGCTATACTCCCGCGGAGCTGCGCTACAGACCCCCGACTCTATACACGGGTGAGCACGACGCACGACCCGCACCGAGGAACAGCACCTGGACAAGCGGGCCATGGTACACTGCCGGTACCAGCCCATACCAAGGAGCGGGAGGAGACTCGCCTAGGAGGCCTCTCCCCCAACGCTCGCCGATGTATCCACAGTCAGCGTCATACATTGGCACGCCTATGGTGCCCGACTTCACCCAGGAGAACCGGGCCCAGTATACAGAACTCCGCATGTTGGTGGATGTATTGGATGAACGCCACAAATACGCCATCCTACTGAAGCACTTAAAGGTGCCCCGCGCACATAATATAGCGCTCGCCTACGCGACTTCCACCACCCCATACACAGCAGCGCTGGTAGCATTGGACCAGAGGTATGGGCGCATATGGGATTACGTGATCCAGGAGATCCGACACATCGACCGCTTACCCCCAGCAATAGACAATCGAGCACTGGACGACCTGTCCATCAGAGTGCAGTCCCTGGTAGGGATGTTGGGAGCGCAAAGAGAGAAGGGGAGGCATGAACTTTACGCCAACTCAAAGGTGGAAAGGATTCTGGAGAAGCTGCCGCCCGCTCGTCAGGAGCGCTTTAGGCGGCAGAGGGACCACAGAGACCCGAATGGCCCCGAACCGAACCTCCTCGATCTAGCAGACTTCCTGGCGAGAGAAGTCAGCAGCCTACGGCTAGATACATTCGGACGGAGCACCCCTGGCTCCAGAGAAGGAACCAGACGACTAAATGATGGAAGAAGATCGGTGACCGTGATGCACCAATCGGAGTCAGTACCGAGCAGCAGGAGCCACAGTACCCCCTCCAGAACGGAGAAGTGGAAGATAGTGTGCCCCTACTGTGAGAAAGAACACTGGCTAGCGCAATGTGACTCCTTCCCCAAGCTGAACGCGGAGGAAGCAAGTCAATGGATAAAGTCCAACAACGCTGCTTTCGCTGTGCGCGCTCACACATGGCAGCCGAATGCCGCTTAAAGAAAAGGTGCACCAAGTGCGATGGAGCCCATCTGGACATACTTCACGACAGTAACAGACGGCGCCCTTCACCCGCACCATCCAGCCGCAAAGCGAGCGTCATGTACATCGATCCCGCCAGCAGCAGTGGAGCCCGAGTACTCCTAAAAGTAGTGCGTGTGACACTAAGCTACCAGAATAAAGTCCTGGACACTTACGCCGTCCTCGATGACGGGTCAGAGAAGACCCTGCTGCTCGCCTCCGCTGCGGCCCAGCTAGGGCTGCGGGGAAGCGAAACCCAAATGACAATTCGGACAATAAGACGAGATTTGAAGACGATAAAGGGCGAGAATGTCTCATTCTCTATCGCAGCAAGCGGCCAGCCTGAGCGACGGTACCAGATTACAGACGCTTTCACCAGCCAAGAAATAGGACTGTCGCGGTACACATACCCCGTCGCCAAGCTGATGGAGAAATATGTACATCTGCGCAAGTTACCGATCCCGCTCATAGACAATGCTATGCCGACCCTGTTGATAGGCTCCGACCATGCAGACCTCATTGTCCCGATAGACCGGGTTCATACCGGACCCCGAGGCTGTCCTGCAGCAGTCGAGACCCGTTTGGGATGGACTCTCCAAGGCCCGCTCGCCAAATCTCTCAACCGAAGTACAGCCACTAGATGTCTCCACTCCCGAGTCACAGAGGGAGAAACCGCACTCCTGCAACACGTAGAGCGGCTATGGACCTTGGAACAAATGCCCTTTAAGAACGGAAAGAAAGACATTCGCTCTAAAGATGACATTTACGCCATTCACCTCCTCGAGACAGGGACCAAGAGAGTCCCGGTCAACGGCGTGTTGAGATACGCCACGCCACTCCTGCGGCGAGAAGGAATGCCTACTTTCCACGCCAAGACAGACGCCACAGAACGGTACCTGCTGAACACGGAGCGGCGCTTAGCCAAGAACCCCGCCCAAGAGAGTGTATACCGCGCTGAGATTGAGAAGCTCATCACAGCGGGACACGTCACAAAGATGGACATTAAAGAGGCTGACCAGACCACTGAATCGTGGTACGTGCCCCACCACAAGGTCCATCACAACGGTAAAAACCGCATAGTATTTAACTGCAGCTACCAGATCGGATCCCAAAATCTGAATAAAGAGTTACTGCCCGGTCCCACACTCGGCCCCTCCCTACTCGGCGTTCTACTCCGCTTCCGCCAGGAAAAGGAGGCCATCAGCGGGGACATTAAAGGAATGTTCCTGCAGGTGAGATTAGTAGAGGCGGACAAGCCCCTGTTACGGTTCCTATGGAGAGAGAAGCCAGGAGATGAGCACCCAGCCATCTACCAATGGGAAGTCCTCCCCTTCGGAACGACGTGCAGCCCCTGCTGTGCTACATTTGCACTACAGAAACATGTAGCAGAGGACCCAGCAGCGGACGAAGAGGTCCGACACAGCGTAAAGAACAGCTTCTACGTAGACAACTGTCTACAAAGCCTTTCAACCCAAGAAGAAGCCGAGGCTCTCCTGATTAAACTCCGCGCCTCATTGATCAAAGGCGGCTTTGATCTCAGGCAGTGGGCCAGCAGCGATCCGCAAGTACTGCGCAGCCTCTCCTCCGAGGACAAGGCAGCCAGCAGCGAGACCTGGATGGCTACAATCCCGGGAGAAGCCCAGGAGATGACCCTGGGATTGGTGTGGCGATTCAAAACAGATTCGCTTCACTACAGACACAAGCCCCTGACTACGGAGCAGGGAAGGCCGGCGGCGGCGCCGACCACCAGACGGAGTGTGTACACAACACTCGCCCGACAATATGACCCGCTAGGATGTATTCTACCGTACACCACCAGGGCAAAAATGATTGTACGAGCATTGTGGGACAAGGACCAGGGCTGGGACGACCCCATTCCCGCACACCTTGCATCCACCTGGAGAGAGTGGGAGATGGAGCTCCACTCACTCCCAGGCGTTAATATGCGCCGAAGCTACTTCCCACCCACGGTGAGGCCAGAGACATGTAAAATGGACTTACACGTCTTCAGTGACGCCTCAGAGGTCGCATACGGATCAGTAGCCTACTTGCGGGCCCAAGACCAGGGGGGAGAGATCTACACAGCATTTGTCCTCGCCCGCTCGAGAATAGCCCCACGCAAGCAACAATCTATCCCACGTCTAGAGCTCTGCGCAGCCCTAGCCGGAGCGCACCTAGCCACGCTCATCCAACGTGAGCTCACCATACCGGTGTCTAGAACAATCCTGTGGTCAGATTCCACGACAGTACTCGCCTGGATCAAATCGGACTCATGCAAGTACAAATTCTTCGTGGGAGTCAGAGTCACAGAGATTCAAGACTTAACCGAAGAGTTAACCGGAGAAACAGAGTGGCGCTACGTTGATACAAAACAGAACCCAGCTGACGTCATCACCCGGGGGATGCCCCTGGATGACCTCACCCGTCGCAATGTCTACAGTGACGGCCCCGCATTCCTAAGACTCCCGGAAGGACAGTGGCCCATGCCTATCCCGAGGGAAGCCAGTCAGGAGGAGGCTGAGAATAAGAAGCCTGTGTTCTGTGGATTGAGCACTGTTATCTCCGCAGACCCCAACACACTCCTGATGGGGCGGCTAGATCCTGCATTACCACAGACAATGTACCGGTCTGAAGAAGCGAACGGCCGACGAATGTGGAGGTACAGCCAAGTATTAGCCGACAAGTTTTGGAACAGTTTCCTACTGCACTACCTACCGTCTCTACAGACCCGCCAGAAGTGGGTAAAGGAGAGAGACAATTTGACAGAAGGAACAGTCGTCATGATTATTGATCAATCACTGCCCAGAGCTATGTGGCCGGCCGGCCGCGTAAGCAAAGTGATCACCGGTGCCGACGGCAAGGTCCGAGCAGATGAAGTGCTCGTCCAGGGTCGCACTTACACCCGTCCCGTGGCGAGGCTCATAGAACTGCCTCGACTCCCAGACACAATCGATGATGACCATGACCCTACAACCCTATGACTTTGTGAAGTTGACTGACCCCTACAGCAAACCCTTATGTGTAAATAGACAACGCGATTAATCTGTCTCTGTTTAACTGATTAGGTCTGGGACCAATCAGGGGGTGGCTGTTGTGAAGGGCCAGATTAAACCGAATATATATATTTATTTATATATATATATTTAATTGTATTTGTATATTCTCTAATATTCCCTGATATCCCTTGTATATTCCTTGTACAATATGCATTGAATATCCATTCTAGCCTACTGAACATCCCATAATAGTCTCCATTCTACTATTGGTCGAGACCTTGGTGCCAGGCTGCCATACCCCTCAGACCCAGTTCAAACGTACCGCTCCACATGTACGAACAAGTCCTAGTTCCGCGTAGGAATCTGACTACCGCACCACTAATGGGACTATTTGTTCATAGTGCGTATATATACTGCGCTACTAAAGTAGGACTTTCTTTTCAGTCCAGTTTCTTACCCTCCAATAGAGTCACAGACGTAAAGCCTCCCCGCGACGCCACGTGTGGGAGTAAGGCCAAGTTCGCCTACCATCGGTATTGAGACATCGTGTATATTAATATTTGAATAGTCATATTTGGCACTATATCGTCGAGTTGGACGTAGTCTATTAAGCTAATAATAGTCTGTTAATATATAGTGCTTCGTGCGGTGAGAATACTACCGTAGTCAGTACCCCATCGTTTCGGGCAGAGAACTGGCTGCTTACCCAGGGTGGTTGACCCCACGTGAAGCTGCACCCGAGGAGCCCCAGAGCCGACGAGCGAGTGGACCTGTATACCGGATTATTCTACCGACGACAGCCCGCCTTCCCCGGCACGGATTATGCTTTGTATACTTTGATTATTCCATGGATAAAGACCCCCGACACTGCCGTGTGTTGGAACCCCCCCCCCCTGGAGAGGACGCAAGGTGAGGAGACGCTCTGCAAGACGAGGTCGCTTCACGTCTCTCCCCCGTGGACCGGAGAGAGCCGGCTCACAGAGAGTCCACCTGCTTTCATCTGTGGTCCAAGGATCGCCGGCGCATTGAACGGCACTACAGTGGGTTCACCTGGGATACCCTTGGCCGGATGAGGCAGCCGGATTCTACCCCCCCCCCCTCCTACTCCTGTCGGCTTACAAGCGACCGGATTAACCCCCTCTAGTGTATCCAGTATATAATCATTAAAGTATCATTGCTGTTATTCCTTAAACTATTCCAGGTCGTATATGTACCACCTGCGCCTTCAGAGATTGGACATTCTCTATTGATATACCGACGAATACTCTTGCCATAAAAGTGCATACTAATTCCATTCATAAATGTGATTGATTTGATTAAGTGCTTGCTCTACACACCATCGCTGTGTAGAAATAAAGACCTATTTCTAATTTGTACATTTGTGTTGGATCCGTTTCATCTACGTGACAGTGTTCATCATAATATATTTATGCCGTGTACTGGGTGGCCGAATATTAAGTACAAAGGTAGTGGTAGTAAGTATCATATCTAGTAATACAGTCAGGGAATTGTACCCCTCAGTTACAATGATGATGATGATGAATAGTTTTATTTTCGGTCTTTGTTTACAGATAAATCAAAAACACACGTGTGGACTTTCAAAAGGAAAAGAAAAAAGAAAAAATCACAAATGTACATATTCAGTACAAGTAAGCTCACACACAAAATCCAAATTCAATTACCGAAAAAAGGAATAGGTTGAAGCACATGCTTATTTTTGCCTATCCTTTACAATTCTTAAAAACTAAATATACTTTAATATAAGAAAGAACATTTTTAAATATGCTGCAAGATATAATTTTTTTTCTTTTTCTTTAAGAGAAAAAATTAAAGAGAAAATAAATGTTTGATGTTTTACTCAAAACTGTACTCCTGAATTATTTTATCCTTCAGGGCCTTTTTAAATCTCCCCTGAGAGGTACACAACTTCAACCCGTCACTAAGACTATTCCACAATTGCTTTATGCTTTATTTGTTTTAAACGAGATGATTTAGAAATGTGTCCATTGGAAATACATTGCAATTTCAAGCGAGGTGGACCGGCTGGAAACAAAAATTACGTAACCACTGCACCTCCGGGTTTATACATGAACTCAGGATATGTAGTTACATCAAAGAGAGAGGCCTTTTTGTGTTATCATCAAAGAGAGGGGATTTGGTTTATCTCCCACACCTTCTTACCTGTAATTATATATATAATAAATATTTTAAAGAAATACAGAATGCCTGAGAGCCTTACTGCATTATAATCGATTATATTTGTGTCAGTGGGGACCTGAATGCTGTCTTTTCCTTACATAAATAAAGACATTTCCACCATGAATTGATGCAGAAAAGGCACAAATTGGTGCATAAGGACACCATAATGCTCTAAATGTCCTGGGGAAGGACCACCAGACCCCCTGCTTAAAGTGTCCCCTCCAATGTTGAAACCAAAACTACGTCCTTGGTAAATAGAGAGGCCAACTAATAACACAAAGGTTGCTGGTTTGATCCTCAGCACTGACACAAGGATGTTTGTGTGAGCTCACAACTGGAGGGTGGCTGTTATTACATCTACAGGTGCACATCTGCAACCCTACGCTCTGACCTTTGAAGCGTTTCTTTATAGGGAACCGCATGGGAGGGATACGCAGAGAGATGCTTTTCAATTGTCTTGAATTCAAGCTTCAACTTTTCAAATATATTTACTCCAATACAATGGAGCTGGATGACCCTCGGTTTGTGGCGCTCAACGCGTGTAGCCATCATCATTAGGAAGTGTACCTTTAAGACACGCATGTCTTGGTTTTTGCGTGCGTGGGAAGTAATTTCTGTTGCCTTGAGTGGTTTGCCAGGTAGAGGATGCATGTCACTATCGTTTTCCCTCAGCCCAGTGATGCACTTTGGTTTGTGGATTATCATTATTATTTATAAATCTATGTATTTACATGTTCAATGTAAACAAATAAACCCACTCCAAACTAAAACACTCCTGCCCCCCTACTGCCACAGCTCAACCGTCCTCCTCACCCGTGATCGCCCACCCATCCCAATCCCAGGATGCTCACGTTCTAATGCGATCGGGTGAAGCGTTAGACTTGCCTGGACCAAATTATCTGCCTGGAGGACATTAGATATTTGAAATTTATTTGAGGATAAACCCCTTGTGACACAGGGTCTGGAAGGTCTGGAGGGTTTCAAAGGGTGGGTGATACTGCCACCTAGCAGGATCTGGCCGGTACTGCACTTTTGGCGTCTCAGTATGGCTTTCAGCGGTAACATATAGGTCCGTGAGTGTAATATTGATATTAAAATCGAATAAAAGAAAAAACGATCTAAAAACGTAATATTACGGTTGGCGAGCATTATTATAATTATTATTATATTACGTGATTGGCCGTGAATGAGTTAAAGTTGAGCTAAATGTGTGAGGTCATGATGTCCTCTTCTTGACCGTCTCTCTCTCTCTCTCTCTCTCTCTCTCTCTCTCTCTCTCTCTCTCTCTCTCTCTCTCTCTCTCTCTCTCTCTCTACCTTTTTGTTTAGGGAACGATCCGCACAGGTGTAAAACATACCCAGAAATTATAGTTAAGTGAAAGTATGGGTACCGTCTCAAAATCGTACTCAAGTAAAAGTCCGAGTATCTGGCTAAAAACATACTTGAGTAAAAGTAAAAAAGTAATTTTTTTCTGAATTCTATTCTTCTGATAGCAGGTGTTTAATCAAAGATCCCCGCTTTCTAGTCTTGCACAAGGACCAATCAGCATGGGTATGGGCGGGTACATTTTCCATTGATGGGGATTTGATTGGCTGTTTTAAAATAAAGAGCGGCCGCAGGATTAATAACATTAATGTTAGTTCAGCCACTAATTAAAATTGTTGGACCTTCGAGATTTGTAGTTTATAGGTCTGCATTTTAAATGTAAGGAGTAAAAAGTATGTTTTTTTTCTCTGAAATGTAATTGAGTAAAAGTACAAGTATGCAAACCTAAGCGGCTACGTGGTGCAGTGGGCAAGGCGCTCACCACGAATACTGGAGACGCTGGGTTCGCCTGTTCGAGCCCAGCGCTCCACATTGCTTTCAGTTCAGCTGGTCGTCCGTACTAATACACATTGGCAGTATTAGGGGGTGGGAAACTGATGGGTGGGGATCGGGCGTTGTGGACAGCGACTCCTACAGGTCAGTTGGTGCGCCTGCGCAGTAGAATCAGGAAGCGATGGGGGCAGCGCCCCTCCAAAGCGCAGACCCCTGACGCTGAAAGATCGTGCCGCGCAGGTGAAAAGATGCGACTGCTGTTACCTCGAGTATCGGAGGGGACTTGTGCTATGTATGACTTAGTCCACATTGCAGCCGGCTTGTGGGTGGCAAGAAACAGCGTTCAAGACAGGGGAGGGTTGAATTGGATGATACGAAATTGGGATGGGAGAAAAATAGAAAATGGGAGAAAAAGTGGATAAAAAAAAAAGTATGCAAACCTAATAATACTCGCGTAAAGTATAAATCCCCAAAAACAGTACTTAAGTATTGTAACGAAGTATAATTACTCAAGTACTTTACACCCCGCCGGTGCGTTTCCACAGGACAAGTGTTTAAGCACTTCTTCTCGCGCTTGTTACCAGGGCCTCTACTGGTGTGAAATCCACCATTACCCTCCACGCTCTCTAACCTCCCCCCCTCCGGTGCACTTAATCCAGCTATAAATAGCAAACACTCAGACGCCGTACCCTTGAAAGAGAGGGTCCTCGGCGAGTGCGACTGACGGAAGAGAAAGCTGTTTTCTTCACACGTCTTGAGAGACACCGGGAGCGACTGGGCGGCGGGTTGAAGAATATGTTTTGCTTTGTCAAGGTCCCTTCAGAAGGACGCGAGGCCCCGGCGAATAAACAAACGGGAGTGAGGGGAACGAACAACAACAACAAGACACTGACGAAATTGAGCCGCAAGGAAATGTAATTCAGATAAAAGTTTAATTCCACAGACCCAGGGACTACAAACAGTTGTATCCCCCCCGACATCTCCCTCCGGTATCGCCGCCCTCGTGATGCAGGCGGCGGCAGCAAGAGGAAGAGCCGTTGGACTGAGATATTCATGGACGAGCCACTGTTATGACTCCGGCCGGCAAGTCTCAGAGAGTCGTTGAATAAACAACGCGCTCGGCGGCGTGTTCACAAGACAAGTCGATGCAGATGTCGTTGTGGTTCACCAGAGTGAGAGGAGCTCAGATCTGTTTACTTGAAAGGGAGCGTGACGGGAGGGTGTGCTGTTTTTGGTTTTGGGGGGTTGTGGATGTGTGTGATGTGTGTGGAGGGGTGTGTGGATGTGATGTGTGGAGGGCTGTGAAGAATTGGTGTGTGGATGTGATGTGTGGAGGGGTGTGTGTGGAGGGCTGTGGATGGTGGTTTTCGATGTGGTGTGTGGAGGGCTGTGGATGGTGGTTTTCTATGTGGTGTGTGGATGTGATGTGTGGAGGGGTGTGGATTGTGGTTTTTGATGTGCTGTGCGGAGGGCTGTGGATGGTGTGCTTTCAAATACCAAGGCAGGTTTTTCTACACTCTGAAACCAGTGCTTTACGACCTCCAGAAAACAAATAACTGGCACGATTTGTGTGCAGTCAGACATGGGGAAAAAGGAATGTAGAGACAGATAAAAAGCTGTCACAAGGCACGTGGTTTGATGTTACTCTTAAAAGTAAACTTGGATTGGAGGAGAATACTCTAGCACTCAATTGTTTGAAGGTTGTTCATGTAGATGATGTCACATATATGTCTTGGATGTCTCCTTTTTTTTTTTTAAAGCTTTGTGAGAGAGTTGTCCATGTTCACAAAATAATGTATTTAACTGTCTTAGGCCACACTTGAATGGAATTCCCCTTAAGTCTAGTCCAGGGGTTCTCAAACATTTTCATACCGCAACCCCATTTTATTTAGGATTATTTTTGGGGACCCCACACTTAATGTATTGCGTAATTTCAACGTGGAATTAAGGAATATCAAAATAAAAGCCCACGTTGTTGAACTTGATCATGCATATTTATTAGAAGATTTTATTACAGCACTATGTTATCAATACACATTTATAAAACGAGGCATATTTAGCCAGAATATGTTGCCAGAACTTTTTATTATAATTTTTCTTTTACTTGCCAATGCGCAACTTTTGTAGTTTGAGAACCACTGGTCTAGTCTATCCTATCCTGTTTGCACATGACTGAGCACTGTCTATGCAGGATGAAATCTAGAGCCTATACTCTCTTTTTTTCCCTGACAAAACTTAATCCAGGGCATCGATTCTGGATCTAAAGGTTCCTTGTGCAGTGGAATGTAAATCCAAATTGAGGATTTCCATATTGAAGGAAGTCTCATAGGCATAATGAAAAAGTGGAATTGTTTAGTATTAGTTTGGGCATGATTAATGCATTGTCCTTGTTGATTTTGTGCCATTTAAATCATTTAAAGAGCAATTTGGACCAAGCAAAGGCATTTAAGAATGTGCGTGCCTGTGTGATTCATCTACTGAATGAGCTTCGGACTGGAATTAAGTGTTTTGAACTTCTCATTCCCCCAAATGCCCTCCATTTCCACAGGGTGCGGCTGCATTGTAATGATGGAGGGTAGAAATTAGAGTGTTTTGTTTTGTTGACTTGTCGGCTTAGCGAAGTTTGTTTATTATCACTATATCCTCATGTGGGAAAACTGCCATTAAGAAGTACAGTTTGTAGGAGAGGATGAATGAACAAGGGCTTGTTCCAGTTTTGTTTTGTTTACTATTAACAAAATCATAATTATACATTATAGTCATTGTAAGTCTGGTGGTGTAGAATATATAGCCTATCCTGCACGGCCTCGAAGCTGCTCAAACGATGTACATCTAAACAAAAAGTACATATGTTATTAATTGTATTCACAGCATTTTGTGGCTATATGTTACATTTTATGTTGGTAATGTTTGCAAACAAATAGTTATTCTGATTTACAATGGGTTAACAGGTTAGAGCATCTACACAGTGACCACGTTAACAGGTTAGAGCAGCTACACAGTGACCATGTTAACAGGTTAGAGCAGCTACACAGTGACCACGTTAACAGGTTAGAACAGCTACACAGTGACCACGTTAACAGGTTAGAGCAGCTACACAGTGACCATGTTAACAGGTTAGAGCAGCTACACAGTGACTATGTTAACAGGTTAGAGCAGCTACACAGTGACCATGTTAACAGGTTAGAGCAGCTACACAGTGACCACGTTAACAGGTTAGAGCAGCTACACAGTGACCACGTTAACAGGTTAGAGCAGTGACCATGTTAACAGGTTAGAGCAGTGACCACGTTAAAAGGTTAGAGCAGCTACACAGTGACCATGTTAACAGGTTAGAGCAGCTACACAGTGACCATGTTAACAGGTTAGAGCAGCTACACAGTGACCACGTTAACAGGTTAGAGCAGCTACACAGTGACCATGTTAACAGGTTAGAGCAGCTACAGAGTGACCATGTTAACAGGTTAGAGCAGCTACACAGTGACCATGTTAACAGGTTAGAGCAGAGACCATGTTAACAGGTTAGAGCAGCTACACAGTGACCATGTTAACAGTTTAGAGCAGCTACACAGTGACCATGTTAACAGGTTAGAGCAGCTACACAGTGACCATGTTAACAGGTTAGAGCCAGTGTGCGATCCATATCAGGATCTTTGGGGGAGCGGGGGGGGGGGGGGGGGGGGTCAGTCAGGCACAAAAAGAGAGAGAGAGAGAGAGAGAGAGAGAGAGAGAGAGAGAGAGAGAGAGAGAGACTCCAGCTCACTGCCGCGGAGAGAATTACATTTGTTTTTCTTGCAGTTTTATTAAAAGTCACTCCTCATCTCCAGTAGTAAAAAATGCAACATTATCGCCACCGACCTGTCCTGATGGTCTGCCCAATTCTCGAAATCTGCATGTCACAGAAGTAGTCCCCGCAGCAAGTTGCTTCGTCTTCTTTGTAAAATCAAAATTGGTTAGAAAAACTTTCGACATTATCCTGGATGTGTCTATTTGTGCCTGCAGAGTGCAGACTGCAGTGCAGCGCCGCCACGCTCCGAATGGTGAACGCAAGAATAGCATGCATGTTCCATGCGTATTACGAGTAGGGTATATCTGCAGTGCCGCCCGCAACCTATTGTCTATTACGGTGAATTTGTGCGGAAATCATTTATACATCAAAATAGCATTTATTTTCAGTAATTTAGAGACCCCCCAAAGATTCACAAATCATGTATTCAGGTGAGCTGATGTCTGATCTAAGGGAGCCATGGCTCACCGAGCTCCCCTCCTGGATCGCACCCTGGTTAGAGCAGCTACACAGTGACCATGTTAACAGGTTAGAGCAGGGGTCAGGAACCTTTTTGACTGGGAGAGCCATAAAAGCCAAATATTTCAAAATATATTTCATTGAGAGCCATATAGTATTTTTAACATATAATAAATTAAATATGTCTTACTTTTAATGCGACTTCTGGTGCTGCATGGTTTTGCTGATGGCCTTGTAATCTGGTTCATACGTGGTGAGATTGAGCTTCATGCAGGCGTTGAGGCTTCCATCAGTTAAACGTGAGCGTAGGTTGGTCTTAATGTTCCTCATATGCGAGAATGACTGCCCACATGCATATGTAGAGCCAAACATGGTCAATACGGCAATACTCACGCTGCATTGTGTGGTATGTCACAGGAAGCTCGTTCCAAGTTTTAAGAATCAGATGGTCTTCAGGTTGAAGATTTTTTATTTCTGTCCACTTGTGTTCCCTCGCCAGCTCTGCTCGCTATATCTTCAGCTACAGATACTATTAGCTGTATCTTCAAAACTTTAAAATAAAATACAAAAAATAAAATACAAAAAAAAAACTAATTTCTGTTTACTTTAAAATGACACAGTATTATTAAGAAATATCACAAGTATTAAAAAAAATAAAAAATAATTTTTTTTTTACTCAAACATTTCTGGGAGCCATATGCTGTCACCAGAAGAGCCATATATGGCTTGCAAGCCATAGGTTCCCGACCCCTGGGTTAGAGGATCCACACAGTGACCATGTTAACAGGTTAGAGCAGCTACACAGTGACCATGTTAACAGGTTAGAGCAGCCCCACAGTGACCATGTTAACGATTATAGTTATATGAGTACTGGCTAAGCGTCCCGCTCTTACGCCATACTGAGATATACCTCATCTCATGTACCTAGTGTACTCCATCAACGAATAAAAAACAAATACACCCAGCACCTGCCAGGCCCCGCCCTAGTGACGTACTATATAGTACTAGGCGTGGTCACCACTCGCTCTTCCTCGGAAAATCGTTTCCAAAGAAAAGTTTCGCCAAGGGAACTCAGGGCACGCTAAGAGCGGGACGCTTAGCCAGTACTCATATAACATATAAATAATCGTTATATACTCGTACTGGCATCGCGTCCCGCTCTTACGCCATACTGAGATATGGGGTAGAGCGGACGCAAGGCCCGACAAATGCACCCCCTGAATGTTTTTCCTCTTCTCTAAGGTCTCCCATATATGAAATGGATTCTTGTATAAAAATATTTTACTGCAAAACTTGTTAAATTGATAGATATTGTTATACACCCCCAAATGAAAAAATACCCAAAATATAGCCTGGCCGTATGGGAGTTGAGACATATAAACTCATGTAGAGTAATAATACAAGCTCCAAGAGCTTTCAAACTTGACATGCTAGTAGTCAGAGAGTTGCTTAACATAATAGGAAAAAAATTATGTGAATATCTTTATGCATGTAGGAAATATATACCTATGTACACACTTAAAATAAGCGGAAATGTAAAAAATAAGCGGAAATGTAAAAAATGTATATCTATGAAGAATGTTCTCATTTACTTTGTAGTAGCTCTGCCATGGATTGTCATAGAAACACAGATGAGGGCTTTTTCGGAAAGGTGTAGTTGTGTTGAATCCAGAAATACCACATGTGTAAATATAGCATGCATGGTCAGGGAGTCACATCAGTAAATGTATGAGGTGTCCTAAATGAAAGAAAATTAAACATCGACATAATCTTCAGTCCTAAGCCCATTATCAGTGGTGAGAAGCATGTTGACAAATTCAATGTTACTGCAAAGTAAAGTCACTTGAGGTAATGTTCTGGTCTATAATGTTAATATATTTATGATACATTTAATAAATTATACATTTCATATGATACATTTTATGATACTTCATATGGAAACAAAGTTCCAATTGAATCAGGTTGAAATAGAAATAGAACACCTTTATTTCAATCTACTGCGTTCTGAGCCCCCTGCTGTATTCACTGTACACACATGACTGTGTGGCCAGGTTCAGCTCCAACTCCATAGTGAAGTTTGCGGACGACACATGGTGGTGGGGCTGATCTCTAACAATGACGAGAAGGCCTATCGGGAGGAGGTTGATGAACTGGCACGCTGGTGCCGGGATAACAGCCTACTCCTGAACATTGGTAAAACCAAAGAGCTGATCGTGGATTTTAGGAGAATACAGCAGGTGACACACACGCCACTGCAGATAAATGGGGCTATCGTGGACAGGGTGAGCAGTTTCAAGTACCTGGGAGTACACATCACAGAGGACATGACATGGTCAACACACATAGATTCTGTGGTGAAAAAGGCGAAACAGCTCCTCTATCACCTGAGACAGTTAAGGAAGTTCAGGTGCAAATCCAGAGCCTGCAGAATAATGAAAGACCTTCACCACCCCAACAACAGCCTGTTCAAGCTGCTGCGGTCAGGCAAGCGCCTACGTACACACACTACAAGCACAGAGAGACTCCGGCTCAGCTTCTTTCCCCAGGCCATCAGAACACTGAACACTGAACTCTCCACTCACAAGTACACATGAGCACACACACATGAGCACACACACATGAGCACACACACACACACACACACACACACACACACACACACACACACACACACACACACACACACACACACACACACACACACACACACACACACACACACACACACACACACACACACACGCTGCAAACGCTTTAAACAATCACTTTAAACTAAATGGAAAAGTCGCTTTAAATGAATGAAGAATATAAAAGTCACTTTAAGGAAAGAACAGATGTGGTTCTTGTATAGTATAGTTTAGATATAGTAAGTAAAACATAATGACGGAGTTAAAATTGTATATTGTATAGTAGTGTTATGGTTTGTAACCGACCCCAATCGCACAACACAAGACAGGTATGAGAGTAAGCCAAGAACAGGGCATTTATTGAATACAAACAAAAAGCGGCACTGTCCCTTTAAGGGAGAACACAAAATACTGGAAACAAGAATAGGGAAAATAGGCACTGTGCCTTTAAGAGGCGAGCAGGCTAAGGGGCTAAGGCTAAATGACAGGGCCAGGGCAAAGGACAGGGCAGGAACAGGGGCACTGGAGAGGGGAACAGGGACAGAGGCCCGGGGAGGCGGGCTGGAGACAGGGACAGAGAAAACAGGGTTAAGGCCTTGGACAGGGCAAGGGCTAGAGCTGCTTACAGGGAATGGCAGGGTTCAGACGACGGAGGCCTGGCAAGGAGATCCTCCTTGGAAGCGAAGAGACGCATCCTCCCGTAGAGGATTAGGAAGCGATGCGCGTCTGGAGTGGGAACGCGTCTGGAGTAGGAGCGCGTCTGGAGTAGTAGCGCGTCTGGAGTAGTAGCGCGCCGCCTAGAAGAGCGCGCCGGCTCGGTTGTCTGGAGTGGAGCGCGTCTGCAAAATAATAACGAGTTGAGCTTTATGATTTATGATGAATTGAAAATGGGGGACCCTGATGTAAACAATACGAAAGTCTTTCTCTGGTCTGCATCCCCAATTAACAATTGTATGTACTGAGCTGTACTGTACTGTACCCATTCTGCAATCTGTTAATAAACTTTTCAATCAATCAATCAAGCTACGCGGAGCGCAGTCAGTCAGTAGCCTACACCCCGTATATTCCGATAACGCTATATAAACCATGCTGCATTCATTCTGAGAGAAAGATCTATTATTCCAAATGCTATTTATAGGGTTTTGACCATAATTACACTACTGTTGCTATTTTACAATGAACTATAATGAACTACGGTTCGTACAGAACATGCCAGTGTTATTATGCACAGAAGCTCATTTCATTGTTGTAATAATATATTCTACCACTGGGCGCCAGGTACGCCTGGTCTGACCTGTGCGTAGATGTAAGCACGGAGTCAAGTTCAAATCGAAATTGATGAATCCCACTCTTTGCTTAGAAATGATCGTACGCACAGGGTAAGCACAGATCTGTGCGTAGAACACGTTGATGAATGAGGGCCCAGGTATTTAAAGCCCTCTGGTGCGCTAATTAGAACACACATCAGGTGCGTGATGGTAATTGATACTTGACTTAGAAGTGTGTGTTCGGCACGGACCAATCAACAAAGAATCCTCACAGTACCTTAAAGGAACGGAGCGAGGCAGGGAATGCAATAACGCGAGGGTGGGGGCAGGTGAGGTGAGGAGACAGGGAATTAAAGGTCCAGGGAACAGGCGAACCTCACAAGTAGTGTACATAGGAACCAGTGCCTTCTCAGGAATTTATCATGCACATCTTATGTCTTACCTGTTTCTTTTTCTATGTCTATTTTATTATTGTATTATTGCACAATCAATGCGGGCATGACCACCCACATTTCACTGTATGCCCTGGTATGTATGTGTTTCAAGTTTCAAGTTCAAGTTTCTTTATTAGTTGTCATACAGAAGTACAGAATACTTTTATATAAGTATATAAAAGTATACATACTACTTATATGTGACAAATAAATCTCTTAATTCTTGATTCTAGCAACACATCACCGTCACTCATCCACATTATCATCAGTGACCAAATGGATCATATTTGGGCAGTCAGGGAAAGAGCAAGAGCAAAACTCAGTGCAAGTCAAGCCCACTGAAAGACATTGGCATTTGCTGGCATCATCGCAGTTTCCATCTTTACAGTACAGGTGGGTGATGTCTCGAACTTCCTTAGGTGCCGGTGCTTTCTGGAACATCACAGGTTCAATGGTCCCATCTTCTCTGAGCCTCCACCCTCTACCAACTGGGTTCCAGAGAAGAGGCTTGGCCAGATGGCTGTGACGCCACACTGCTGTTTGGTACAAGGCTCTCAACACTTGTTGCTGGAAGGCATCTTCTGTTGGGGGTAGATTTGCAGCTGATGAATCTGTGGTAGATACTAGTGTGTACCTCTGCTCATCCAGGTTGGTGCAAGGACATCCATTCTCCATTTTCTTTTGGCCATACTGTGTTCTCTGAATAGATTCTCTGTGGCCCTATATTGGTTATGTAGTTGCTGACAAAGTCTTCCCAATTCTGTACAAGCTGCTTGTCGTATCGCAACCTGTGAGGGCGTGGCATGCAGGTAAACACTCACAAAGTGCTGCTCCAAGCTTCTGATCGATGGATCTTTCCTTTGGGCCATGTCCAGAGTGCATGAACACTGTTGAGGATCCAAACATCCCTTTGCTTGAATAGTACACAAGCAAAACCAGTACATCTGTATCATCACATTTGACAATGAGACGAGAATGTGATTGTGCAAGGTGTATTGCATGTAACACCAATCTTGTGTCTCCTGGTCACTATAAAGATCTGTCAAGCAGTCAACGCCTGACTTGCTAATCATCTTAACCTCCTCACCATTTTCAAAGCCACCTGCCAAGATGACTGTGTTCTCTGAAGAGATTATCTGTGGCCCTTTCAGACATACAATGATCTGGGTGAGTGTCCCATTAGCAACGTTAATGGGAAAGGAAGGCATCAACTGCGTTGTTATAGTGTTTGACAGATATGACCATCAACACTCAATCAAAGACCTTGAAAGGCAAAGAAGAGGCACCATCCAAACCAGCAGACCAACACATATTATCACAGGACAATCAAGTGTTCCTAACTACAGGAAATACCCAAGGATCAGTGGGAACAAGGCTGCTCTGTGTAGCTTTGTCAGCAACTACATAACCAATATAGGGCCACAGAGAATCTATTCAGAGAACACAGTATGGCCAAAAGCAAATGGAGAATGGATGTCCTTGCACCAACCTGGATGAGCAGAGGTACACACTAGTATCTACCACAGATTCATCAGCTGCAAATCTACCCCCAACAGAAGATGCCTTCCAGCAACATGTGTTGAGAGCCTTGTACCAAACAGCAGTGTGGCGTCACAGCCATCTGGCCAAGCCTCTTCTCTGGAACCCAGTTGGTAGAGGGTGGAGGCTCAGAGAAGATGGGACCATTGAACCTGTGATGTTCCAGAAAGCACCGGCACCTAAGGAAGTTCAAGACATCACCCACCTGTACTGTAAAGATGGAAACTGCAATGATGCCAGCAAATGCCAATGTCTTTCAGTGGGCTTGACTTGCACTGAGTTTTGCTCTTGCTCTTTCCCTGACTGCCCAAATATGATCCATTTGGTCACTGATGACAATGTGGATGAGTGACGGTGATGTGTTGCTAGAATCAAGAATCAAGAGGTTTATTTGTCACATACATACCAGGGCATAGAGTGAAATATGGGTGGTCATGCCCGCATCGATAATACAATAATAAAATAGACATAGAAAAAAAAACAGGTAAGACATGTGCATGATAAAAATAGACATGCTAAATTCCTGAGAAGGCACTGGTTCCTATGTACACTACTATACAATTTTAACTCTGTCATTATGTATTACTTACTATATCTAAACTATACTATACAAGAACCACATCTGTTCTTTCCTTTTGTGTTGTGTGTGTGTGTGTGTGTGTGTGTGTGTGTGTGTGTGTGTGTGTGTGTGTGTGTGTCTGTGTGTGTGTGTGTGTGTGTGTGTGTGTGTGTGTGTGTGTGTGTGTGTGTGTGTGTGTGTGTGTGTGTGTGTGCTCATGTGTACTTGTGAGTGGAGAGTTCAGTGTTCAGTGTTCTGATGGCCTGCGGGAAGAAGCTGAGCCGGAGTCTCATGTGCTAATAGCGTGTGTACGTAGGCACTTGACTGACCACAGCAGCTTGAACAGGTTGTTGTTGGGGTGGTGGGGGTCTTTCATTATTCTGCAGGCTCTGGATTTGTACCTCCTGTTATACAAGTCCTGCAGGGGTGGTAGTGCAATACCCGTAGTACGCTCTGCTGAGCGCACCACTCTCTGGGGGGCCTTCCTGTACTGTGCCATGCTGTTTCCAAACCAGGCAGTGATGTTTCCAGTCAGAATGCTCTCTACAGCCCCGGAATAGAAGGAGTGTAGTATCTTCCCCAATACTCTGAACTTCCTTAACTGTCTCAGGTGATAGAGGCGCTGTTTCGCCTATTTCACCACAGAATCTATGTGTGTTGACCATGTCATGTCCTCTGTGATGTGTACTCCCAGGTACTTGAAACTGCTCACCCTGTCCACGATAGCCCCATTTATCCGCAGTGGCGTGTGTGTCACCTGCTGTATTCTCCTAAAATCCACGATCAGCTCTTTGGTTTTACCAATGTTCAGGAGTAGGCTGTTATCCCGGCACCAGCGTGCCAGTTCATCAACCTCCTCCCGATAGGCCTTCTCGTCATTGTTAGAGATCAGCCCCACCACCACGTGTCGTCCGCAAACTTCACTATGGAGTTGGAGCTGAACCTGGCCACACAGTCATGTGTGTACAGTGAATACAGCAGGGGGCTCAGAACGCAGTAGATTGAAATAAAGGTGTTCTATTTCTATTTCAACCTGATTCAATTGGAACTTTGTTTTCATATGAAGTATCATAAAATGTATCATATGAAATGTATAATTTATTAAATGTATCATAAATATATTAACATTATAGACCAGAACATTACCTCAAGTGACTTTACTTTGCAGTAACATTGAATTTGTCAACATGCTTCTCACCACTGATAATGGGCTTTGGACTGAAGACTTCATTATGTCAATGTTTAATTTTCTTTCATTTAGGACACCTCATACATTTACTGATGTGACTCCCTGACCATGCATGCTATATTTACACATGTGGTATTGCTGGATTCAACACAACTACACCTTTCCGAAAAAGCCCTCATCTGTGTTCATTTTTTACATTTCCGCTTATTTTAAGTATGTGTACATGGGTATATATTTCCTACATGCATAAAGATATTCACATCCAGGTTTTTCTATTAGGTTAAGCAACTGTCTGACTGCTAGTATGTCAGATTTGAAAGCTCTTGGAGCTTGTATTATTAATCTACATGAGTTTATATGTCTCAACTCCCATACGGCCAGGCTATATTTTGGTTATTTTTTCCTTTGGGGGTGTATAACAATATCTATCAATTTAACAAGTTTTGCAGTAAAATATTTGTATACAAGAATCCATTTCATATATGGGAGACCTTAGAGATGAGGAAAAACATGCTTGTGTTTTGTTCTACCTCCGGTAGGGGTATCTCAAAAAATAAAGCCCTTTTTGACAGTTTGTCACAGCACTACTAATGAAGAGGGGGCGGCAGTCAACTCCACCCGAGTGCGAACAAGAGGGAACTAGAACCTCTTGAACGCACAGCACAGGCGGAACCACGTGTGACACAACACATTGTGGCCCACACCCACAAACTCCTGCTACCCCACCAAAGGACGGGAAGCAGGAGAGGTCACAGACCTCAGAACCGCCTACGAGACAGAATCCCCGGTCATGTCCATAAGGTAAAACCTTACGAAGGAACCCGGTGAGGACCATGAAGCCGCAGCACAGATGTCCTCCATCGAGGCCCCACCCAGTAGAGCGGCAGAGGCCGCCACCCCACGAGTGGAGTGCGCCCTGACGCCCCCAGGGGGAGCCAGCCCGGCCAAGGTGTAGCAAAGGGCAATGCCCCCGCACAACCAATGGGACAGGCGCTGTTTCGACAGTGCCTTACCAGCACGAGAGCCACCGTAACAGACAAAGAGCTGATCGGTAGCCCTGAGGCTCTGAGTACGGCTGAGGTAAACCCCCAAAGCCGGGACCGGACATGACAGGTGAAGGCCCGCCTCCAACTCACTAGCGCGAGGAGGCGGATGAAACGCCTGAACCATAATATCCCTGGAGCGAGAAGAACTCCAGATATTTTTAGGCACGAAGGCAGGATTAGGCCGCAGAGTGGCACCGCAATCGGAACGAAAAGACAGGCACTCTGGCCGTACAGAGAGAGCACAAAGCTCACCCACTCGTTTAGCGGAGGTGACGGCCAGCAAGAACGCGGTCTTGAACGACAGCTGTTCCAACGGCGCTTGCTCAAGAGGCTCAAACGGGGCCAAGGACAACCGACCGAGGACCAATTGAAGATCCCAGCTCAGAGCCAAAGAGCGTTTCACCGGCTTAAGGCGTCGAACGCTAAGCAGGAAACGCTTCACAAGAGGGTGGCCTTACACCACTCTTGGAAAATACGCCACCTACCCACGTAACCCGCGATAGTGGAGGGAGCATGCACGTTACGGATGGTACCAACCACAGAAGGATCCATCCTCTCCAGACTCACCCTCTCACCAGCCAAACCATCAGCAGCTGGCCCAGCACAGGGAACTAACACAGAGAACCGTGCGCTTGAGAGAGGGCCCGCGATGACCAAGGAACAGGCCATGACGGGATACCAAGAGCTGGATCAGGACCAGGAACCACACAGCTGCGCCCCGGTCCGGCGCAATCAGGATCAAGGACCTGCGCTCCTCAACGTACCCGCCCCAACAACTGACCTAACAGATGTATGGGGGAAAGAATCCCAGGCGGCACGGCATCGGTCCCAGACCTGCCTGACTATGTCCGGACGTAATCCCCACCCGTCAGGGTGAGGACCGCCCAGCGACATTACACCTGTACCCACATTCACCCTGCCGGGAATGTGGAGAGCCCTCAGGCCACGCAGATGGAGAACGCCCATAGCCAGCCGCCCGCCGCCCGGTGCAGACGGGGGGAGCGTACTCCTCCCTGTCTGTCGATATACGACGCTGGTGTCGTATTGTCCGTCCTGATCAAACACCGTTTGAGGACCAGAAGGACCGCTTTCAATACCAACACATTGAACGTAGCGCAGACCGGGCAGCATGGCTTGCCAGCTGCCCCCTACTGCGTTGGCCCGACGCGTCTCCAGCGAGGGAGGCGTCGGTGAAAAACGTGACGTGTGACAGCCTACTGCCCATGGGGACCCCCCTGGTGAGGACCCCAGGCCCACCCCCGGGGCGATGGTCCCCCAGTACTGACACAGGAACCTTAGCCGGTTCCTCTTGCCTCTCACCGGGTCTATTTCCATACTGGAAAAGAACCACCTCCATAACCTCCTCCTGGGGTGAAGAGGAGGCCAAGAGGGACCACGGAATGAGCAGATGCCCTCATACCGAGCAGGCGTATCACGGACAGCGCCGTAACCGTCCTAGGACGGAACCTCCCGAGTGTGTCGCAACATGCTCTGAGAGGGATGCCCATAGCACTCCACCCGTTGACTGGGAAGAGGAGTACTCTACTTCCAGTCTACAGCAACCCCAGGCTGGTAGGAAACCTGCCTGGTATGAGACCTGACGATCCACCTTGACCGCCAAGGACCAGAATGTCGTCAGGGCAGAATACACTTCGTAACCCCTGACGACGCAGAGGCCCCAGTGCGGCCTCCACGCACTTGGTGAAGATGCGGGGGGCCAGAGAAAAGCCAAACGGCAGCCCCTGGTACTCATACGCTAACCCTGCAAAGGAAGCGTAGGTAAGCCCTAGGACGGAAGATCGGGTATGCGAACACGCATCCTACAGGTCTATGGAGGAGGACCAGACCCCCACCTGACAGTGTTCAACAGGTAGGAGACGATCCAAAAAATGCTGAACCTTCCCATGGGACAGGTCCAACATGGGTCTGACACCCCCCCTCCCGATTTCTCAGGCACCAGAGAACACCGGGAGGAAAACGCCACGACGATGGCTTGCTTCATCCACGGAGATTGGATCTCGTCGACCAGAGCTGTCACTGCTGGTGACCCTGACAATAGGGTCTGTACCAAACCCGAAAACGGGTGGGGTTGTGTAAATACAAGTCCCCGCCTCAGCGTTCTCTCCATCCCCCTCGACATATGGTACTGCTGTAGCCATATGTGATGACACTCCCAACTAGGGATGGGAATTGATAGGATTTTATCGATACGATTCCATTATCGATACTGCTTATCGATACGATTCTTTATCGATTCCCTTATCGATACCTGCTAACTTGTGTTGGGTGGGGTAAAAAAAGTACATACAGGTTTATTAGTGTAACTTACTTTTATTTCTTAAATAATCTATAAATAAAAAAAATAGGTAATAACATTTGAACATGTTAAATTACAGTGCAATTACAGTGCAGGTATAAAATGGAACCAAAATAAAACACTTACTTGTATTTCTTAATCTCTGAACAGAACATACAGCATATACAGTAAACCACACATTTTAAATAACATAAGAACAAAACAAAAAAATAGGTAATAACATTTGAACATGTTAAATTACAGTGCAATTACAGTGCAGGTATAAAATGGAACCAAAATAAAACACTTACTTGTATTTCTTAATCTCTGAACAGAACATACAGCATATACAGTAAACCACACAACATTTTAAATAACATAAGAACAAAACAAAAAAAATAGGTAATAACATTTGAACACAGTGCTCCTTTTTTAAAAAAAAAAAGGGGGGGGGGGGGGAATAAGATGGAACCAAAAATAAAACTGGCAAATAAAATTAACAATTCTTCTGCAAAAAAATAAGCATGTCCGCTTTCTCGGGGAGGATTCGTGATCTTTCTGGGCTAATGGTGTCTCCAGCCGTGGAGAACACCCTCTCAGACGGGGTAGAAGACGCCTGAACACACAGATAAGTTTGGGCCAGATTTGACAGCAGGGGCAGAGTGTCTCTCTTTTGCCACCACCAGAGAGCAGCGTCACCGGATATGGGGATGGAAGCCAGGCATTTGTACTGTACACCTGTACTTCTTGATCCACTCTCTCTGCGATGGACAGGGTGTGCTGTTGGACTGTCGTCTGCAGCTCTCTGTCCTCCTCTGCAAACAGTTCCGCCAAGGCTGTCTGAAATTAAATGGACCATAACCAAATGATTTAGTTTGAAGTTTAATATTTTAATCCATGCCATCTATGATCATCACAATGAGCTAAGCTTACATAGTTTTCTTCTTCTTCTTCCCTCTCCTCCTCTTCTTCCTCATCATCACTGTGTGTCTGTGTCTCTTGCTCTGATAGCTTGATAAGAAATTCACCATTTAAGTACCACAGAGCCAGAGCCCAGAGTGGAAAGGTACCACAATAGAAATGTGCTACAATCAAAGGGATTGTCAAATTCAAATACCTCTTCTGTGACTGCGGCTGCCTCTGTCGTATTTGCTGCCACTGCTGCTTCCCTCACCCTGTCCCAGATGGCATCCTTATCCATTTTGGATTTAAACCTGGGGTCCATCACTGTGGACTCCTCCAGGAAGGTCTGGACATCGGCATCCTTAAGTTTAAAATGGAGGACATGTATAACACAAAATGAGGGGGGAAAATGTGACTGAATGTGAATATCCTTTAGTATCTGTGATTATTCGTCATATTCGTGATGAATGAATAAATGTCAGTCACTGTACCTTGTAGCGTTTGGAGAGATCGGTCCAAACCAACTCCTTGATGCTCCTCACGAATGTGGAGTCCTCCACCTGGACTGTAAAATGGTCCTGCAACTTCTGGAGGATGGGAAGAATCTGGCCACAGGTTGGACTTTTGTCACTGGAGACACAGAGTGTGGACGTGTACAGCACACGCATCAGCTGCACAAACTCCTCTGCCTTCCTGAAGTCCTCATTGTCCATTTTGTTCAGTCTGCAATATAAATAATTATATTGCTTAAACAAACTAAAACAATCATTCTGATGACTTTACTAATCCACCCAGTTTTAAATGAGCCATATTGAATTATTCACATAATCTCCCGCCCCCTTACCTGTCCTTCTCCATCGACTTTCTTAGCCGTGGGTCCATAGCTGCAGCTTGGATGGCGGGGAACTGCTTGAAGAATCTCTCAATCATTAAAAAGAGAGAATTCCACCGTGTCTTCACATCCAAGATGAGCATGTGCTGGGGCAGGTCTGAAAGGCCAACACACATCTATATTAGCACATCATCAGTTATATAACAATAAACAATATTATATTACCATTTACCATTCATTTATTTGTATTGATCACCATCCGTTCATTAATCATCATGTGTTAACTTATTATAACAATAAACAATATTATATTACCATTAATTTGTTATTTGTATTCATGTACCATCTGTTCATTTATCATCATGTCAGTGTTAACGTATCAATGCATGTTGGCTATAATCTAAAAGTAAAGTAGTACTGAAATGTATTCTTACTGAGGAGTTGCTGCTTCTCCTTGAGGCCAATTTTGGCCATGTGGGATCTCTTCATCCATACGACCACGGCACGGATCCTTGCCGCCCATTTGGAAACTGCAGTGCAAGTATAGAGCTTCTGTGCTCCTAGGTTCAGTGTGTGGGCGAAACATCCCAACTTGATGATGTTTAGCCTTTTCACTGCTACATCCATGTTGGATGCGTTATCCACAGTGGCTGCCACAACCTTCTCTCTAACTCCAAACTCCTCCAGGATCCCGTCAATCTCCTCAGCCACAACTGTCCCTGTCTGTGCTTGGTACACCGCTTTTGTTTTGAGGACCTTCTCCTTTATCTTGCCTTCCTTGATGTAATGCAGTGTTACTCTGAGGTAGTGGTCCTGACTAAAGCTTGTCCATCCATCAGCCGTGATGGCTGTCTTCGTTACATCCTTTAGCTCCAAAATCAAATTGCCCTTCTCAACGTTATACCATGCAGGGATCAGGCGGTGGGTTAAACTCTCTCTGGATGGGGGGTTATATTTGGGGTTGAGAGCCTTTGTCATCTCCCTACAGAACATTGTGGGAATGCAACAGAACTAAGCTGGTAGAATAACAACATGCAACTTGACATTTCTGATTGTCCTTTTATTGTTGAGCCCCCCATGTCAGAAAAATACAAAAACTGTAATTTTTTTTAACTACAGACTTACTGTAAATAAAATAATTTATTTGAGATTCTCTTAAACTAATTGAATCTATTGAACAGGTCGTTGTTGCAAAAGAGAATTCGTTATCAATAACTTACCTACCTGTATAAATAAACGTTAAAAGTAAAAACAACTGACACATGAGTTGCCTGCCTAAATTCAATTAAATTAGAAACTCTTCACGGATCAACTCAGGCCTCACAGCGTGTGTGCTACAGCATCACCTGAACATATTCACAATTGACTTGTTGTCTCAAAAACGTAGGCAAACAGCCACAGATACACACACACACACGGAGGCTGACATGACATAACAAGTAACATCTAAGAAAGCAATTCACCTACCGAAATTCTGAGGCTTCTACTGTGGAATAAGGGTGCAAACCTTTCACCACAAATGTTGTGACAGCCCGGTGTAACTCGTTGACTTTTTCTTGCGTCAGTTTACCCCGCTGTGCCAAAGTGAAAGGGGTTTCCTGAGGTTCGCGAGAACCACTGGCCGCACTAGATACACTCTGATTGTCATCATCTGAAATCGGAGAATATTTATACAGTGATGATGATGATGAAAGCATTCGTTTTTCATTTAGGTTTTGTTTGCATGAATGGCGCTAACGTTATTATAATAATAATGCATTGTACCTTCGGTAACGGAGGTAGATGCAGCAGCAGCAGCAGCACTCGTTCGTAGGACATCAAAAACACGACATTCTTCCAGCACGTTAAGGGCATGCCGTGTTGATAAATGCTTTAGCATGTTACTTGTATTTCCCCCCTTATGTGAAATGGTCATTTTGCAAATGCTGCAACTTGCGCTGTTTTCATCTACTTTGGTAAAGTGAAGCCATGCTTTGGAACGTCTTTTTCTTGCAGCCATGGTCGCTCCGTTCCAAAACAAACTCGCGTGCGGCGTTACGTCATACGTGACGTCGGACGGAAACACGTGGTATCAATAAGGGAATCGGAAGTCAAGGGAGTCACGCGATTCCAGGCATCGGACAATTAGGAACCGGTTCCCAACGGGAACCGGTTCTCGATTCCCATCCCTACTCCCAACGCACCCGCCGCCATGTGGCGCAGGTCCGCTAGGAACTGTAGATAGGCGGCCCGGTCCCACCCGCTGTGCGTAGCCAACCCTGGACCCATGGGAGCAGAGCGTTCCGTGTTGGGACATCTGACCCTGACACTACCCACAAGGCAATCGCACCCAAGGGGGGACCCCGACAGAAAGGGCCGGTTTGATATGGGGGAAGCTGACATCAGTTCTAGGTGACAAAAGCTCCCCCACTGAACACCCCTGCAGAACATGCTGAGGAGTTGTTCTGCAGCCGGACATGCAAGGTGTGAGGCCCCCATGGGTTCCTACACACCGTAGCCCTACAGTGATATTACTACCACCCAAATCACGCGCGCCTGCGAGACCACTGCCAATCTTTCAGGAGTGGGAGGCACCAACATGATACCCGGCCTGGCGACGGTGAGGTCGGGGAAGCCCGCACTGTGTGCCTCAAAAAAGGTGTCGAGCCCCCCTGCTGACAACACTTGTAGTTGACAGACGTAACACCAGGCTCAACCAAACACAGCTTATGGTGTGGGAGCCGCTTGACAGCACAACATTCTCACGGACAGACCCAGGCTCAGCCATCAACTGGGTGTCAGCCCCTGTCCCCATGAGAAGCGAAACGTGGGGCCGAATGCACTTCAACGAAGGCTCGCGGCCCGCAGCCAAAGGAAACAAATCAGAGCCCCTTTTCCGCTGATGTTGGGGGAGGGAGTGATCGGAGAGCGGGCTGCTCGCGGCAGGACGGCGACGGCTTGTATATTCCAAGCCGAGCTCATCCAACATGGCCGATCCCTCGGCCGCCAAGGCTGTCGGCCTTGTGGACACCTGTCGATTCAACGCCCAGGATACCTCTGGCGGGGGAAAACATGGCCGCCTGTCGAGGGCCTCGCCATAGCCACTGACGAGGCCGTGCTCTCACCTCTGGCTGCGCGGCGTGAGGCGATCTGGGGCCTAGGACAAATACCACCTGCGCTCCAGCGGAAGACCAAGATCCTCTGCGGAGAGGGGAGCCCTGAACGGTTATAGCTTGCGGCTAGGTCAAAGCTAATAACGTCAACAACCTCGCACAATGTGTCGACGTCAGCTGGCCCTCAAGGCCCCGCCACCAGACACCATTTTTTGATAGAAAAAACAGCAATTTGAACACAGTTACTAATCGCTGCCAATTCCATACCGTGGCGGTACAGGCTTTAGCAGCCCACCAGCCACTCGCCAGGCCGACCCACCTCATGGCGTCGGCCGGGCGGGGCACTGTTTCAACATGTCAAAAGCAAAGGACTGATGCTAACACGGAGCACCAGTGGTGGTTGCAACCAGCAACCTCCACTGTGGTGTGCACCATGAAGGGGTTAATGAATAAATTAACTAACACCACAAATATACTGTAGAATGGGCTAGCCCATGCACACAACGTTAAAGGGATGCGGACCAGAGAACCAGTCCCGCATTCATTCATAATATTCACAAACGGCACACCAGCCCTAGACCTCAGCCCATTTACCCATGAAAATGTAAACAAAGCCCCCCCGCAATACTCCCCCAGTAGACACCGATTGACCGTCAGCATGAATGGTTGAGAGGAGGGAAGACTGTAGTGTAGACAGACATTCCCGCAGCAGGGATACAGACCAGAAACAGTAGCCCAATATAGCATAGCGTTAGCCACGAGCTCCAGGATAACGGGGAAAACAACAACGTTTACCCAGATATCCCGCCGCTTGCGCCAATACACAACTCGGTTGTCTCCCAGGACAACTCGAGCACATCACAAACGCCAGCATTGTCATGCCTAGTGACATCCCACAGCGGGGAACAGTAGAACAGTGACCCAGCATTTATAGCATTTAGTATTAGCAGCGCGCTCCAGGACAGCCTGGGAAATGTCCACCTCAGAGGGACGTTTACCCAAACATCCTGCCCCTGGCGCAGATATACAACTCACAACAAGCAGCATTTACTAACACCAGCGATAATGCTTAGTGGCGCAAGTCCTACCTTGTGTGAGGTAGCTCGATAGCTACACCTCACACGCCGTCCCTCTGTCTGCTGTCAACAAGACAAGGAGACTACAGACTCGATGCTGAGATGCATCGAAATGCATCCCGCTGCAGAGTCGCAGAACCCATACGAGCACAGCCAGAACATGCCGCAAAGATTTCAGGGGTAGGCAAATCTTCGGTAAGCACTCAACCTAATTTCTCTAAACTTTTCACGACAACTAGTTGCATAGGGTGCACGCATCCGCTATGATGGAAACGAAAATAGAGGAAGAGCGAGTGGTGACCACACCTAGTACTATATAGTACGTCACTAGGGCGGGGCCTGGCAGGTGCTGGGTGTATTTGTTTTTTATTCGTTGATGGAGTACACTAGGTACATGAGATGAGGTATATCTCAGTATGGCGTAAGAGCGGGACGCGATGCCAGTACGAGTATATAACAGGTTAGCGCTACACAGTGACCATGTTAACAGGTTAGAGCTACACAGTGACCATGTTATTAACAGGTTAGAGCTACACAGTGACCATGTTAACAGGTTAGAGCAGCTACACAGTGACCATGTTAACAGGTTAGAGCAGCTACACAGTGACCATGTTAACAGGTTAAAGCAGCTACACAGTGACCATGTTAACAGGTTAGAGCATTGACCATGTTAACAGGTTAGAGCAGTGACCATGTTAACAGGTTAGAACAGCTGCACATTGACCATGTTAACAGGTTAGAGCAGCTACACAGTGACCATGTTAACAGGTTAGAGTAGTGTGAAGTGCCACAGAACAAGTGACACTTTTGGACAATGACATCCTGGGTCGTTCCTATATGACCAGTATAAATAGCTCTATGATGGCTCTACTTATAAAAAATGGAACTGAGCCTTTAAATGTCTCCATAGAAGGGGCCGGTGTCTGTGAAAAGGGAGTGAACCTGCGGAATGTGAGGCCATGGAGAAGAGAGGGGCCACTATAGCTGTTGTGAAGGGCCAGATTAAACCGAATATATATATTTATTTGTATATATATATTTAATTGTATTTGTATATTCTCTAATATTCCCTGATATCCCTTGTATATTCCTTGTACAATATGCATTGAATATCCATTCTAGCCTACTGAACATCCCATAATAGTCTCCATTCTACTATTGGTCGAGACCTTGGTGCCAGGCTGCCATACCCCCCAGACCCAGTTCAAACGTACCGCTCAACATGTACGAACAAGTCCTAGTTCCGCGTAGGAATCTGGCTACCGCACCACTAACGGTACTATTTGTTCATAGTGCGTATATATACTGCGCTACTAAAGTAGGACTTCCCTTTCAGTCCAGTTTCTTACCCTCCAATAGAGTCACAGACGTAAAGCCTCCCCGCGACGCCACGTGTGGGAGTAAGGCCAAGTTCGGCCTACCATCGGTATTGAGACATCGTGTATATTAATATTTGAATAGTCATATTTGGCACTATATCGTCGAGTTGGACGTAGTCTATTAAGCTAATAATAGTCTGTTAATATATAGTGCTTCGTGCGGTGAGAATACTATCGTAGTCAGTACCCCATCGTTTCGGGCAGAGAACTGGCTGCTTATCCAGGATGGTCGACCCCATGTGAGACTGCATCCGAGGAGCCCCAGAGCCGACGAGCGAGTGGACCTGTATACCGGATTATTCTACCGACGACAGCCCGCCTTCCCCGGCACGGATTATGCTTTGTGTACAGTGATTATTCCATGGATAAAGACCCCCGACACTGCCGTGTGTTGGAACCCCCCCCCCCCCTGGAGAGGACGCAAGGTGAGGAGACGCTCTGCAAGACGAGGTCGCTTCACGTCTCTCCCCCGTGGACCAGAGAGAGCCGGCTCACAGAGAGTCCACCTGCTTTCATCTGTGGTCCAAGGATCGCTGGCGCACCGAGCTGCACAACTGTGGGTTCACCCAGGATACCCTTGGCCAGACGAGGCAGCCAGACTCTACCCCCCCCCCCCCTCCTACTCCTGTTGTCTTACAAGCGACCGGATTACCCCCCCTAGTGTATCTAGTCTTATAATCATTAAAGTATCATTGCTGTTATTCCTTAACTATTCCAGGTCGTATATTTACCGCCTGCGCCATCAGAGATTGGACATTCTCTATTGATATACCGACGAATACTCTTTGCCATAAAAGTGCATACTATTTCAATTCATAAATGTAATTAAGTGATTAAGTGCTTGCTCTACACACCATTGCTGTGTAGTAATAAATACATACTTCGACTTCGTACATTTGTGTTGGATCCGTTTCATCCACGTGAGAGTGTTTATCATAATATATTTATGCCGAGTACTGGGTGGCCGAATATAAAGTACAAAGGTAGTGGTAGTAAGTATCATATCTAGTAATACAGTCAGGGAATTGTACCCCTCAGTTACAATTGGTCCTTCGAGCCGGATGGTAATTAGTGTAATATTAATATAGTGTTATTAATATTGAAATGGCCTATGATGAACACTCCACGAAACGATCCTCCTAACCAACGCCCGCAGCGCGAACGACGGCTCCCTCAGTACTTAGAGGCTTACGCTGTCAGTCAACAACCTAGTCTTCTACTAACAGTAAACGCGGTAAAACTAGAAAGTAAAAGTATGTCTAACCCCAACGCCCAGACTACCCCGACCATAGAGGCCCCTACGGGTTCTAATGTAACTGACCAAGTTCACGGTGGGGACCAGTGGGAACCAGACATGACTTCACACCCCGCCAGTACTGAAGAAGTAGTCCCCGATGAGTCCCGGGAGGAATACAACGCTAGCGAGAGAGAACTCGGCACGGAAGAAGACGGGGAGAGCACCGTAGAGATAGAGCTCCAAGGCTCCGCAAGGAGTACCCCGAGGGAAGGCTCCCCTATACAACCGCCTTCTCCCAGCGAGGCAGAGAGGACCCTACAGCAGGCCTTCCTCATCAGCCTGAACGCCGCTGCTGAACGCGACCGACTGCAGATCCAGCAGCGGAGCGAAGAAGAGCATATACGTCTAGAAATAAGACGCATTCAGAGGGAAGAAAATGTGGCCCGAGACCGAGCAGACAGCCAGCGAGCAGCTGCTGGTGCTCTACGGGACGCAGAGCGCGACAGACAGCAAGCGCAACTAATAGAACAGCTGATCAGACGGACAACACCCTCTCCCTCCGCCAGAGGCTCCAGGAACTCGTCTAGACACACCTCCAGGGCGGCATCCCCTAGCCGAGTAAACAACCCTGAACTTGACCAACAGACGAGGTCTATACCCCCCACAGACCACCTCCCCCCACCGGTCCAAGCGAGACCTAGCAACCGGGAAGGAGCAGCATATCCTGTGGAGAGGCTAAACCAGAGACTACAAGCACTGGATGACCTAACTGAAGACGAAGAGGAAGAGGAGGAGAACCACGCCCGACGACAGCACAGTACTCTACCGGACCAGGAGGTCCAGTACAGCCCAGGCTATACTCCCGCGGAGCTGCGCTACAGACCCCCGACTCTATACACGGGTGAGCACGACGCACGACCCGCACCGAGGAACAGCACCTGGACAAGCGGGCCACGGTACACTGCCGGTACCAGCCCATACCAAGGAGCGGGAGGAGACTCGCCTAGGAGGCCTCTCCCCCAACGCTCGCCGATGTATCCACAGTCAGCGTCATACATTGGCACGCCTATGGTACCCGACTTCACCCAAGAGAACCGGGCCCAGTATACAGAACCCCGCATGTGTCTGGAGACCATGTTGGTGGATGTATTGGATGAACGCCATAAATACGCCATCCTACTGAAGCACTTAAAGGTACCCCGCGCACATAATATAGCGCTCGCCTACGCGACTTCCACCACCCCATACACAGCAGCGCTGGTAGCATTGGACCAGAGGTATGGGCGCATATGGGATTACGTGATCCAGGAGATCCGACACATCGACCGCTTACCCCCAGCAATAGACAATCGAGCACTGGACGACCTGTCCATCAGAGTGCAGTCCCTGGTAGGGATGTTGGGAGCGCAGAGAGAGAAGGGGAGGCATGAACTTTACGCCAACTCAAATGTGGAAAGGATCTTGGAGAAGCTGCCGCCCGCTCGACAGGAGCGTTTTAGGCGGCAGAGAGACCACAGAGACCCGAATGGCCCCGAACCGAACCTCCTCGATCTAGCAGACTTCCTGGCGAGAGAAGTCAGCAGCCTACGGCTAGATACATTCGGACGGAGCACCCCTGGCTCCAGAGAAGGAACCAGACGACTAAATGATGGAAGAAGATCGGTGACTGTGATGCACCAATCGGAGTCAGTACCGAGCAGCAGGAGCCACAGTACCCCCTCCAGAACGGAGAAGTGGAAGATAGTGTGCTCCTACTGTGAGAAAGAACACTGGCTAGCGCAATGTGACTCCTTCCCCAAGCTGAACGCGGAGGAAGCAAGTCAATGGATAAAGTCCAACAAGCGCTGTTTTCGCTGTGCGCGCTCACACATGGCAGCCGAATGCCGCTTAAAGAAAAGGTGCACCAAGTGCGATGGAGCCCATCTGGACATACTTCACGACAGTAACAGACGGCGCCCTTCACCCGCACCATCCAGCAGCAAAGCGAGCGTCATGTACATCGATCCCGCCAGCAGCAGTGGAGCCTGAGTACTCCTAAAAGTAGTGCGTGTGACACTAAGCTACCAGAATAAAGTCCTGGACACTTACGCCGTCCTCGATGACGGGTCAGAGAAGACCCTTCTGCTCGCCTCCGCTGCGGCCCAGCTAGGGCTGCAGGGAAGCGAAACCCAAATGACAATTCGGACAATAAGACGAGATTTGAAGACGATAAAGGGCGAGAATGTCTCATTCTCTATCGCAGCAAGCGGCCAGCCGGAGCGACGGTACCAGATTACAGACGCTTTCACCAGCCAAGAAATAGGACTGTCGCGGTACACATACCCCGTCGCCAAGCTGATGGAGAAATATGCACATCTGCGCAAGTTACCGATCCCGCTCATAGACAATGCTATGCCGACCCTGTTGATAGGCTCCGACCATGCAGACCTCATTGTCCCGATAGACCGGGTTCATACCGGACCCCGAGGCTGTCCTGCAGCAGTCGAGACCCGTTTGGGATGGACTCTCCAAGGCCCGCTCGCCAAATCTCTCAACCGAAGTACAGCCACTAGATGTCTCCACTCCCGAGTCACAGAGGGAGAAACCGCACTCCTGCAACACGTAGAGCGGTTATGGACCTTGGAACAAATGCCCTTTAAGAACGGAAAGAAAGACATTCGCTCTAAAGATGACATTTACGCCATTCACCTCCTCGAGACAGGGACCAAGAGAGTCCCGGTCAACGGCGTGTTGAGATACGCCACGCCACTCCTGCGGCGAGAAGGAATGCCTACTTTCCACGCCAAGACAGACGCCACAGAACGGTACCTGCTGAACACGGAGCGGCGCTTAGCCAAGAACCCCGCCCAAGAGAGTGTATACCGCGCTGAGATTGAGAAGCTCATCACAGCGGGACACGTCACAAAGATGGACATTAAAGAGGCTGACCAGACCACTGAATCGTGGTACGTGCCTCACCACAAGGTCCATCACAACGGTAAAGACCGCATAGTATTTAACTGCAGCTACCAGATCGGATTCCAAAATCTGAATAAAGAGTTACTGCCCGGTCCCACACTCGGCCCCTCCCTACTCGGCGTTCTACTCTTCTTCCGCCAGGAAAAGGTGGCCATCAGCGGGGACATTAAAGGAATGTTCCTGCAGGTGAGATTAGTAGAGGAGGACAAGCCCCTGTTACGGTTCCTATGGAGAGAGAAGCCAGGAGATGAGCACCCAGCCATCTACCAATGGGAAGTCCTCCCCTTCGGAACGACGTGCAGCCCCTGCTGTGCTACATTTGCACTACAGAAACATGTAGCAGAGGACCCAGCAGCGGATGAAGAGGTCCGACACAGCGTAAAGAACAGCTTCTACGTAGACAACTGTCTACAAAGCCTTTCAACCCAGGAAGAAGCCGAGGCTCTCCTGATTAAACTCCGCGCCTCATTGATCAAAGGCGGCTTTGATCTCAGGCAGTGGGCCAGCAGCGATCCGCAAGTACTGCGCAGCCTCTCCTCCGAGGACAAGGCAGCCAGCAGCGAGACCTGGATGGCTACAATCCCGGGAGAAGCCCAGGAGATGACCCTGGGATTGGTGTGGCGATTCAAAACAGATTCGCTTCACTACAGACACAAGCCCCTGACTACGGAGCAGGGAAGGCCGGCGGCGGCGCCGACCACCAGACGGAGTGTGTACACAACACTCGCCCGACAATATGACCCGCTAGGATGTATTCTACCATACACCACCAGGGCAAAAATGATTGTACGAGCATTGTGGGACAAGGACCAGGGCTGGGACGACCCCATTCCCGCACACCTTGCATCCACCTGGAGAGAGTGGGAGATGGAGCTCCACTCACTCCCAGGCGTTAATATGCGCCGAAGCTACTTCCCACCCACGGTGAGGCCAGAGACAGGTAAAATGGACTTACACGTCTTCAGTGACGCCTCAGAGGTCGCATACGGATCAGTAGCCTACTTGCGGGCCCAAGAAGAGGGGGGAGAGATCTACACAGCATTTGTCCTCGCCCGCTCGAGAATAGCCCCACGCAAGCAACAATCTATCCCACGTCTAGAGCTCTGCGCAGCCCTAGCCGGAGCGCACCTAGCCACGCTCATCCAACGTGAGCTCACCATACCGGTGTCTAGAACAATCCTGTGGTCAGATTCCACGACAGTACTCGCCTGGATCAAATCGGACTCATGCAAGTACAAAGTCTTCGTGGGAGTCAGAGTCACCGAGATTCAAGACTTAACCGAAGAGTTAACCGGAGAAACAGAGTGGCGCTACGTTGATACAAAACAGAACCCAGCTGACGTCATCACCCGGGGAATGCCCCTAGATGACCTCACCCGTCGCAATGTCTACAGTGACGGCCCAGCATTCCTAAAGCTCCCGGAAGGAGAGTGGCCCACGCCTATCCCGAGGGAAGCCAGTCAGGAGGAGGCTGAGATTAAGAAGCCTGTGTTCTGTGGATTGAGCACTGTTATCTCCGCAGACCCCAACATAGATGATTGCACTACCATAGTGAGTGCACAACAAAGGACATTCCTGCGGCACCACCCGGAGTGTAAGTCCCCCGCTGAAATGTCAGCAGCTAACTACGAGGAAGCAGAATTGCTTCTACTGCAGCGAGCCCAGAGAGACTCGTTCCCCGATGAATTGGCCTGTCTACAGGGAGGAAAGCCTGTCCCATCCGACAGCAGATTAATTCATCTGGCCCCCGAGAGCGACGCTCATACCCTCATCAGAGTGGGTGGTCGCCTACGCAGAGCCCCCAATCTACCGGATGACATTAAATACCCGATCGTATTGAACAGCCGACACAAGGTCACAGAGCTGATTATAAAGAAATACGATGAGGATGTACATCACGCAGGAGCAGAAAGAGTCTTTGCGGAAATCAGACGTCGTTACTGGATCCTACAAGGAAGAGAGGCGGTACGACGCTTCCAGCGAACATGTCTAGACTGCCGCAAGTGGCGCGCGCAGCCCAGCATACCAAGGATGGCTGACCTTCCTCCATGTCGCCTCCGAATCGGTGACAAGCCATTCCACTCAACGGGTATGGACTGCTTTGGCCCGCTGCACATAAAGAAAGGAAGAGGAACCGAGAAGCGGTGGGGTATTGTATTCAAATGCATGACCACCAGAGCGATACACATCGAGCTTCTCCCGACCATGAGCACAGACTCATTCCTTATGGCCTTCCGTAGATTCACATCACGGAAAGGAAGACCGTCTACACTATTGTCCGATCATGGGACAAACTTCAAAGGCGGCGAAAGAGAGCTGAGAGAGAGCTTCCAAGCTATGGGCCCAGAACTTAAGACCCACCTCGCTCCAGCACAGATTGACTTCCAATTCAACCCCCCAAACGCACCCCACTTCGGTGGTACTTGGGAACGGGAAGTGCGTTCCATAAAGACAGCCCTGTACGCAGTACCTGTACTTGGGGCCCAGACTGTGGCGGAAGAAGTCCTAATGACAGTCCTCACGGAGATTGAGGGAGTATTGAACTCTAAGCCCCTCGGCTACGTCTCCAGCGATGTGGCGGATATCGACCCAGTTACCCCCAACACACTCCTGATGGGGCGGCTAGATCCCGCGTTACCCCAGACAATGTACCGGCCTGAAGAAGCGAACGGCCGACGAATGTGGAGGTACAGCCAAGTATTAGCCGACAAGTTTTGGAGCAGTTTCCTACTGCACTACCTACCGTCTCTACAGACCCGCCAGAAGTGGGTAAAGGAGAGACACAATTTGACAGAAGGAACAGTCGTCATGATTATTGATCAATCACTGCCCAGAGCTATGTGGCCGGCCGGCCGCGTAAGCAAAGTGATCACCGGTGCCGACGGCAAGGTCCGAGCAGCTGAAGTGCTTGTCCAGGGTCGCACTTACACCCGTCCCGTGGCGAGGCTCATAGAACTGCCCCGACTCCCAGACACAATCGATGATGACCATGACCCTATAACCCTATGACTTTGTGAAGTTGACTGACCCCTACAGCAAACCCTTATGTGTAAATAGACAACGCGATTAATCTGTCTCTGCTTAACTGATTAGGTCTGGGACCAATCAGGGGGTGGCTGTTGTGAAGGGCCAGATTAAACCGAATATATATATTTATTTGTATATATATATTTAATTGTATTTGTATATTCTCTAATATTCCCTGATATCCCTTGTATATTCCTTGTACAATATGCATTGAATATCCATTCTAGCCTACTGAACATCCCATAATAGTCTCCATTCTACTATTGGTCGAGACCTTGGTGCCAGGCTGCCATACCCCCCAGACCCAGTTCAAACGTACCGCTCAACATGTACGAACAAGTCCTAGTTCCGCGTAGGAATCTGGCTACCGCACCACTAACGGTACTATTTGTTCATAGTGCGTATATATACTGCGCTACTAAAGTAGGACTTCCCTTTCAGTCCAGTTTCTTACCCTCCAATAGAGTCACAGACGTAAAGCCTCCCCGCGACGCCACGTGTGGGAGTAAGGCCAAGTTCGGCCTACCATCGGTATTGAGACATCGTGTATATTAATATTTGAATAGTCATATTTGGCACTATATCGTCGAGTTGGACGTAGTCTATTAAGCTAATAATAGTCTGTTAATATATAGTGCTTCGTGCGGTGAGAATACTATCGTAGTCAGTACCCCATCGTTTCGGGCAGAGAACTGGCTGCTTATCCAGGATGGTCGACCCCATGTGAGACTGCATCCGAGGAGCCCCAGAGCCGACGAGCGAGTGGATCTGTATACCGGATTATTCTACCGACGACAGCCCGCCTTCCCCGGCACGGATTATGCTTTGTGTACAGTGATTATTCCATGGATAAAGACCCCCGACACTGCCGTGTGTTGGAACCCCCCCCCCTGGAGAGGACGCAAGGTGAGGAGACGCTCTGCAAGACGAGGTCGCTTCACGTCTCTCCCCCGTGGACCGGAGAGAGCCGGCTCACAGAGAGTCCACCTGCTTTCATCTGTGGTCCAAGGATCGCTGGCGCACCGAGCTGCACAACTGTGGGTTCACCCAGGATACCCTTGGCCAGACGAGGCAGCCAGACTCTACCCCCCCCCCCCCCTCCTACTCCTGTTGTCTTACAAGCGACCGGATTACCCCCCCTAGTGTATCCAGTCTTATAATCATTAAAGTATCATTGCTGTTATTCCTTAACTATTCCAGGACGTATATTTACCGCCTGCGCCATCAGAGATTGGACATTCTCTATTGATATACCGACGAATACTCTTTGCCATAAAAGTGCATACTATTTCAATTCATAAATGTAATTAAGTGATTAAGTGCTTGCTCTACACACCATTGCTGTGTAGTAATAAATACATACTTCGACTTCGTACATTTGTGTTGGATCCGTTTCATCCACGTGAGAGTGTTTATCATAATATATTTATGCCGAGTACTGGGTGGCCGAATATAAAGTACAAAGGTAGTGGTAGTAAGTATCATATCTAGTAATACAGTCAGGGAATTGTACCCCTCAGTTACAATAGCCGTATAAACTATTTTTCACATGTAATAATTATGGAAACATATATACTGTTGGTATAAAGGTATATATATATAATGCTATATTAATTATATGTTTCATAATTCTCTGCTTAAAAAGAATGATATGCTTGGCGATGATACCTACAGAAGGTATCATAACCCTTGCCTGTCCTGCCTGCATTCTCTTACTGTTCTGCCTGTTCTGTACTGTTCTGCCTGTTTCTCTTACTGTTAGAGTGAGTCAGAACGAAAGAGGCCCCATGCAGTAAGGGAGTGACCGGCTGGAATGCAAGGCCAAGAACAGGGAGTCCTGAATCTATAGAGGGAAATCTTAAAAAACTATATAACAATTAAATGTTTAATGTGTACAGTAAAAGTTTTCATAAATGGCATGCTTATAATTAATAGGAATTAACTGTCATTAGAGAATAATACTAAAAGAATGATGGGTAAAAACTGCTTTCTGGAGGAGATCTTTTAGGAAGCTTGATAAGAAATCCTAGGGATGGCTTCGTGCCCGGTACCATGTCACGTGATCCCCACAGACAAAGCAGTTGTCTGTTCTGAAGGAATAAGGGACTTTCTGTTACTTAAAAACCACTAGGTAACGAGAAGTAACGTTAGTACCAAGAAGGAGGAGCTCATACGAATTACGTATTGTACTCTGGTTTGCTAAACAAAAATGACAGCCTGTGACTTCACTGTGTTTAGACCAATCGGAAATATTGTAAGATGGATATAAAAGGGACGGTTGCCCTTTCAAGAGCCAGACTTTTTAGAGAGATGGAGATCCTGCTGCCAGACACGGGGCACAAGCCGAACCAGATGAGATGTTTTGTTCTGTGCATATTTTAACTGAAATGGACACTTTCCACTTCAGTCTCTTCTTGTAACTAGCTTTTTCTAAATTAAAAATACCTCTTTATAAATATCCTTTGTATCTTTTCTTCACTCTCAGACGGCCGGGTAAGCATTGAAATGTGTTCTGCATTTGTAACTTCACCCCATGCATTTTTGATTAATGATGTAAAACAATAGAATAAGTGGCTTTATCCCTGCATTAAGGACTAAAGGTGGATTCTGTATAATGGGATTATCAAGTAAAGCCATATAGTGATAATACGTGTACTTAGGAGACATATGATTATGTATTAAGGCAAAATAGAATAAGTGGCTTTATCCCTGCATTAAGGACTAAAGGTGGATTCTGTATAATGGGATTATCAAGTAAAGCCATATAGTGATAATACGTGTACTTAGGAGACATATGATTATGTATTAAGGCAAAATAGAATAAGTGGCTTTATCCCTGCATTAAGGACTAAAGGTGGATTCTGTATAATGGGATTATCAAGTAAAGCCATATAGTGATAATACGTGTACTTAGGAGACATATGATTATGTATTAAGGCAAAATAGAATAAGTGGCTTTATCCCTGCATTAAGGACTAAAGGTGGATTCTGTATAATGGGATTATCAAGTAAAGCCATACAGTGATAATAGGTGTACTTAGGAGACATATGATTATGTATTAAGGCAAAATAGAATAAGTGGCTTTATCCCTGCATTAAGGACTAAAGGTGGATTCTGTATAATGGGATTATCAAGTAAAGCCATACAGTGATAATACGTGTACTTAGGAGACATATGATTATGTATTAAGGCAAAATAGAATAAGTGGCTTTATCCCTGCATTAAGGACTAAAGGTGGATTCTGTATAATGGGATTATCAAGTAAATCCATACAATGATAATACGTGTAAAGGATAAGGGAAATGGACCTCATCTGAATAAAGAGAGTCCTTCCCAGTGCAAATAAAATAAAAGATTCCGCAACTTCAATCACTCGACCTAAGGTCGATGACTGACGGGGGTCGGAACGGTGCATTCGCTGTCTCTTGTCGGTCAGTGGTAACAACAACATTTTGTAGACTCGTTTGGTTCTGCGTGTCAACCACTTCACAGGACGCTGTTTGATGTCAAGATAAGCAGACCAATGAGTTATGAAGTTATCGATCTGACCTAAGAGCAAGCGTGGGCATTCAACATGGCGTCCCTGGTGGTGGGCATTTATACTAACCAAAATAGGTGCTAAACGGCCGAAGAAGACAGGACTACTGTCAAAAGCCTCTGGAGTAAAATTTAATTACAGATTTGGCTAAAATTAAAGTAGAAAGCTCTACTGGCGACTCGAGTGGAAGGCTCTACTTGGGGATATCACAAATGAATAGAAAGCTCTATCTTTGTGATTAAAGCAACGTTAACTCACAACTAAAGGGTAACATAATGTTTATAGAGCTCTGGGGGGAGTTACAAGTGCAGCATAATTTCGTGCTTTGCCCACAGGAAGCGGACTGGCCCTACCCAAGACGAGAGCCAACTACCCAGAGACACTGTTTGTAAGGTGGGGAGACTGGATGTGAAGCGAAGTCAAAACGACCGTTCACAGAAAAGCGAGGGCTCCCTAGCCCAGAGACACTGTTTGTAAGGTGGGGAGACTCGATGTGAAGCGAAGTCAAAATGACCGTTCACAGAAAAGCGAGGGCTCCCTAGCCCAGAGACACTGTTTGTAAGGTGGGGAGACTGGATGTGAAGCGAAGTCAAAACGACCGTTCACAGAAAAGCGAGGGCTCCCTAGCCCAGAGACACTGTTTGTAAGGTGGGGAGACTGGATGTGAAGCGAAGTCAAAACGACCGTTCACAGAAAAGCGAGGGCTCCCTAGCCCAGAGACACTGTTTGTAAGGTGGGGAGACTGGATGTGAAGCGAAGTCAAAACGACCGTTCACAGAAAAGCGAGGGCTCCCTAGCCCAGAGACACTGTTTGTAAGGTGGGGAGACTGGATGTGAAGCGAAGTCAAAACGACCGTTCACAGAAAAGAGAGGGCTCCCTAGCCCAGAGACACTGTTTGTAAGGTGGGGAGACTGGATGTGAAGCGAAGTCAAAACGACCGTTCACAGAAAAGCGAGGGCTCCCTAGCCCGGAGACACTGTTTGTAAGGTGGGGAGACTGGATGTGAAGCGAAGTCAAAACGACCGTTCACAGAAAAGCGAGGGCTCCCTAGCCCAGAGACACTGTTTGTAAGGTGGGGAGACTGGATGTGAAGCGAAGTCAAAATGACCGTTCACAGAAAAGCGAGGGCTCCCTAGCCCAGAGACACTGTTTGTAAGGTGGGGAGACTGGATGTGAAGCGAAGTCAAAACGACCGTTCACAGAAAAGCGAGGGCTCCCTAGCCCAGAGACACTGTTTGTAAGGTGGGGAGACTGGATGTGAAGCGAAGTCAAAACGACCGTTCACAGAAAAGCGAGGGCTCCCTAGCCCAGAGACACTGTTTGTAAGGTGGGGAGACTGGATGTGAAGCGAAGTCAAAACGACCGTTCACAGAAAAGCGAGGGCTCACTAGCCCAGAGACACTGTTTGTAAGGAGGGGAGACTGGATGACAACCTCCAGCTCCAGGAGACGCTGAGGCAGCGGGAGTGGGAGCTCACGGCCCTGAAGGGGGCGCTGAAGGACGAGGTGGCCACGCACGACCGGGAGATCCGAGACCCTCAGGGAACAGTACAGCACCGACATGGAGAGGCTGAGGAGCAGCATGGAGCAGGTGTCCCAGTCTCAGGCAGGTATCGAGGCAGAGCGGCAGCGTGTGAACACCTCGGTGCGCTCCCTGCAGCAGCAGCTAGAGGACTGCAGGGACGAGAGTGCCCACTGGATGGAGCAGTTCCACACCACCAGAGACGAACTGCGAAGCACCAAACAGGAGCTGCTGCAGTCTCGTCTGGAGAAGGAGGAGTTTGAGGAGGAGCTGAAGGAGCTGCAGGAGCGAGATCACTCCCTGCAGTGCATAAGCCCAGGACCACGTGGTCACGAGGAAGTGAGGCAAGCGAGAGCAACCTATATATCTCCCCGTGGTGAACACTCAGGGGTGAGAGTGACATCTACAAGGTCTCACAGACAATCACCAAACATAACAGTCACTAACTACCCAGTCTGGACCGATAACTCTGATACACCATGGTCAATCCTCACCTTCACTGGACCGTCATTGACGAACTATGGTAGATGGGAAACAAGCATGGTAACGGCAGGAGGCTCTTACTACCGAAACCTGAGGAAACAGGTAATGGAAAAAAGGACCAAAAAGCCCCTGAAACCAGGCAAGGCAGTAATCACAGAGTGTGATTATGAGGTGTTTCACACGGAGAAAATTGTCCATGTGACACTAAGTCAAGACCAATACAAGGAGATAGAGTCCTCACACATAAACTGGGACAGACTGGTGTCCCGTATAAAGGAACTACTGCAGAAAAGGGAAATCTATGCTGGCCACGGTACTAAGGACATGCCCTACCGACTAGCCATAAACCTGATGTGGGGCAGGTCTCGAGGATATGGCCAAATAGGCATATGGTTGGGGAAAGCCGTAATCAGCGCGATCTCAAGCCTAAGGAGTGCAGGGCACACGGAGATCCGTCTCATGATGGAACCTAGGGACCATGAGTCAATAACCCTGGCCGTGGATAGAGCCGGGGAGGGTGAGGAAGACGAGGACGATGAGCCTGCATTGGTACCTCTCACTCCCCCTCCGAACCCTAAGGGATCGGGACCCGTACCCAGGAAAGAAAGGTCCAACTCCCAGAACTCCTCCCGAGCAGCGGAGAGAGGGAGATCATCCACACCCAGGAGACCGACTGTACCGTTCGAACCTGAAAAGGCGGAACCTGCGCGATCTCAGGCCAGGAGTATCCATAGACTTCTAGGCCGCCCCCCGGACTCAGGGGACGACCCAGCAAGTAGCGAACAGGAGTATACTGATCTAAATCAGGACTCAGGAATGGAGGGAGACCGGGATAGGTCAAGCTCCAGAGCATCCTCCAAGTCTTCATCTCGATCAAAATCTAGGGAGAGAGTTCGGTACCCGAGGGGCGAACCTCCTAGACCTCGAAACAAGAGAGCGAAACCGGTCAAACTGAGACCTATAGGCAAGGGGCCTACTCTGAAAGGCACCACCTTTCAGTCACCCTCGGGCTTGACCTGGAGCTCAGGATTGGAGGATGTCTCCGAAGAGAGTGAAGGAGACTTGGAAGGAAAGGAAACAGGGGATATTATGCCAGCATATCCCGTGAGATGGGGAACGGCTCAGGCCTTAGCCCGGTCACCCGTGGCAGAAAAAGTGTTGTCTCACCCTGGGGTAACAGAACCATACAAGCATGCACACTTACATGCAGGCTATGACATACTACGTGAACAGGTGTACAAGCTAGACAGGGCCATGGCTGAAATAGCCAGGAGAGAAAGAAACTGGTTGAACGAGGCCCCGTCCATAAGCCCAACCCGAGCCCTGAGACACAGCACAGAGGAACACCGACCGGAAGTGAGCCCTCACTCCATACTAGCCCAATCTCCCGGAGACATTTACCGACCGAGAGGAAAGAGTTCACATACAGGCAGGAGTCTGCGTGACAGCACCCAATATGGAGAAAGCAACAAAGCACAAGAATTGTTAAGCAAAACCCAAGTGCTCAAAAAACTGGCCCCAGAAATGCTTCGAGGGGAGACCCAGGCTGCTTATATCCATAAGTGTGCTCAGATTTTCCATGGGTCACCTCTCTATGATGACCCGGAGGCCGCTCGCATTTTGAGACACCTCAAAGGACTGGAGGTCCCCGAAGGGGCTTCAATGGCCCAAATGATGGAAATGGAAGTAAGAATCCCCGGTCAAGATCCAGGGGAAAATATGGTGGAGAAACTAATCCCACAGGTGCGAGACAGGAGCTTGTCTCTCACTGTTGCAGCAGAATCAGTCATACGTGGAACGCCTAGGCAAAGATCAGGCTTACTGCTTGAAAAGCTATTCATCGGTGTACCAGGTGGTAACCGTCTTGCAGCCAAATGCGCAGCATGGTCCCGAGACCAGTTACGGACGGAATGCATGCTGTATGACCAAGTCAAAATGCTTTCTCAACACAAATACTGTAAAGATGTCCGTCTTTTCTCTAAACCAGAGTAGAGAGGACGAAAGAATTTGTAATCTATTTCATGCAAAGGGGATTTCCTGACAGCTACCATCTGGTAGGTTAGCACCTGTACCAACCATATCAGCTGCGTGAGATGTACACTCACCAGCGCCTATGGATAAAAATTGAGACTCTGCAAACTCTCATCAAGCTTAGCACCTTGACGCGGGGGGACAGAGCGAGCATCAGGGTCTCTATATCCGACGGGCCTATCAGATTTGTGGGGACTCGGAAGCTTCAGCATACAGGACGCTGTGGTGCTTGGGCGGCCGAGTCACTGGTTTATAGGTCTGTCAAAACGGATTGGAGGTTCTGGGGCTTAGAACATTCGTGAGTTGGGCTTTATGCTAATTGAATAGGTATCAAAAGCCGAAAGAATATGAACTGAAATAACTGCGGTCAGGGGCCTCTGGAGTAAAATTTATTACAGATTTGAGTTAAAAACCTTACTCAAGTGTGATCTTATCAGCAAGCAATCCTCTCCAACCAAGACTCCTCCTAAGTGCTCGAGATCTGGAACAATGAGTGACGTAGAGGTCTGCAAAGCGCAGCAGACAGCCTAAGAGGTAAAAAATCTATCAGGAACAAGAGAGGGTTCATAAGAAACCACTTGAAGTGGCGTTTACTCGCGACTAATAGGGCTAGGGAGCCCTAAAGTCACTTGAACTTGAAGTAACTAAATGCTTACTTAAAGTCAGAACTTAAGTAGAAAAAAACTCTACTTTGTGAATAGCAGGCTGAAATAGCCATTGCGAATAGCAGGCTGAAATAGCCATTGCGAATAGCAGGCTGAAATAGCCATTGCGAATAGCAGGCTGAAATAGCCATTGCGAATAGCAGGCTGAAATAGCCATTGCGAATAGCAGGCTGAAATAGCCATTGCGAATAGGAGCGAATAGCAGGCTAACTAGCCATTGCTAACAGGACGAGGCTACTCACATGATCAGACAGGTATATGATAACCTTGGACATGCCGGAAGTAGGAGGATGTTGGTATTCCTGAGAACTAACAACATTCTCATAAATAAAGCCAAACAAAGAGCGATAACAGTCCGAAAGGCCTGTGAACAATGTGCGCTGGTAAAGGGACAAAACCTGAACCAGTGCCGCATTCTTAGACAGGGGGGGGGGTCCCCCGGAGTCAGCGGACGACGCAGCGAATGGCAAGAAGGAATATACTGACTCAGGTCAGAAATCGTAAATGGAGGAAGACCGGGACAGGTCAAGCTCCAGAGCATCCTCAAGGTCCTCATCTAGACCTCCCAGACCTCCCAGACCTCCCAGACCTCCCAGACCTCCCAGACCTCCTAGACCTCCCAGACCGGACAGAGAGACATCGGCCTGGACCCAGGTTACAGGGCGACGAGAGCCCTGAATGGACCTGAAAGAGAGAAAAGAAATGAGTCCTCTGTGGACTGTATCTGTGATGTCCTGCGAGGCCTACGGACAGGGTCACAAGACCAGGCCAACCACACTTCAATAGAGGACTGCTGCTACAATTCTCGGGGATCCGTGGGGGTCGCCCGAGAAGTGACAAATCAACCTACCTCAAACTATGGGAGAGATCCAAGAGGTCAGAGGGGGCGACCCCAAGATGACCAAGATGACCAAGATGACCAAGGTGACCAAGATGACCAAGACGACAACAGCCTGGGTGCATCGGCCGGGAACAACAGATGCAAGTCTTCCCGCCGGATACCAAGCAACAACGTGACCCCTATCCTGTCGAGCCGTCCAGCCAGGGAACAACAGATGCAAGTCTTCCCGCCGGCTACCAGGGTAACAAGGTACCGAGATGGCAGAGGGGGTGTGGAGAGTCACAGCCACGTGACCCCACAATCGCCATCTCGTCCCCCAGTACAGACGCTATTAAGACAATGGAAAATGACCGCCCAGAATGACAGAGTGGGTGTGAAGTGCCACAGAACAAGTGACACTTTTTGACAATGACATCCTGAGTCGTTCCAATATAGCCGTATATACCTATTTTTCACATGTAATTATATGCTTCATTATTCAATTGATGATGGACAATGATCTCCCAGAATGACAGAGTGGGTGTGAAGTGCCACAGAACAAGTGACACTTTTGGACAATGACATCCTGGGTCGTTCCTATATGACCAGTATAAATAGCTCTATGATGGCTCTACTTATAAAAAATGGAACTGAGCCTTTAAATGTCTCCATAGAAGGGGCCGGTGTCTGTGAAAAGGGAGTGAACCTGCGGAATGTGAGGCCATGGAGAAGAGAGGGGCCACTATAGCCGTATAAACTATTTTTCACATGTAATAATTATGGAAACATATATACTGTTGGTATAAAGGTATATATATATAATGCTATATTAATTATATGTTTCATAATTCTCTGCTTAAAAAGAATGATATGCTTGGCGATGATACCTACAGAAGGTATCATAACCCTTGCCTGTCCTGCCTGCATTCTCTTACTGTTCTGCCTGTTCTGTACTGTTCTGCCTGTTTCTCTTACTGTTAGAGTGAGTCAGAACGAAAGAGGCCCCATGCAGTAAGGGAGTGACCGGCTGGAATGCAAGGCCAAGAACAGGGAGTCCTGAATCTATAGAGGGAAATCTTAAAAAACTATATAACAATTAAATGTTTAATGTGTACAGTAAAAGTTTTCATAAATGGCATGCTTATAATTAATAGGAATTAACTGTCATTAGAGAATAATACTAAAAGAATGATGGGTAAAAACTGCTTTCTGGAGGAGATCTTTTAGGAAGCTTGATAAGAAATCCTAGGGATGGCTTCGTGCCCGGTACCATGTCACGTGATCCCCACAGACAAAGCAGTTGTCTGTTCTGAAGGAATAAGGGACTTTCTGTTACTTAAAAACCACTAGGTAACGAGAAGTAACGTTAGTACCAAGAAGGAGGAGCTCATACGAATTACGTATTGTACTCTGGTTTGCTAAACAAAAATGACAGCCTGTGACTTCACTGTGTTTAGACCAATCGGAAATATTGTAAGATGGATATAAAAGGGACGGTTGCCCTTTCAAGAGCCAGACTTTTTAGAGAGATGGAGATCCTGCTGCCAGACACGGGGCACAAGCCGAACCAGATGAGATGTTTTGTTCTGTGCATATTTTAACTGAAATGGACACTTTCCACTTCAGTCTCTTCTTGTAACTAGCTTTTTCTAAATTAAAAATACCTCTTTATAAATATCCTTTGTATCTTTTCTTCACTCTCAGACGGCCGGGTAAGCATTGAAATGTGTTCTGCATTTGTAACTTCACCCCATGCATTTTTTATTAATGATGTAAAACAATAGAATAAGTGGCTTTATCCCTGCATTAAGGACTAAAGGTGGATTCTGTATAATGGGATTATCAAGTAAAGCCATATAGTGATAATACGTGTACTTAGGAGACATATGATTATGTATTAAGGCAAAATAGAATAAGTGGCTTTATCCCTGCATTAAGGACTAAAGGTGGATTCTGTATAATGGGATTATCAAGTAAAGCCATATAGTGATAATACGTGTACTTAGGAGACATATGATTATGTATTAAGGCAAAATAGAATAAGTGGCTTTATCCCTGCATTAAGGACTAAATGTGGATTCTGTATAATGGGATTATCAAGTAAAGCCATATAGTGATAATACGTGTACTTAGGAGACATATGATTATGTATTAAGGCAAAATAGAATAAGTGGCTTTATCCCTGCATTAAGGACTAAAGGTGGATTCTGTATAATGGGATTATCAAGTAAAGCCATACAGTGATAATAGGTGTACTTAGGAGACATATGATTATGTATTAAGGCAAAATAGAATAAGTGGCTTTATCCCTGCATTAAGGACTAAAGGTGGATTCTGTATAATGGGATTATCAAGTAAATCCATACAATGATAATACGTGTAAAGGATAAGGGAAATGGACCTCATCTGAATAAAGAGAGTCCTTCCCAGTGCAAATAAAATAAAAGATTCCGCAACTTCAATCACTCGACCTAAGGTCGATGACTGACGGGGGTCGGAACGGTGCATTCGCTGTCTCTTGTCGGTCAGTGGTAACAACAACATTTTGTAGACTCGTTTGGTTCTGCGTGTCAACCACTTCACAGGACGCTGTTTGATGTCAAGATAAGCAGACCAATGAGTTATGAAGTTATCGATCTGACCTAAGAGCAAGCGTGGGCATTCAACAAGTAGTGACCATGTTAACAAGTTAGAGCAGCTACACAGTGACCATGTTAACAGGTTAGAGGAGCCACACAGTGACCATGTTAACAGGTTAGAGCAGCTACACAGTGACCATGTTAACAGGTTAGAGGAGCCACACAGTGACCATGTTAACAGGTTAGAGCAGCTACACAGTGACCATGTTAACAGGTTAGAGCAGCCACACAATGACCATGTTAACAGGTTAGAGCAGCTGCACAGTAACCATGTTAACGGTAGGTTATGTAGATAACCTAGTTATATTAGTATTGGCTGAGCGTTCCGCTCTGAGCCGTATGAGAGATATTCTATATTCTATGATACCTATTGTATCCCCTTATGAACAAAAAAATACATGCACCACACCTGTATGGGGCTCCGCCCCCATGGTGACACCGCCCATATAGCCCTGACGATAGTCACCACACACCCTTCCTCGCCAAAAACCCGTCCCAGGAAAAGATTCCTCAAGAGGGAACTCAGGGCCGCGCAGAGCGGAACGCTCAGCCAATACTAATATAACTAGGTTATCTACATAACCTACCGTTATATGCCGTATTTGCTATCGCGTTCCGCTCTGAGCCGTATGAGATATGGGGAAGAGCGGACGCGAAGCCCGACAAATGTACCCCCTGAGGACCCGTAAGCCCACAACAAGGGGTGCGGGGAGCCCAGTCACACCATCCTCCCTAATGAAGGGGGGGCGCAGTCAACTCCACCTGAATGCGAACAAGAGGGAAACTAGAACCCCTTGAACACACCGTACAGGCGGAACCACGTGTGACTCAACACACTGTGGCCCATACCCATACACTCCTGCTACCCGACCAAAGGACGGGAAGCAGGAAAGGCCACAGACCCCAGAACCGCCTGGGAGACAAAACCCCCGGTCATGTCCATGAGGTAAAACCTTACAAAGGGGCCCGGGGAGGACCAAGAAGCTGCAGCACAGATGGCCTCCACCGAGGCCCCACCCAGGAGAGCGGCATTGGCAGCCACCCCATGAGTGGAGTGCGCCCTGATGCCCCCAGGGGGATCCTGCCCAGCCAACGTGTAGCAGAGGGTAAAACCCTCGCACAACCAATGGGACAGGCGCTGCCCCGACAGTGCCTTACCAGCACGAGCCCCACCGTAACAGACAAAAAGCTGGTCGGTAACCCTGAAATCCTGAGTACGGCTGAGGTAAATCCCCAAGCACGGACCGGACATGACAGGTGAAGGCCCGCATCTAACTCACTAGTGTGAGGAGGAGGACGAAACGCCTGAACCACAATATCCCGGGAGCGGAAGGAACTCTGGATATTCTTAGGCACGAAAGCAGGATTAGGTCGCAGAGCGACACCGCAATCGGTCCGAAAAGACAGGCACTCTGGACGTACCGAGAGAGCACAGAGCCCACCTACGCGTTTAGCGGAAGTGACAGCCAGAAGGAACGCAGTCTTGAAGGACAGCTGTCCCAACGGCGCCTGCTCGAGCGGCTCAAACGGGGCCAAGGACAACCGACCGAGGACCAATTGAAGATCCCAAGTCGGAGCCAAGGAGCGTTGCACCGGCTTAACGCGTCGAGCGCCAAGCAGGAAACGCTTCACAAGAGGGTGGCTGAACAAGACATCCCGTCAAACCCCTCATGATAGGAGGATATAGCTGCTGCATATACCCTCACCGTCGAAGCCGACAGTCTATCAAGGAGAGACTGGAGGTAACTAAGGACAGCATCCAGGGGGCAGGAGACTGAGTCCCGGCCCCCCGCCTTACACCACACTTGGAACATACGTCATCTGCCCGCGTAAGCGCGACAGTGGAGGGAGCATGCGCATTCCAGATGGTAACACCATCAGGATCAAGAACCTGCACCCCTCAACGTACCCGTCCCAACAACTGACCTAACAGATGTATGGGGAAGAATCCCTGGCGGCACGGCATCGGTCCCAGACCTGCCTGGCCATGTCCAGAGGTAATCCTCACCCGTCAGGATGAGGGCCGCCCCGCGACAGTACACCTGCACCCACATTCTCCCTGCCGGGGATGTGGGGAGCCCTCAGGCCGCGCAGATGGAGGACGCCCATAGCCAGCCGCCCGCCGCCTGGTGCAGACAGGGGGAGCGTACCCCTGTCTGTCTGTCGATACACGACACTGACGTCATATCGTCCGTCCTGATCAACACCATTTGTGGACCAGAAGGACCGCTTTCAACACCAACACATTGAACGTAGCGCAGACCGGGCAGCATGGTTTGCCAGCTGCCCCCTACTGCGTTGGCCCGACGCATCACCAGCGAGGGAGGCGTCGGTGAAAACGGGACGTGAGACAGCGCCGTAACCGTCCTAGGACGGAACCTCCCGAGCGCGTTGACAACACGCTCTGAGATGGATGCCCATAGCCCTCCAACCGTTGACTGGGAAGAGGAATACTCTACATCCAGTCTACAGCAACCCCAGGCTGGTAGAGACCTGCCTGGTACGAGACCTGACGATCCACCTTGACCGCGAAGGACCAGAACGTCATCAAGGCAGAACACTCCGTAACCCCGGACGACGCAGAGGCCCCAGTGCGGCCTCCACGCACTTGGTGAAGATGCGGGGAGCCAGAGAAAACCGAACGGCAGCCTCTGGTACTCATACGCTAACCCTGCAAAGGAAGCGTAGGTAAGCCCTAGGATGGAAGATCGGGGATGCGCATACGCATCCTACAGGTCTATGGAGGAGAACCAGACCCCCACCTGACAGTGTTCAACAGGTAGGAGACGATCCAAAAAATGCTGAACCTTCCCATGGGACAGGTCCAGCCTGGGTCTTACACCCCTCCCTCCCGACTTCTCGGGCAGAGAACACCGGGAGGAGAACGCCACGACGATGGCTTGCTTCGTCCACAGAGATTGGATCTCGTTGACCAGAGCTGTCCCTGCTGGAGACCCTGACAACAGGGTTTGTACCAAACCTGAAAACAAGTGGGGTTGTGTAAACACAAGTCCCCGCCTCAGCGTTCTCTCCATCCACCTCGACATATGGTACTGCCGTAGTCATATGTGACGACACTCCCAACGCACCCGCCGTCACGTGGCGCAGGTCCGCCAGGAACTGTAGATAGTTGGCCCGGTCCCCCCGCTGTGCGTAGACAACCCTGGAACCGTTCGAGGAGCGTGTTCCGTGTCGGAACACCTGACACTGACACCACCCACGAGGCAATCGCACCCAAGGGGGAACCCCGACAGAAAGGGCCGGTCTGATACGGGGGGCTTCCGATGAAAAAAGCCCCCCCACTGAACACCCCTCCAGAACATGCTGAAGGAGTTGTTCTGCAGCCGGACATGCAAGGTGTAAGGCCCCTATGGGTTCCTACACACCGTAGCCCTGCAGTGATATTACTACCACCCCAAATCATGTGAGCTGCGACCACTTGCCAATATTTCAGGAGTGGGAGGCACCAACATGATACCTGGCCTGGCGAAGGCGAGGCCGGGGAAGCCCGCACTGTGTGCCTCAAAAGGTTTCGAGCCCCCCTGCTGACAACACTTAAGTTGACAGACGTAACACCAGGCTCAACCAACACAGTTCAAGGTGTGGGAGCCGCTTGACAGCACAACATTCTCACGGACAGACCCAGGCTCAGCCATCAACTGGGTGTCAGCCCCTGTCCCCATGAGAAGCGAAAAGGGGGGGCCGCCTGCGCATCAACGAAGGCACGCGGCCCGCAGCCAAAGGAAACAATCAGAGCCCACTTCTTCCGCTGGTGTTGGGGAAGGGAGTGATCGGAGAACGGGCCGCTCGCGGCAGGACGGTGACGGCTTGTTTGTTCAAGCCGAACCCATCCTACATGGCCGATCCCTCGGCCGCCAAGGCTGTCGGCCTTGTGGACACCTGTCGAATCAACGCCCAGGATACCTCTGGCGGGGGAAAAACATGGCCGCCTGTCGAGGGCCCCATCATCGCCGCTGACGAGGCCGTGCTCTCTCTTCTTCTGGCTGCGCGGTGTGAGGCGGTGTAGGGCCTAGGACAATACCGCCCGCGCTCCAGCAGAAGACCAAAATCCCCTGCGGAGAGGGGAACCCTGAGCCGTTATAGCTTGCGGCTGGGTCAAAGCTAATAACGTCAACAACCTCGCGCGATGTGTCGACGTCGGCTGGCCCTCAAGGCCCCTCCACCAGACACCATTTTTCTAATAGAAAAAAAAAACAGCAATTCAAACACAGTTCTAATCGTTGCCAATTCCATACCGTGGCGGTACAAGCCTTAACAGCCCACCAGCCACTCGCCAGGCCGACCCACCCATGGTGTCGGCCGGGCGGGGCATTGTTTCAATATATCAAAAACAAAGGACTGATGTTAACATGGAGCACCAGTGGTGATTGCAAACAGCACCCTCCACTGTGGTGTGCACCATGAAAAGGTTAAATGAATAAAAGAGCTAAACCACAAAAAACTGTAGAATGAGCAAACCCATACACACAAAGTTTAAGGGGAGACGGACCAGACCCGTCTTCATTCAAAATATTCACAACAGAACACCAGCCCTAGTTTAGCCCATTTACCAAAAAAGGTATACAAAGCCCCCCCCCCGCACTACTCCCCCAGTATACCGATTGACCGTCAGTATGAATGGTTTGAGAGGAGAGAAAACTGTAGCAAGACAGACCTTCTCATAGCAGAGTGACAAAACGAAACAATAGCCCCCTACACAGGGCCGCCCCAGGAGGTGGGGGGCCTCGCGTCTAAAAACGCACAGGGCCTCACATTTCTCCCAGGCGGCCCTGCCCTTATACTACTGCAGCCCAACGCCAGGCAATGTGGGACCCAAGACAACAATTGCCTGTGCACAGACACGCAACATGTTTACCATGTCGGCTGGACCCATAGCCCCACTACCCGACGCCAACCCAGATGGGAACACCGTTCAACAAACCCCGCCGGAACACAAGGTAAAATACCTGGCTAGGAACCTAGCCACGACCTACCCCGTTGTCAACCCATTTACCCGAAAAAGGTAAATAGAACTCAAAAAACCCCACAACAGCTACCGACTGACCTTCATTGATGAACCGGGCAAGAGGCGGGAGAGTGACAACATCTCACGGCGGAGACATTAAAACAGCATAGCAATTAGCAGTAGTAATAGCACGCTACAGTAATGAAAAATAGATACAGTAAAGCTCAGTTACATTAAACAAACTATTGTAAAACTATTGGCCAAAGAATTTCATCGATGGCACATCTGACCGCCATGTCTACCAGTGCCCCTACGGGAGCCTGCAATTCGAAACTGGCCCCTGTAAATGTCCTAACCCAACCCCCTCCAATGTACAGTAAATGACCAAGTATGGTTTTGTCAATATTCCAATGTACAGTTTTGCTTGTACAGTTGTACAGTGTCCCCCACCCACCCCTCCTACCCAACCCCCCCCCCCCCCCCACCCACCCAACCACCTCCAATGTACAGTCCCCCCCCACCCAACCCCACCCCACCTACCCAACCTCCTCCAATGTACAGTTTCCCCCCCCCCCCCCCCCACCCACCCAACCTCCTCCAATGTACAGTTTCTATGTCAAATGTATATACTCTCTTTTCTGGACTCTTTTTGTATCACAAACAGTACTGTATTTGCAAATCTGGTATGTCATAAATGTATAGATGTAGCAGGACTGTCTATCTGTATGTCGTGTGTGTCATATGTTATGATGAATTGAAAATGGGGGACCCTGATGTAAACAAGACAAAAGTCTTTCTCTGGTCTGCATCCCCTTAACAATTGTATGTATTGAGCTGTACTGTACTGTACCCATTCTGCAATCTGTTAATAAAGTTTTCAATCAATCAATCAATCAATCAATCAATCAATCAATTTAAGCCCTCTCTTGCTGCACAGAGAGAAGACGGCCACGTCCTCCACTTGGTGGTGCTCGTTCAGTTCTAATGTACAGTAAAGATAACAATTACAAAAATAATTCACACCCACACCTTTATTTATATACTGTAACAGACAACAATATCAATTTCACAATTACTGTAATTTCAATATAGTTACTGTACAGTAAATTACACATTGACTTACCGATTATCTCTCTTACTGTAAAACAAATCTTATAATCAGCCAGTGTTAGACCTTGGTTTACTGTATTACGTGGTCAACAATTGTGGTTATAATTTCATTTAAGACAGATGTTCTCCTGCCTCCTTGGCCACCAACACGACCCCGTCCATGACCCTGTCTTTCGTTGCCAACCTCAGCTGCACCAACTTGCTCCATGTTGCTCCTTTCTTTAGGTTTATAAGCAGCCTTTTATGTAATGGTGAAGAGATGATCAATTGTATTGCAATGCTACTCACCTGGGCAAGGTTGTTGAAGGTAATGAGACATTAGTACAAACACCTGTTGAATTGATTTAGTGATCTGCCTGTGTAGCAATAAGCAATTGAACATTGATGTAGTATTAGGTGGCTGTATTCTGAGACTGGAGCATATGATTTAGAGTTTGGCCCTTTGTATTAACAGTTTTGCACTTTATACAGTATGTAAGCATAGCATTTAGTATCTTAGAGTATGAATTTTGAAAGTCAGTTTGGCAATTAGCATTTTGAGTTTTGCACATTGAAACTCTGATGTGGATAAAGCAGGCGTAAAAAACTGTAACTGATGTCACTCATTCACAACTCCAGGCACATTCACATTTGTCTGCATTTGCATACAGACACGCCCCACCAGCTCATTATAAGGAGGTGAGAGGGTCTGCATTGCATCTCTGCTGTGTTGATCCTTGTATTATGTAGGTAGTGCAGAACCGATTTGCGACTGATCACAATTCAGTTAGATTCAAATGTATTGTCATCATACAGCACAAGTAGGGATGTCCGATATTATCGGCCGATATCGGCATTCAAATGTGATATCGGAAAATATTGGTATCAGTTTTCAATTATTATTATTATTTTTTTATTTATTTATTTTTACATTTCTATTTTTTGGGGGGGGGGAAACCCTGCATATATCGGTATCGGTTGATATCGGTATCGGAAATTAAGAGTTGGACAATATCGGTATATCGGTATCGGTAAAAAAGCCAATATCGAGCATCCCAAAGCACAAGTATAATACAACATCCAACCAGAGTGCAAATGTAGTAGTAAATTGTAAATTGTTCTTTATTTAGTTCAGTATTTACTAGTATTGTGTGATTTTGTGTGAAGGGCGGACTAGCAAAGGAAGATTTTCATTGTATGGAAAACTGTCTGTTTAACTGTGCACATGACAATGAACAATCTTGAATCTTGAATCAATAGTAACATTTATACAATGGCATGCAAATATCTTGATTCTGATTGGCTAAAAAACAGTCAAGTTAGATGTTGTTATATTGTATAACACACTCCACGTGACCCCAGATCCCTCCCAAAACCAAATTACATTATATTTTTTTTGAATGAGTCTGAATGAGTCCGCCATAGATAGACAAATGGAAGTATGAATATCTTTTGAACGAATCCTCCAAAAAAGATACAGTCAACTGGAATATGTTAGTTTGTTGCACATATGTTGGATTATGTAATTAGTTTGTCATGACCCATTGTGAAACAAAAGAAAAATCGCGGACCTTTAAAAAAAAGAAATGGCAGCCAATTTTTTATAATTTTTTTGGTCAGACCATTGGATCTACTATTGGATCTACTTTCTCTGTGGATGGTTTTGTGAATAAATCTCCATTATGATTAATTACTGTGTGTTTATTGTATAGCAATAAGGTTGGGTGAATTGGGCCATTGTATAAAAGCTGTTGACAGAATCCGGCTATAGGCGACAATAATGTGGTCAAGAGGCATGGGCCCTCATTTATCAAGTTTTCTTAGAAAACCTTCTATTTCCACACGTAAGCACAGAATTTAGAATGTGTGCACGCACAAAAAAAACGGGATTTATCACACGTGCGTACACAGGTCCTACGCACAGTTGTCTTTTTTTTTTTTTTTTTTTTTTGGTCTTTTTCCCCCTCCATTTTCCTCCGATTTTCTCCCATCCCAATGTTAGTCGTATGCCAATTCCCAGTCCCTTCCTGATCGCTGCGCACTTACCCCCCACAGTCAGATCATCTGGGAGAGTGGAGGCTACCACGTGCTTCCTCCGACACACGTCCAGCCAATCACCGCTTCTTTTCACCTGGCAGCGCGGATTCTCATTGAGAGGGCGTAGCGTGTGGGAGGACCACACTATCCCCCTCACGTCCAATCCGCGCTTAGCAGGCGCCCCGACCGAACTGTAGGAGTCGCTGTTTACAACGACCCGGACCCACCCCGCCAGCTTCTCCCACCCTCTGATACAGCCAATTGTATCAGTGCAGACGGCCAGCCAAGCTGGTGACAACCCCGGAGCTGTGAGCTGGATTCGAACAGGCGAATCGAGCTCACAGCTCCGGGGCTGGTGACAAACGCAATCTCCGCTCGGCCACCTAACCGCCTGCGCACAGTTGTCTTGATAAATATCACCTTGCTCCTAAGCTGGAGCTTGTGCACTGTTTTAAGTATTTGCATACCAGAACCGCCCCGATTAACCATATACGGTAATGGAACACCCCCATGAAATGTGAAAAAGTGGACTAAGCCGAGGGAAGCGTGTTGTACACGGTGATAAGATAAGATAAGATAAGATAAGATGTCGGATATTATATCTATTAACTTCCTAAAAGACCATTGCTGCCTGGACACCGCAAACACTAATAAAGACCATTAACCACTGTTTTGCCGTTGCCCGTTGGTGTCATTAATGCATGCTGGAATAAGAATGCCTTTCTTCATTTATTTTTAATATTAATAATTATTATAATACAATAAAAGACAGCTCCGTCTTTTAATACACATATATTGTACAGTAACGTCAAATAAATACTACAGTCCCCGCTGAAATAAAGGTTCTGCACGCACATACCAGCAGTGATCTACAGCATAAAAGATAGCCACTTTATAATACTATTCTGAGTAGATAATTCATCTGTATCGCAACAGAGTCACGGATCTGGTCGGGGCAGGTAGCATTATGTCGGGAAAATCTTTATGAAATAAACAAATGTGAATTAAAGAATTTAAAAACAAAGTTTAGCATATTAAATCGTTTTATAAGCTTTCTGAGTAGATAATTCATCTGTATCGCAACAGAGTCACGGATCTGGTCGGGGCAGGTAGCATTATGTCTGCAAAATCTTTATGAAATAAACAAATGTGAATTAAAGAATTTAAAACGAAGTTTAGCATATTAAATCGTTTCATAAGCTTATAGCTTTTTTCGTGCTGATTTGAGAAGGGTCCAGCTGCAGAGCCGGAGAGCAACTCTCAGGGCCAAGATACTATTTTGAGAGAGACAGCAGAGAGACAGACAGCAGAGAGACAGACAGACAGACAGACACTGTTCCACAGTGTGTGTGTGTGTGTGTGTGTGTGTGTGTGTGTGTGTGTGTGTGTGTGTGTGTGTGTGTGTGTGTGTGTGTGTGTGTGTGTGTGTGTGTGTGTGTGTGCATGTGTGTGACTACTAGTCTAATAGTAGAGACTCAGCCCCCCCCCCCCCCCCTCTGGACCACCTCCTAGTAGAGACTTCTCTAGGAAGAAGACGAAGATGAGGATTAAGGCGAGACACTGCAGGTGAATAGGCAAATATACTTTTTTTGTTGATTTTGAGATTTTGTTATATTTTGCTTCCTAAACATGTCTTCTATGAAACTAGTGACAATAAAACGTCAATAACACACATTTAGTTGTTTATTTTACTTCATTTTGCCTTATTGCATCCATAAATGTCCACATATTTAATGGGGAAGTGGCTCATTTGCATATATAAACATACATTTCAGAAAACTTGTCTCTACTAGGAGGTGGTCCAGAGGGGGGGGTCTCTACTGGGAGGTGGTCCAGAGGGGGGGGGGGGGGTCTCTACTAGGAGACTAGTGGTCACACACACACACACACACACACTGTGGAACAGTGTCTATCTGTCTGTCTGTCTGTCTCTCTGCTGTTTGTCTCTCCGGCTCTGCAGCTGGACCTTCTCAAATAAGCACGGAAAAGCTTTTAAGCTTATAGCTCCAATTTGGGTCCCAAATTGCGGTACAAATGAAGGAGGTGTCTCGGGTAGTGGACTCTAGTTAATATTATGTTCTCTCTGCAATTAGACTGCCCCTCATTCATTCATTCATCCCTATCTGATGCTATCTCTGAAAACAGTTCCTGCGAGCGCAGTCAGTGTACCCGATAACGCTATATATATAAACCTGCATTCATTCGGAGAGAAAGACCTATTCCACATGCTATTTAGGGTTTGACAATAATTACACTAATATCGCTATTTCACAATGAACTATAATGAATTACGGGGGTCATACAGAACACGTCAGTCAAGCTTATTTCCGCGTTGAAACTAATGCATGCAACTGATCTATGCCGTCCGTCTGCAGTCCCCATATTCTACCACAGGGCGTCAGCTAAGCATGCTCTGGGCTGTGCGCAGACATACGCACAAAGTCAAGTTCATGTTCAAATTGATAAATCCCACACTTTGCTTAGAAATGGTCGTACGCACGGGTTAAGCACATATCCGTGCGTACGTCACGTTGATAAATGAGGGCCCTGGTTTCTATCTTTAGCCTTTAACTGGCGTGGTTTATTTATTCACATGGCATGAGCAGCAGTTCTAGAGTTCTCCTCTCACTGAGATGCTGGGGGGAAAGAGGTCGAGTAGGAGGAGACATTCCTATTTATACTCGCCACCTGGTGGTGTCTTGAGTGGCTCCGCCTAGAGCGCCCTCTAGTGGAAACAGTTCTATATGCAGTTAGACAGTTAATAACAATCCTACCTAGAACCTCTGACTTCAACACTCCCACTTAGGGTTGTATTAGCATACTGGTTAACTTCTCCGAAAAACATTTTACAAAGGAAATAATATAATCCAAAAACATCAAAGGAATATAGCAGTCAATATCTACACACCAAACATGACCTCTGCAAATCTCTTCAATTTCAATTTGGAAGCAGGTTTCGTCATAGCGTCTGCTACCATGTCGTCCGTTGGACAATAACTCAGTGTCATCCTTTCTTCTCTGATGACAGATCTGATGAAATGATATTTTATATCAAAATCTCTGTCGGCACACAGGGTTTCTAGCAATCGCAATGGTTCCCTGGTTGTCCTCGTAAACAACAGTCTTCTTATATACATAGGTATCCATCCCTTCGAGCAGTTGTTCCAGATAAATACACTCCTGTATGGTCATAGCTAGAGCCATATATTCGGCTTCACAAGTTGATAGTGCCACTGTGGGCTGCTTCTTTTTTTTCACGAAACCAGTGAGCTGTCTGTGTTCAAACTCACACAATATCCTGTGGTACTCCTTCTATCTGTGGTGTCAGCTGCCCAGTCTGCATCACCGTAGGCTTTAAGTCCTAGACCCTCGCTGCTCTTTCTGAAACAGTTGTTTGTCTGCTGTACCTTTAAGATAATGAAAGACATGTTTTGCTGTAATCCAATGCTCCTCTGTGGGGTCAGCGAAATGCTGTGACAGTTTACTCACTACAAAACATAGGTCAGGGCGGGTACATGTTGTTAAATAAATGAGGCTACCCACAGCTTCTCTGTACATTTTTACATCTGTCCGTTTCTGGGCATCCTCCTGATAGTCTAGTTTTTGATCACATGGTGTTTCCCTTGATCTACATTATTGCATGTCAAAACGTTTCAGGACCTTTTCCACATATCTCTTCTGGGATATTTTTACACAATTGGCAGACTGTTCAAATTCCATACCTAGAAAATGCTTTAACCTCCCAAGGTCTTTCATTTTGAATCTGGTGGAGAGCATCTCTTTCACCTGTGCTAGGCTTCTAGTGTTGTCTGCTGCTATGATCAAATCATCCACCCAAATGACGATGATCACTTTTCCTGACTCCTTTGACTCCCTCGAGTAAACACAGGGGTCTACTGGGTTATGTAGGAAGTGATCTTCGATAAGACATGTATGAAGCATCTCGTTCCAATTTCGCCCAGACTGTTTCAGGCCGTAAATGGATTTTTCCAGCACACACTAGCTTCTCTCCTTTCTTTTTGTAACCCTCAGGTTGTTCCATATATATCTCCCTATCTATGGGTGCGTGCAGATAGGCTGTTTTCACATCCATCTGATGTCAAATTAAATTGTCCTTTCTGTACCACTACCCTTATACTGGTCAGATTGGCTGCAGGGTAGAATGTTTCACCGTAGTCTATCCCCTCCCTCTGACTGTAACCCTTAGCTACAAACCTTGCTTTGTACTTGTTGTGGACTTCAATACACTCCTTGATTGAATACACCCATTTCCCTCCCACTGTCTGTCTGCCCTCTGGTAACTTGGTTAGAGTGAAGGTGTGGTTGTCCTCTAGGGACCTCATTTCCTCATCCATTGCTCTCTCCCATTTACCTGATTCAGGGGACACTATGGCCTCTTTAAAGGTCTGAGGTACCCCACTAACTACCCTGTAGCAGTAATCAACGGTAGAGGGTGTACTGTCCTCCTCGTCACTCCCTTTCCGGGCATAGTCTGTCAGATACTTTGGGGGTTTGTGTTCCCTTGAGGGATATCTCCCACTGCTTGGGGCACTTGACGTCACCCTCGGGTGCTCCTCGTCATCGCCCTCTGGGGGTGGCTGACTGTCTGCCTGCACGACCGTGCTAAGTACACTGGGCTGACGTGTCTCTGTTTCTACACACCTTACTCTGGAGTCCAGCTCTGGCTCCTCTGTCTGTGTCTCGCCCTCACATGTTGTCTTTGTGACAAAGTTGACTAGCCTGTGTTTCTGCACTCCCCCTTTACCGGGATAATAAACCTGGAAGGCAGGGCTTCCCTTGTCATGCCCTATAAAGAGTCCTTTTTCACATCTGGACTCGAGCTTTCCTCTGTCCTGCAGGTACGCATAACACACTGATCCAAATCAGTGCATTCTGGCTAGATTACACTTCTTTCCTGTCAGTGCTGTATACGGGGTGGTGCCCGTGTGCTTATTAAAGCACCTGTTTCTGGTGTAAGCGGCTTCTTGCACCGTAAAAGAGTGCGCCATTCCCTCTCTGCCACTCCGTTCTGGTGTGGGGAATATGGACATGACGTCTCATGTCTTATCTTGTTCCTCCTCAACAGTGATTGGAACTCTGTTTGTGAATTCGGTTCCGTTGTCGGACCTCAAGCATCTTACCTTTACCATAAGGGGCTATGTCTGCCAGGAATTTTTCCGTGGCCTGGAGTGTGTCACTCTTTGCTTTAAGAAAGTAAACAAACACTTCCCCTGTGCACATGTCTGTAAAAGACTGTACATATCTAAAGCCTCCTATGGACTCGTTTCTTACTGGACCGGCAAGATCTGTGTTAACCAAAGTGGTACCTTTACTTTTTCGGTGGGATTTCTGTTTCTCGATTGAGCAAACTTCCCCTTTATGCACACTACACATTCTTTATCAGGTCTACGTTTTTCACCTTCAATGTGCATGCCCTCTGTCACTGCTTGCAGTTTCAGTAAATCCTCATAATTACAATGACCCATAATCTCATGCCATGTCTGAATATCGTGGCTGACAGTTACTTTACACATATCATTGTCACCATTACACTTGTCGTTGTCATTACACTCTGTTTTCAGGTAATACATTCTCTGATACACCTCTATGTCAAATCACGTACCGTTGGGCTCTACAAGAAAATGTTTACCTTCAATGAAGAACACTTTGGCACCGTTCGCAGTAGCCGCTATTACAGAGAATAGTCCTTGTGGGAACGATGGTATGTAGAGAGCGTTCTTTAACGTCACTGTACGCCGGCGCCCCCCGCTGTCCGTGAGGCATACCTGTGCGTCTCCTCTCTCTTTCGCCAACCTGTAGGTGTGCTTCCCGTCTGCCAGCTCCATGCTGTGTCTCTCCGGGCGGAAAGTTTTGTCAAAGTTCTTGAACCGACTCCTGTCGTTGATGACGTGGGACGATGCACCTGTGTCCACGATCAGTCCCTTCCTTTGGGCCTGTTGCAGCTGCGTTGGCCTGGTGACGTACGCTGTCTGCGCCCTGGGGATGAAGCCCTCTCATCCCGCTACTCTACAGGCGTCGCCTCGATCCGTCTCACGCCGACCATCGCCTTCATGCACGCTCTGTCTGCGTGCCGCGTGGATCTGCAGAAGCCACACCAGACAGTCCTTGTGCAGTTACCTCTCCGATGGCCTTTCTCTCGGCATCGCCAACACGCCAGCTCGGTCGTGGGCCTGGTCTTTTCCGTTGATGTCGCTCTGGCCTTCAACACCCTCTCTCCCGCCTCCGTGGCGGCTGGGTGGGTATCTTCTGAGGCCTCAAAGTTTCATAACTTGGCCTTGAACTGTCTCAGCGTCATGTCCGCTGAACCGTGTGTTACCAGGAGTGTGAACGGTTTGTACAGCTCCGGTAGTCCTCTCATCATCATCGCCATCATTAGCCCATCGCTTGGTGCTTCTCCTGCACTCCTCAATGGTGTCGCAATCTGCTCTGCTCTGTTGATGTATTTGGTCACAGTCTCAGTGTGTCCCTTCTTCAGAGCCGTTAGTGCTATGTGGAGGGCCACGACTCGGGGTCTTCCTCACCCGATGTAATGCTCTCTCAACACCTCCAGGCTTTCTCTGCCTTTGTCTTTAGTGTCGCGGAATATCAGCCCCAAGCTGGTGTCGTCGAGCAGTGGCGCTAACTCACAGTACGCATCTGCGTTATGCTGGTCGTCCAGGGCTTGCTCTTCCGCCGTCAGGTCTCCCGTGGGGGCTGCCAGGATCGTCTCCTTCAGTCCCGCACCGTGCATGCAGCATAGCATGCGCTCTTCCCAGAGCTCGTAGTCCTCTGCTTTTCCATTGAATGAGGGCCATTTGCTCCTCCCTTTGGTCGCCACGCGTTCTAAGACGGGGTTCTCCCCCTCGCCTTCATTGTGCTCAGCAGGCGCCACACGTTCTAAGACGGGGTTCTCCCCCTCGCCTCCGTTGTGCTCAGCATGCTCCGTCTCCCCCGGTGCCGCCTCCTCGGGACTCTTGGCTGCTACCTTCTTGACTTCCTTGGGAGACTTCTTGGCTTTCATGTTGCTCTTTGATGGTGGGCGTAGTTTTAGCTCCTGTTGGCCTAGCGTCTAGCCACGCGGTACTCCCGGTGCTAACCTAGCCTATACTTTAGCTAAACTTGCTACCCTTATTATTTCGCCCCGGCGTTATCTGGGCCCATAACCTGTTGACAGAATCCGGCTATAGGCGACAATAATGTGGTCAAGAGGCATGGTTTCTATCTTTAGCCTTTAACTGGCGTGGTTTATTTATTCACATGGCATGAGCAGCAGATCTAGAGTTCTCCTCTCACTGAGATGCTGGGGGGGAAAGAGGTCGAGTAGGAGGAGACATTCCTATTTATACTCGCCACTTGGTGGTGTCTTGAGTGGCATTAAATCACTTTAAGTCGTGTGTTATACTCATTCGATCACGCCTAGGGGGGTCTAACGCCCAACCACCTAATCTAACCACCCCTAGGCGTGATCTAATGAGTATAACACACTCCTGCGTGTGATTTAATGCTTAAACAATGCACAAGTAATAAAATGGATAATTTGGGATAAATAGTTGGTGATTGCTTCAAGTCGACATCATTGGAATTAAATAATTATAATAATAATAATAATTATAATAATGTTTGCGTTCGCAAATACAGCCCCTCCGGTTAATGTGCAGTTAAGTTCAGGAGTCCAGTGCATGTGCGAAAGGGGCTGAAGAAGGTAAAACAGGTATAATACAAATGCAGTTGTGCACAGATAAAAAAAAATCACTGCTTTACAGAATATTCAGTAAACAGGAGCATAATAAATATTACAGACAAAAGTTTTTGCAAGGGCGGAACATCTCCGCTGTACAGGATACATCATCTATATACAGTCTTTGTTACCCCCCCCCTCCAACTAGCACCGCATATTACTCACACGCTAATGGAATGAATCTCCCTGATGCAGAGTCTAGCCCCTTTACCTCAGACATCCATCAAGCGGGTGCTACTCGGGACTTCTTTAAACAAGGGGACCCACAGAGCAGGAGGAGGACGAGTGGACGCTCTGGCATTAACTGTGCGCAGACCTCTCAGGCTAATATTTACACACAGCGCCGTTAGATAAACACGAGGGCTAATTGCGCCATTCCACAGCTCATGATGACTCACAGCGTCCATAAACGGGAGGCAATTAGTCGTAATTAGCATCGTTAAAGGGGAAAACAATGGCGTAATCATTCATGAATACTCAATCAGAGGATAATTACCTGGTGTTAATCTGCATTTTCGGGGGCGGAGGAGGGGGGGGGGGGGGGGGCTTTTGTTGTACACCTTTGTTGTACAAGGCCTCTCCACCCCCTCTCTTATGCCTGTTCTCTCTCTCTCTCTCTCTCTCTCTCTCTCTCTCTCTCTGTATCTCTCTCTCCCTGTATCTCTCTCTCTATCTCTCTCTCTCTCCTCTCTCTCTCTCTTTCTGTATCTCTCTCTCTAGCTATCTCTATCCCTCTCTCACTGTCGCTCTGTCTCTCTCTCTCTCTCTCACTGTCGCTCTGCCTCTCTCTCTATCTCTGTACCTCTTTCTCCCTCTTGCTCTCTCTCCCTCTCACTGTCACTCTCTCTCTCTCTCTCTCTCTCTAGCTCCCTATCCCCCTCTCTCTGTCGCTCTCTCTGTCTCTCTCTCTCTCTCTCTCTCTCTCGGCCTAAACAAACACAGAAATGGATGTGGGGGAATAGCGTCTCGTTAGAGCAGGCGAAGAAGAGGCGACGCCTGCTCGAGTTTGATAAAGAAAGAGACATAAATCAAAAGTAATGATTTATATACGTATAACATTTCATTCTAAATGTAATTGATAACACGTGTTGTTGTAGGAGTCGCAAGAAACCAAAAGGTACCGTGAGGCTTTTTGTTGACTGCAAAGAAATACTGAATAATTTTTTACTCCACTCCTCTCTGCATTCTCTCCTCATGACCCAGGCACACCACAGAGACATCACTACTCTTCTGAGGCACAATTGTCAGTTCCACTCTCTAATAACTTAAAGGTGCTGTAAGTATGCGGCACGTGGTGTAGTGGTTATATTATATGTGAAACAAATGTGTAAATAACAGATGTATGCACTTAAAAATGGAAGAATATATATTTTTGATAATAAAAAGATAAAAAAATAAAAACACTGTCGCCTCACAGCTAGAAGGTCCAGGGTTCGATTCCCGCTTTGGGACCAGTTTGCCGTGTTGACAGGTACCCAGGTGGGGTATCTCCCAGGCCTTTCTGTGTGGAGTTTGCATGTTCTCCCCGTGCTCGCAAGGGTCCCCCCCCCCCCCCCCCTGATAAGATGAACCCAATGTAAAAACATGCACAACAGATCGGTAACGCTGTTGCGTCCCTGACGAAGACGGACAGGAGCACTTGGATTGGTCCCCGGGGGGTGGCCCCACGCCGCAGCCCTTGTCTGGTCCCGGCTGCCCTTGGGGGTAAGGACGACGGGATGGGAAGTGCAGAGAACATTTCATTCAGTGACTCAGTGCATGTGTCTGTGTGTGTTCCTGTTATTTTTTTTGTATCTACCTTTTCTCCCCATTTTCAATTTTTCTCCCATCCCAATTCCGTATTATCCAATTCTTCCCTCCCCTGTCTCGAACGTGCCTCCCACTGGTCGGCTGCAATGTGGACGAAGCCTTGCATCACGTGTCCCGTCCGGTACACGAGGAGGCAGCCGTCGCATCTTTTCACCTGTACAGCGCGATCTCTCAGTGGCGAGGAGTAACGCGTGGGAGGCTCACGCTGCCCCCGTTGCTTCCTGATTCTGCTGTACGGCGCACCAACCGACCTGTAGGAGTCGCTGTCCACAACGTCCGATCCCCACCCACCGGCTTTCCCACCCCGTATTAGTATGAACGACCAGCCAAGCCGGAAGCAACGCCGAGAGCTGGGCTCGAACCCAGCATCTCCTGCGTTAGTGGCGAGCGCCTTGCCCACTGCGCCACTTAGCCACATTGTTCCTGTTATCTTTTATAATTTTTAATAATAATAATAATAAGGCAGCTGGGTGGCGCAGCGGTCTAAGCGCTTGTCACCAACGCGTGGGACACCGGTATCGAATCCGGCCGTCATACTGACTCAATTGGCAGATTCAGCAGGAGGGGAGTCGATGGGTGGTAATCTGGTCGTTGTAAACAGCGACTCCTACAGGTCGGTCAGGGCGTCTGCACAGCAAGGACAGGAGATGTCGAAGGTAGTGTGAGCCTCCCACACGTTACACTTCGCCAATGAGAGTCCGCGCTGGCAGGTGAAAAGAAGTGGCTGGCTGACTCCACTTGTATTGTAGGGGACATGCGATAGATTCTTCAACCCTCCCTACGACCGACCAGTGGGGGGCACATGTGAGCAACGATCAAGACAGGGGAGGGGGGAATTGGCATGACTAAAATTGGGATGGGAGAAAAACAGAAAAAAGGAGAAAACGTGGATAAAAAGAAAATATACTAATAATAATAATAATAATTATTATTATTATTATTATTATTATTATTATTATTATTATTATTATTATTATTATTATTATTATTATTATTATTAAAAAAGAGGAAGGGTGGAGCAAAAAGGACCATGCAAGAAATGCCGCTAAATGCGGCAACATTTACCAAATGTTTTCTTGCACCACGGGACCACCAGGTTGGTCAGTGATAAAAATAAACATGCTAGCTAGCTAACATAGCTAACGTTACCATGCATCATCATCGTCCCCTGTCAAAAGCCCAATGGTAAAGCTGCCAAGAAACTAGACAATCAATATTTTAACCCTTGTGTCTGAAAACTAAAGTGTTACACTCTTACAATTAGGGGACTAAATTGTCCCCTTCAAAAATGCCATCAAAATATATGTTAAAATACTTTTCCACTTTTTCCCCCCATACATATTTTATTCAACTTCAGCCCTGATCATTTTAGATTTTTAGTTTTTTTGTAATGTCAGATTAAAAATGAAATACTCCCACTTTCAGAAAAGAGTTGTTGTTAAATCTGACATTACAAAAAAACTAGAAATCCATCAAAATGAGTGTTGTTGCTAATCATTGACACATGCTAGCCTGTAATAATGCCCCCCAGAAAAATCTACTTTGCGTTTGATATATTGAAAATATTTAACTTTTTGTGTGTTTTTTAACAATATTTTGTGATGCCATCACACACACTGGCATTTAAAGGGTACACATTCTAAAATGCCTGCACCAGAATACACCAAATTAAGACATTGTAACTAACATCTTCCTGGTGGGGGACCCCCAGACCCCCCGCTTAAAATGTGGCCTGACTGATATGGACCAGCTAGCCTAGCTTTTTTTTGTATCCGCTTTTTCTCCTAATTTTTCGCCCATCCCAATTTCGTATTGCCAATTCTCCCCTCCCCTGTCTTGAACGTTGCTAGACTATGCCCCCCACTGGTCGGTTGTAGTGAGGATAGAAGCCTCCCAAATAGCAAAAGATGTTAATTCAATGTTGAGTTATGGTCAAAATGCTTGATTTTTGGTTAAGGTCGACGATTGATGGTGGATCAACCATTAACCGATGAACCACTTGGCCAATGTTGAAAACATGTCATTGAATCAATATTGTTTTGTGGTTGCATTTTAATGATTGAAATGCCAATATCTAATAAATGTTGAATCAACGTATGCTGCTCAACGTATGCTGTCGTCATTGTGTCTCATCACCCAGACTGCACTGCACTTGTGCTGCGCCGCTTCCCAGAATGCACCTGTGCGGCAGCTTCCTGGCTGCTACCTCATGTCTCTCTGCATCGTTAAGACTTGGTGAGTACTGCATGGCAATAATGTCGATTATGTTGTATGTTGTATGTATGCTTTCGATTGCAAACGCCAGCGGAGTAGTGCCGTGTTCGTTTTTACATGGTAGAGAATATTATATTAACCGTTATTCATGCCTGCTAGCTGAAGCTAATTTAGCTAGTAGCGTTAGCAGTTAGCTATGATGAATGTTTCCACCTGTTGCATATACTGTTTAGGGATGCACGATAAGGCCGATATCAGCAATTATGACGTCATCCCGATAAACTCGATAACGTTATTGATAGCTCCGATAACATATAACACATTTTTTGGTTAAAAGAAATCCGGTGTGGGTGGATTTGGATGAAGGGCGCTTGTTTTTATTATAGCCTCCTCCCGTTTTGCCAGTACTGTGGTAAAACTGATAGCGTGTGGTTTAGGAACAGGGAGTTTTTCACAAATCGAGTGCTCCCTTTCTTGGCTGTGACGTAGTCACGTTACATTCGGAGACAGACAGTCGATCTGCCAATTACATCCCACGGCTTGCACCCACCTCTTCTTCTTACCACCAATCAGAAGCTCTCGTTCGTTTATTTACTTCCGGATTGTCAGCCATTACTCTACTCGGAGCTAACGTTATCTCCCCGCCAGCCACATTGACAAGTACCAGCGCTTATACATTACTGGCAAATGTCTTGTTGCACTCGACTTTAGTAAAATAGACCCAGACTTTTGAACATTTCGTTCTCTCCGCCATTATGAGAGCAGAGCTGTCTGTACTGAGTCGGCAGCGCAGCACCCGTGTGAGTGAGTGTGTGTGTGTGTGTGTGTGTGAGTGAGTGTGTGTGTGTGTGGGAGGGAGCCTGCTCGCAGCAGGCAGAGACAGAGGCAGGAGAGATAATAGACAACGGCCAACAAGATTAGTTTGCAACGTTTAAATTCCTCAAAAAAAAACTCCATAATTTCTCGTGTACCGATAGCAGTACCGATGACGTCGGAGCTTATAAATACTAAAAAAAAAAAAAAAAATTGATTAAAAAAAGAATATATATATATATATATACAGTTAAAAAAATATTATAATACAATAAATATCGGTTATCGGTATCGGCTTGAGGAGCATAAATTTATCGGTGTCAAAAAATCAATATCGTGCATCCCTAATACTGTTATACATTTTATGTAGGCTAACGTCAGTAACGTTTCAAAATGTGGCTTATGATGTATTCTTTAACAGGATACACTGGCACATCAGTTAGCTTAGCATTGCTGCTACCTTTGCTTGCTAAAAAGTCATGGTAAACCAGGGTGCAGGCATACAGGCCGGGCCTGTCTCTCTCCCTCCCTCCCTAATGTGTTTGTGCTTAAAACAGTGATGACCGCATGTTCTCAGAGCATTTTCAGAGCACTGTTAAACTGTTAAATGGTCATTTTAAAACTAATATAAGAAATTAATGTATATAGTGGTATATTTATGAGGGAAAAAAAATATTTGCAACAACTTTTAACATTTATACAGGTAGGTTATTGATAACTAATTCTGCTATGAGTGTCATATTACAGTGACATTCATACAGTATCCTTTGATTTCACATAATTTAATTATTATTTCACAATAAAATACTGTAATCAAAATCCTCTGTAATATCACATCAGATTTTGTAATCTCACAATAACATAGCAATATTTCACATTTAATTATTATTTCACAATAATAGTAATCAAAATCGAAAGGTCCATTTGCATATTATTGGTATCTAGGGACATCTATGGACCTCAGGGAATGTATTCACATTGTCAGAAATATTGTGTCTATTACTAGGCTTGCTTAAATTGTGATGAAACAAATGAGAATATGAATTATGATGTTTCTTTGCATCTTTGACAGTGAATAACACCATGCTAATAATGACCAAACATTAAAAACTGCCACTGATCTCGTTCAGTCCCCTCTTGAGGTCATGTGTAAAAAAAAATCGAAGGAAATTAATAAAGGGAAGATGATTAAACCGAAGGTTCTGTAGATGCAGTACTGAATTCTCCCATCCGGACCAATGCAATTTGAAATATTATTATAGAATATGATGCTTATAAATGACCTTATTATAGCCAATTCGCACATTTATATATATATTATCTTTCAAATGCCTGAGTTCAATTTGGATTTAGTATCACCAGGCATGCATAAGAACAGATAATAATCTACTGTAATCTACTGTACTTTTAAATTTTCCCCACAGTGCAACCGTTTTGAAACTAATTTCAGATCTAATTGTTTCTCCCACTTTGGCCTCCTGACAGACACCGATGCCCTTCAAAAGATCCAAGATGCCCTGGGTCAGAGAGGACGGACCATCCTGCAGTTCTGCCAGAAACTGGACAACCCGGAGATCAGGGAAGTTCTGGCCAGATATGATCCAGAGGCTTCGAAGAAGACTCCTTATGGTGTACTTCAAGGAGCCTACGGAGAAACTGCTGCTCGGAGTTGATGTAAGTTTTATTTATTTAAATATTAAAATATTTGAAATGCTAAACGAGTGATTACAAACCCTACAAACACTGTGATAGACCCTCTAAACACTGTGATAGACCCGACAAACACTGTAAACACTGTGATAGATCTAGAAGTGCATGGATACACATTGTATTGCCTAGATGGTGTCAGGCTAGGCGATTGCTTAATTCTCTTTCCTGTCCAGGTACATATATTTTTTCGTTAAGCACTGGACTGCAGATATGTTAATGTCATTTTCTCTCTGCTCTTTCCAGAGACCCATGATGAGGCCAAAAAACGAGAGACCAAGTACACCTCAACTATGTGTCCAACCTCTGAAATTGAATCTGAGGACGAAGGAGATCTCCGCCCAGAAAAGAAGATCCAGGTACAGTGTTCACTTTGTTAAAGGGACAACTCTCCCTAGGGTGTTGTAAATAATTGCACTGCTGTTGTAGTTGCAAGTAGTGCTAAAAGGATAACACACAGTGGCCTGAGGGCCTATGTATTCAGACTTTAGCCTTGACTAATAAACGTAGTATCATAACTACATTTATTACATGTGTATATATATACTTTTTTTTAGGCCAAATCAGCAGTATGTGCACACGGACTCTGATGACCACTCGAGTGGCGACGCCAAAAGAAAACGTTTTGCCAAAGCACCTGATGTGGGTTTCCCAGGTATTGATGCAATGCATTTATTTTATATAGGCACTTTGGAAATGATCACTGCTACAGTTAATAATAATAATAATAATAATAATAATAATAATAATAATAATAATAATAATAATAATAATAATAATAATAATAATAATAATAATAATAATAATAATAATAATAATAATAATAAACAGTTAAACAAATGAGTCTGACCATGTACCGACAAATTGAGCATTTTAATTTGATTGGACTTCTGCATTTCTTGCAGTTATTCTATAGTTGGCCCAAAATATATACATTGTGAATAACATGCCAACTAAAATATGTTGTAGGACAGACTCCAAAATCGAGCCGGTCTCGTAAGGCGCTAAGATCCGTCAACCCTCCAGTTGTTGGCCAAGAGCCTACAATGAATGGTATGTTGCTATGCATGTTAAAATGCCAACTAGATGACTGTTTAAACATGATTTGTAGCATCTTCAATTCTCACCCTGGCTTACCTTTTTTAGATTCTTTGGATGGTGGCATGATCTACAGCTATTTAGATTTGTTGCAGACTCCTGATCCAAATAACAGTAAGTGAACCCATAGCTGTGTTCTTGTGAGGAGCTTGCTGGCAGGTCGCTGGCATCATGCATGCAACAGAATACATGTTTACAATGTGCATGCCAGCCCACTACAAAAATTCAAAGCCTTCACAACTTGCAAGCAATGTCACAATAAAAATGTGTAGTTGTACATAATGCTTTTATATTGAGCACAATGTCCACCATGTTTGAGTCGCAACTTATTTTACATTTCCCCTTTGTAGATCTGGTTACTAGCAACTACCGGCAATCGCTAACTCAACATAATGGTGAGTTATCAAGCAATCTCATAACATAATATTCTGGCATGTTTAAAATATCTGTATTGTCTCGCATTGTCTTTGATATTTTTATTAAAGTAGTATTTGGCAGTGCACGTGAAATCAGCTGAATGGAAATCAAACATTTTCTCACATGGGGGATTACAATAGCGTCATTTGCTAATAACTTTGTGTATTTCCTACTGTGTTTCAGCCGAGATGCCAGGATTTGATATTGTTCGGTATCACCAGCAGCAGCAGGCCTCACATGTCCAGCAGCTGCAAGATCGACAAAGTGCAAGTAGTGGTATGATACTGTACTCTTTCAGTAACAGTGTTTTGAGAGACGGGGATACAACTCCTTACACCCCTTCCTGACATAGAGCGACGCGAGCGAGCGAGAAAAAGTGATTAAAATGTATTCGTTTCAATCAGACTATCCTGACCTGCCGCGAGCGACAGTGAACTGAGCAGCGATGTCGTTCACCCCTCAAATATTCGCTCGCTGTGTCTCTAGTTGAGCGATTACGCGGCCGAGTCCCGCCCCTAAACACTTTTTATTGGTCGAGAATCCAGGTAACACACACTCGGACACGCGCTGCGTCATATCAGGACAGTGTCGTGTGCGATTTCGTCTCCAGTTCGCTCGCTTGCTGCCTGTCAGGAACCGGTGTTAGTGATTATGACATGTATGTTAATTTGACTGACAAGTCAGATTTTGTATTTTTAAATATAATGATTTGTTTCTACAGGGATGTCGGGATGCAGCTCTGGGCAATACTACAGTCCCCCTGGTCTCTCACAACATGCACAAAATGGTATGCCATTTTAGAGGGAACTACCACCAGTTTGATCCAATGCAGTCAAACTAGTGAAATATATAACTATGATTTTGTTTCTACAGCGATGTCAGGACACAGCTCAGGGCAATCTGGTGTTTCACAGCGTAGACAGATGGCCGGTGATGACGGGCAGCTTCTGAAAGGCAAGTCTATTGGACATGGTGTAATTCCTCGTGTGATTTGCTGCTTATTTTTATTTCTCACTTAATGATTGCAGCTTCTGAAAGGCAAGTCTATTGGACATGGTGTAATTCCTCGTGTGATTTGCTGCTTATTTTTATTTCTCACTTAATGATTTTAACTCTTCTTCTGAAGACCTTACCATCCAGAAGAATAATTCAATGCTGGCTGAATTACTTGTCGTGGTGAAGAATCTATCGAGAGATGTGCAGTTCATCAAGACCGAGTTGGCTGAGGGCAACATATCTGGTGGGACCAGGGGACACGGGGTGGCCACCACAACCACTATGCTCCCCTTCCAGCTGCCAATCGCCAGTGAACAAGACTTCAATGAGGCAGAATCATTACTGATGGAGCAATCAGTCCGTCAAAAGATGGTAATTTATTGAACTGCATTCATTTATCAAATGTAGATCGTTTCAGTGTGGTCTTGTTCAGGGGAAAAATGTGTTTAGCACTTTCTAGTTCAAAACGTGTTAGAGCTTGTATATCTGCTATTTATGAAACGTTTTGAAATTGTTCAAATATACCGTTTACATATGGACAGGAGGGTTAATGTGGTTAAACCTAATGACTGGCATGGGCTGGAATATCAGTGCATGCATAAAGTGTGTGTATAAACAAGTTGGTTGCTCTGTGTTCATAAAATAAACGCTATGCTGTTTCTAACGCAGGGCCTTCATTTTCTTCTCTCTGATTTAGATTTCTCGCCTGGCTTTGGTAGGAGGCACCAATTCAGAGAACCTGATCAGACAGATGTTGAAAACTGCTATGACCAACGCCCTGGCCAGTGGGTTCAACTGGGCTGGAAAGAAAGACAAGCGTTGTTCAGAAAGCAAGAAGCCATTCAAGCACACCACACTACAAGCCTGCATGTTTGGTGAGCTTCCTCCCCTGCAAACTACTTCATAGGTTAAGTTTAGGTAGTGAGGTGGTGATGCTGGTGATGCTGGTGATTCAGAATATAATTATGCTGTTGCAAAAACTTAAAAAAAAAGTGTTATGTTGGAATAAAGTGATGAAAGTGCAACCTATAAGAAATGGACAACGTAATTGAGCTTTAGAGGTGCATGGATACACATTGTATTGCCCTAGATGGTGTCAGGCTAGGCGATTGCTTAATTCTCTTTCCTGTCCAGTCTAACTGGATGCTGACTGTAGCTTGTTACTGTAGACCTACAGAGTGAGTAATTGAGTGATTAAAAAAAATCACACTCGTGTGAAGTGAGGGGTGCTCTTATCATCGTACATCATCTCACCCACCTCTCTTCCTCCCTTTTTTATTTTTGTGTCTATCAGCTGCTGCTCGACAGTTTGACCCCAAGCTGACCGACCAGGACTACAGCGAAACTGTCAAGAAGTGGCTTTGTTATGCGCCAGACCGGGAGGGAGGCATCTCAAGGAACCGAAGTGACCCAAACTTAAGTCAAGCGAACCAGAGTCAAACTTAGGGTACCCCAGCACAGCACAGCACACACTGTTTCCCTGGTTCATACAGTACAAGGAATTACCCTGATGGACACTGTTCTTCCATGGACGGCATCTACTTGAATGACATGCTGCTTCAGCCTGTTCTTGGAACCGAAGTGACCCAAACTTAATTGTCAAGCGAACCAGAGTCAAACTTGGGGTACCCCAGCACACTGTTTCCCTGGTTCATACAGTACAAGGAATTACCCTGGACACTGTTCTTCCATGGACGGCATCCTTGAATGACTTATGCTGCTTCAGCCTGTTCTTGCAGTGTTTATTTTTTTAATTTTTAATTTTAACCTTTATTTACCCAGGGTAGGTTCGTTGAGCACAGATGCTCTTTTTCAGCTACGCCCTGCTTCACATTCACAGAGTTCCATTCACACCTGGGAGCTGCCCAGGCCTAACAAAATTAATAGTTGGTTTCAGGTTGCCGACCGACCCTGCCGATTTAGGTGCGACCCAATATATTTTATGAGTTTTTAGAAAAAATTATAAAAAAAAAAAAATCGTTTTTTTTTTTTTTTTTTAATAAAGTTTCATAGAAATCTTAGTCAAACATTTAGTATTATGGATATTAAACATGCTGGCAGAGTACATGCATCCATGTTGTTGTGAACATTTTAATTAAATAAAGAAATTCCCTATCCATAGTCGCCGTGGGAAAGAATAAAATAAAAAAATAAAATAAAATAAATTCCCTACCTACTGACAACCAACCTGAAACCAACTATTAATTTTGTTAGGCCCCAGTACAACCACAGTCTGACACTGTTGGCCACTGAGCAACTCCACTGGAGCAGTTGGGGGTTTAGTGCCTTGCTCAAGGGCACTTCAGCGGTTGGTGTTAAGGGTATGGGAGAGAGTTATATGGGAGAGAGTTATAGAAACATTAGGGGTGTAACGGTACACAAAATCCACGGTTCGGTACGTACCTCGGTTTTGAAGACACGGTTCGGTATTATTTTCGGTACGGGGGGGGGGGGGAATCCAAAAAAAATTGCTTTTCATTTATCTATTTATTTAACTGTATTAAACAATATAAAACGAATTGGCCATAATTGACTGAGCAAACTAATGCTTACTGCTGTAACCTACTAATAACACTTAAGTAAATCTGAAGATTATTATATAGCAGATGCCTTGGAGGATAAGTTGTGGACAACTGTAGATCATCTAAGCTCCACTGTGTTTAAATTCAAATCCTATGCCATTGTTATTTAACCCTTGTGTCTGAAAACTAAAGTATTATACTCTTATTAGGGGACTAAATTGAAAAACTCCATAAAAAGATTATGTTGAAATAATTTCCCACTTTCTTTTCCATAAATATTTTATTCAACTTCAGCCATGATCATAACCATTTTTTATATTATTTTTGTAATGAAATACTCCCACTTTTCTGAAAAGAGTTGTTAAATATGACAAAAAAAAGAATATGTGGTGGTTATGATCGGGCTGAAGTGGAATAAACAATTTCTGAAGAGTAAAAAAAAAAATACAAGATAATTAAAAGATTATGCCACATATTATGTTGGCTCATCACTGCAAAGTTATCAAACAAATACGAATCTGATCAGACACAAGGGTTAAGTTGTTGTTCCCTTTCTAATTTCCTCAAACATCTAGTCTAGTTAATGTGATCAATATTATTTGACAATTGATGCTTTTTGTTGGACATTTCAGTCAGTAGTGAGCTCATACTTTGAGCTCATAAATTTATAGTTAAAATGATTGAGACAACGCAATCTTGTCTTCGTTGTGCATGAATGCGTGTGCTCACCACACACAATATGTGTGTCACTATTCTGGCAGTGGCTATATATGTATTGTTAATGAAAGCCTGTTATAAGGTCTGTTATTTTTTTTTTGTAAAAAGTTTTGGTCACTGGAAGTTATGATACCCTAGAACATTTTTTTTTCATATTAAAGCCATGTTGTCATTTTTGTTCACACATTTTTGGAAATATGGTCATATAAGAATTGTATTATTATTTATTTAACAATAGTGTGTTTAACAGTATACATATCAGCAGCAATATTTTAATGTAAAATGTACATTAATCAGTATTGATTCCTTAACTTTACAAGTTACAAGTAGATGTACAAGTTACAAATGTACAAGTAGAGTACCATTTAGATTATGGTTGAATAAACATTGATGTCTAACATTGATTCAATATAAAATCAACTAAAATGTGCATGTAGATTACCATTTAGATTATGGTTGAATAAACATTGATGTCTAACATTGATTCAATATAAAATCAACTAAAATGTGCATGTAGATTACCATTTAGATGATGGTTGAATCAACATTGATATAGTATCAGCTATGGTTGACACCTAACGTTGATTCAACGTGTAAGTCATAGACAACGATCTGTATAATTTAGATGTCAGGCTTCAACATAGATTCAATATTTCTGCCGAACCCTATTTCAACGTTGATTCACCCTTTTTTTGCTATCTGGGCTTGCATCACGTGTCCCCTCCGGTACATGAGGAGGCAGCCTGTCGCATCTTTTCACCAGACAGCGCGGACTCTCAGTGGCCAGGAGTAACACGTGGGAGGCTCACGCTGCCCCTGATACTTCCTGTCTCTGCTGTGCAGGCGTCACCCAACCGACCTGTAGGAGTCGCTGTCCACAACGTCAAATCCCCACCCATCGACTTCCACCCGCTGACTCCGCCAAATGAGCCAGTACGACGGCCGGCCCAAGTCGAAGGCAATGCTGAGACTGGGATTCGATACCAGAGTCTCTTGCATTGGTGACGAGCGCAATCTCCGCTACGCCACCCAGCCGCCCCAGCTAGCCTAGCTTAAAACTGTGGGAGAGGTGTTTTTGGCCAACAGCTAGGCTAGCTGGTCCATATCCGCTTCCATTCATATGTACTAAGCTAGCTTGCAGCCCGATAACATTCTACTAAATGCATTCTGAAGACGGCCCCCTTGCATCACCATCTTTACAAGCGATACGTGTCTTCTCCTGAACCGATGACGCGATAACCCACCTCTCCCTTAACCCGCATGTGCAAACTCCCACACCACAACAACAATGGCATCAATGGAGTAGTTGCGTTTGTGTTACAGAAGCTATTGAGCTTGATTGGGATGATGCAACTGTGTGTGATGCAATACACGATACTAGCTAGAGATTAGCGTCACAAAGCTGGCTTTTTTCTGAAAACCCAAGTAGTAGCCAAGCACATATTGTTCCATAGCATACCCCTTCAG